>NC_058134.1:216693792-216705918 GCF_016433145.1 Gracilinanus agilis | reverse complement strand
TTTTTTAAACCCTTAACTTCTGTGTATTGGTTCATAGGTGGAAGAGTGGTAAGAGTGGGCAATGGGGTTCAAATGACTTGCCCAGGGTCACACAGCTGGGAAGTGTTGGAGGCTGGCTTTGAACCTAGGACCTCCCATCTCTAGACCTGATTCTCAATCCACTGAGCTACCCAGTTGTCCCTTCACCATTGTTTTTTTTTTGTTTGTTTGTTTTTATTTTTATTTTAAATCCTTAACTTCTGTGTATTGACTCATAGGTGGAAGAGTGGTAAAGGTAGGCAATGGGGGTCAAGTGACTTGCCCAGGGTCACACAGCTGGGAAGTGTCTGAGGCCGTATTTGAACCTGGGACCTCCCATCTCTAGGCCTGGCTCTCAATCCACTGAGCTACCCAGCTGCCCCCCCTCCCTTATTTTTTGTCTTAGTACCACAGAAGGGCAAGGATTCTTAATAAATGCTTATTGCTGGATTGATTATTATTCCCAGAGTACAGAGGAGGGAACTGAGGCTTAGAGAGGTAGAACATTGTGCCCTGGATCCCTGATCTAGGAAGCATTGGGCACCAGTAAGGCAGGGACTCTGAGTTCCATTTTACAGATGAGAAATTTCTCTACTGTCATTCATTCATGGACCAGAGGTGACCTTGTCTTCTCCAAAGCTGTACCAACAGCTTTCCCAGGTATTGCCAAGCAGATAAGGTTTCCAGGCCACGCTCAGTAAAGGAACTGGACCCCTGTGAAGAGGGCCACTAACAAGAGGTTGGGCCATTGGGGGTCACCACAACAACTCACAGCACTGACCAAGGCAGGGTGAGGCTGCGATCTGCACCCAAGGAAGGAACTGACTTCTTGTGGGGGTGGTCAGTCTTTCAGATCCTGGTGTAAGTTCAGATGAGGAGACTTGTTCAAGAGCATACAGTCTAATTTGGGGCTGGAACTAGAACCCATGCCCTCTGACTCGTAGGCAAGAGCTAGTTCTACACCCTGGAGCCTCCACTCCTAACGCATGGCTTTGGACCCATTGGGTGGGGGCAGCTTGAGGGCAGAGTGGTGCCCAGAGGGCCAGCTGCTCCCCCACATTCACACTAACTGAGCCTCCCGGCTGCGTTTCAGAGGCACCTCTCTATGAGAAAATACAGACAGAATGGTGGCACGGCAGAGCTGGGAGGAGACTTGGGACAGAGGATGTGAGACTAGGAGGCATCTTAGAACAGGGAATGTAGGGGCTGGATGGAGCTTTAGAACAGAGAATATCAGAGCTGGGGGGGGGGGGCTTTGAACAGAAAATCCCAAAGTTGGGAAGAACCTGAGAACAGAGAATCTCAGAGCTGGGAGAGCCTTAGCACTGAGATCGTAGAATGTCAAGAATTGGAAGGAAGCTTGGAACACAGAAGAGCAGAACTAGAAGGGACCTTAGAACAGAGAATGGCCGACCCTCAGAAGGACCTTAGAAGAGCACATTTCTGCTGGGATAGCCCTTAGTTTGGGGGCCTGCGAGCCCTTTCCCTTCCTAATTGGAATGAGGCTTTGTGGTCCGATTGAAGAAGCTTGGGACAAAAACTTCAAAGCTCAGCTCTGAGCTCCAGCCCCAGGGCCACCATTTAACTCATGTGTTTGACCTTGGGTGAGTCCCTTCCCCTAACTGTGCCTCCCCATCCTCCTCTGTAAAGGAAGAGGGTTGGACTGGGTGGCCTCTGAGCCCCCTTCCAGCTCTGACATTCTATAATTGTCTGCTTCTGTGGAGGGAGGTGGGAAGATGAAATGGCCCTATTTCCAGCCCCCATCCCCCGATCACCCCAAAGCTACCCCCTCCCCTCTTCTCCCTGGAACTTCCCTGCAGCTGCAGGCCTGGTGAGACAATTGGGTGTTTTAGAGAAATCCATTTGGGGGCTAATTTGCCATGCATAAGTGTTTCTCTTACCCTTTAAAGCCTGGGAACAAAGAGGGCATTCTCCACCAGGGCGGCCCACTGGGGAGCAGGCCTGCAGCTGTACAGCACCGGGGCAGCCCAGCCCCTTCCCTCCCTAGACCCCCTCCATGCTGGCTGGCTGGGGGCAGAGACTTTCCCAGCCCCCCAGCCCCTACCTCCAACCTCCCCAAAGCTCAGTGGGTTTCTGATGCCCCCTTTCATCTTCTCTCCTCATCCCAGCTCTGTCCTTGCTTGGCCAGGCAATCCTCCTAGCCCCCTCACTCTCCCCTTCTCAAAGTCGGTGGCCGTGGTAAGGAGAGAGCGGCCTTTGCTGTGATGGGAGAGGGCGCCCCAAGTTAGTTGGGGCCAGTCATGGGACCAGATGGTGCTGCCACTGAGGTTTAGATGGGTCATATGAGGAGTGTGTGAATGAAGGGGGCCGTAGTACGTGCCCGGCAGTCTTCATGTGAGGACACAGCTGGGGGCTCGAGCAAGAGCGGTCATGAGATTATAGATTCAGTGCTGGGAGGCATCGCGGAAACTGTCCACGTTAACACCCTTTCCCCGCTCTGGTTTACAGCTGAGGAAGAATTGTCTTGCCCAGTGTCATGTACCTAGATGGCACAGTGGCCATCTAGGGCTCTAGACCTAGAGGCAGGAAGACCCGAGTTCAAATCCAGCTTCGGATACTTGCTAGCTGTGTGGCCCCCTGGGCAAGTCAGGTATCACAAGGATTTTCATAAGGATTTACAAAATGGACTTTGCTATAGCAAAATGTCATTTGAAATTGTGGGAATGTTATAGCCCTCTCATTTTGGTTCTGTTTGCCCTAGGGAGATGGTAATATGATACAAGACAATAATAGGCGATAAAGGTGAGTGTGTGTGTGTGTATTGGGGGGAATGTGGAGCTAGCTTGTGGAGAACCTTGAATCCCAGACAGAGGAATTGGAATCCTTGGCATGGGTCAACAACGGTCACCCATATGGGTAGGACCCTGTACTTAGGAGAGACAGCATGTCACAGCTCCCACTCAAACGGGGTGCCAGTCTAAGGAGAGGAGATGGGAGAGGTGAGTGAAAGATAACCAAGGTCACCAGGGGGGCTTTTCTCAGTGCCAGGAGGGGTCCACATGAACAGTCAAGGCTACAGGAATCTAGAGAAGTCAGAGAAGACTTCACCCAGAACTGGACCATGAACAACGGGACAGAATTACAGGAGAAGAAATGGAGCAGCTGGGGGACACAGTGGACAGAGTGCTGGCCTGGAGTCAGGAAAATCGGAGTTCAAATCCAACCTTAGACACTCCCTAACAGTGTGACCCTGGGCAAGTCCCTTAACCCTATTTGCCTAAAATGAGTAGGAAAAGGAAATCACCAACCACTCTAGTATCTTTCCAGGATAACAGCAAATGGAGTCACAAAGATTTAGACAGGACCAAAACGAATGAACAACAACAAAGGAGAAATGAAGATCTTTGAGGGTAGGGGGGAATTATGTGAGGAAGGAGGAATGAACGTGGCGATTTTGCATGTGGGAGGGGCTGCAGTGGATTCCTTTCCTTAGAGGCCTTTAAGCACAAGCTGGAGGACCCCTTGTGAGGTACGTTGCCACGGGGCTCCTGTTGGGTACAGTGAGCCCACTGTTGGGCTGCCGCTTTGAGATTCTGGAAAAGGTAAAACAGTGTAGGGAGACTGATGGGTGATTTCAGAATTCTCTCTCTGTTTACACACATGATGTTAGGAGAGAGACAGAGAAAGAGAGAGAGAGAGAGAGAGAGAGAGAGAGAGAGAGAGAGAGGGGGGGGGGGGAGGGAGGGAGGGAGAAAGAGAGAGGGAGGGGAGTTTGGAGAGAGGATTCTGGTTACTATCCCATAGTTCTACAGTTCATCCTAATCCTTCATCCTAACCCTCTGCGTGGGCTTGGGAGAAACCAGCCACAATCTCCTCCCCTCTCACCATGGGCCCAGACAGCTGTCTTGTGGGTGAGGCCATTCCAGGTATAAGAAGGGGATGTGACAGTTTGGCCCCAGGGGTGCTGAAGGAGCAGGGGGTGGAGGCAGGACGACTGGAGAGGGGGAGCATCCTGTGTTAAGCAGAAAGGGGGGATCAAAGGGTGGGTTGGATACTTCCCAGAAAAGCAGTGGGACCCCCAGCCTCTCCAAGAGGCCGTCTGTCTTCCCTGTACCTGACCTCTGGGGAATCCAGGAGGAGGGAAGGACAGCCCTCGACCTCATGGTGCTTCCAGTCTGGGGCAGAGGGAAGGAATGAAGGGACAAGTTCAGATGGACCAGTGTAATGGGCAGAGTGTACTAAGGTCCAGTGAGTGGTGTGGCCAGTAAGGGTTCACACTAAATGGCTCAGAGGTGGAAGAGATGAAACTATAGCCTGGGCTGGGACGCACAGAAGAAAGGCACCCGGGGAGGAGCCGTGAGGGGCTTTGGGTTTCGGTCATTGTTAAATCATCGGGTTGGAGCTGGAAGGAGTAGGATGGAGAAGATTTATGATGGGAAAAGATGATGAGGGTGGAGGGGCCCAGAGAAGCCTGGAATGTTAGAGAGGGCAGGGGTCTTAGAATTGGGAATGTCGGGACCTTCCTCGAACTGACATTCGGTGACCCTGCTCTCCTGGCCCTCCTCAGGCAACTCTAACCCTAGCATCTCCTCCACTTCTCCCTCGAATGGAAGCTCTCAGAGGGAAGGCATGGCTTCACTTTTGTCTTTTTATATCACCAGCCTGGCATGGTACAGAAAAAGTCTGATCTTCCTTGCACAGGTCAGCCCTCCCAGTGCTTGGAAGACAGCTCTCGTGGCCCCTCAGACACAGACACCTCTTCTCCATAGTTCCCTAACCTACCAATACCCTTGGGGGGGGGGCAAGTTTCCCACTCTGCTCATTATTCTTGTCATCCTCCACTGGACACTCCGGTTTGTCAAGGCCCCTCCTAAAACAGGATGCCTAAAACTTGAGTCCAAGATGCCAGCTGCGGTCAGATTAGGATAGCAAGAATTGTGATTCTCCCCTGAGTGGACATCAGCCCATTCTGGACCCCGTCGAGCGCATGAATGCCTTTGTTGATCTGGGGAGGGGGTCAAGTAGCAGGGAGTGGAAAGAGTGGGGCAGAGGACAGGAAAGCCTTGATGGGAGGTCAGGAAAAGTCTAGGGTGTAGGGTTACTGCTAAGGGGTGAGGGAAAGGGCTAGGAGGAGAACCATATTTGGGGACCTAGATTGTAGTGTACACCACGTGTATGCATGTGTGTGTGTTTGTGTGTGTATAAGGACTGACACAATGGCTAGAAGCCCCCAGGGAGAGCCTTGGGATCATCGAGGGGAGAGACCACTAGGCAGATCTTACCTGGACCTCCAACTTAACCCGGGTCCAAAGCAGTGACAGTCAGGCCACTGTGCCTCTGACTGTGGTTGTTGCTTTATAGGCTGAGCTGATATGAGAAGGGTATGGATTCGTAGGAACATCAGATCTGGAGAGGGAAGGGACCTTGGAGGCCAACTCATTCACTTCTTCCCCATCTCCATCCTACAGATGAGGAAAATGAGGCTTAGCACAGTGTCTGACACAGAGCAGGTATTTGATAAATGCTTATTGTTTTAGATTCAAAGAATTTAAATGATGAGGTCACACAGATAGTAAACAGCAGTGCTGGAATTTGAACTCAGACCTGATTTCAGGACTCTTTACCCCCACCCCCACCCCCACCCTCCATGTTGCTTCCTTTTGATCACTAAGCTTCCTACCAGTTACAAGATTCTAGGACTTCATGGTCAAAACTGAACTCATTCTCAGCCTCAAGAAGCTCCCCCTCCAAGCCTTCCTGTTCCCAACAATGACACCACTGTTCTCTGAGTCACCCAGGCCCCAAACCTTGGAGTCATCTTTGACTCATCCCAATCCTTCATCTCCTGTAACCAGGCGGTCGCCAAGTCCCCTTTGCTTTTCCTACAAAATAACCCTCTCTTCTCCATTCCCATGTCTGATGTCACCATGACAGCCCAAGTTACCAGCCCTTATTCACACCTCAGATATGGCATCAGTCTTCTCAGGATGTGAGGGGGAGTGTGAGTTCCCATGCATCTACTCCTATGTCTGAGATGTCCACCCTCTGTCTTTCCTATAGGTTAAAGTATTGAAGGTTCCTATTTAATAATGTGCTAAAATGACCTCCTAGAGCATCCACCATACTCATTAACATTCTATCAGTCGAGAGAGGTGAGCCTAGAGGTTTTAGGGTATAGGACTTATGGGTGAGCAGTGATTTGGGTGGGGTTGAAAAGTAGAGTCCTGTGGTGAAAATAGCCTGGATTTGGCATCAGAGGGCTTGAATTTGAAAGCTGGTCCAGCTCACTCCACTCTGCCTATGTGACTCCAAACCAGTCATTTTACCGAAAGAAACAATTAGATGGTGCTGGCTGGATAGGAAGAACTGAATTCAAATCCACTTAAGACCCTTACTAGCTGAGTGATCTTTGGCAAATCAAGTCAAACCCACAATCATTTATTGAACTTATTATGTGCCAGGGCATTGGAGATGCCATGAAAGACAAAAACAAATAAGCAAACAAAAACCAAACCCACTCAATAGGCAGAGCCAAGATGGCAAAGTACAGGCAGCAACTCAGTTGAACTCTCCCAATGACCACACCTCTCCCAAGATAACACCACATTGGAAGCACCAAAAACTTACAGATCCCCCAAACTAGCTCAACAATAGCAGCATGAAAAAGCCTAAAACTTGGCACAGTGCCTCCCCACTCCCAGGTAAGCAGAGACCAACTTTAACATAAAGTTCACAGGGAAGAAATAGGCTAGGAAAATGAGCAAACAAACAAAAATAACTTAACCATAAAAAACACTATGGTGGCAGGGAAGACCAAGACATAAACTTAGAAAAAGGCAACAATGTGAAAATAGCTACAAGCAAATTCTCAATGAAAATGTTAATTAGATACAGGACCAATAAGAATTCTTAGAAGGGCTAAAGAAAGAGAGAAGAGTGGTAAAGGAAAAATTGGGGAAAGAAATGAGAGTGACGTAAGAAAATTATGAAAAGAAAATTAACAGCTTAATAAAAGAGGCACAAAAACACTAAAGAAAATACTTAAAAATAGAATTGACTTAATCATAAAAGAGGCCCAAAATTCCCTGAAGAAAAGAACTTTTTAAAAAGCAGAATTGACCAAATGGCGAAAGATGTACAAATGCTTATTTGATGAAAATAATTTCTTAAAAATTAGAATTGAGCAAGTGAGAGCTAATAATTCCATGATATACCCAAAAATAATAAAACCAAGTTTTAAAAGAAAGAAAATAAAATAGAAGAAAATGTGCAATCTGTCACCAGAAAAACAACTGACCTGGAAAACAGATCCACAAGAGACAATTTAAGAATTACTGGACTATCTAAAAGCCATGATCCAATGATACATGTAAAACCCAGTGGAATTGTGCATTGGCTAAGGGAGGCTAGGGGGGTTTGGGGGAGAGGGAAAGAACATGAAATATGTAACTATGGGAAAATATTCAAAATTAAAATTAAAAAAAAGCCATGATCCAAAAAATGTGCTTAGAGATCATATTTCAAGAATTTTTAAAGGAAAACTGTCCCAATATCTTAGATCCTGAGGATAAAATATAAATTGAAAGAATCTATCAATCACTTCCTAAAAGAGATCCCCAAATAAAAACTCCCAGGAATATTATAGCCAAATTCCAGAACTCTCAGGTCAAGGAAAAAAAATCCAAGCTGCCAGAAAGAAAATATTATGGAGCCACAGTCAGGGTCACAAAAATTTAGCAGTCTCCATGTTAAATGAGTAAAGGGCTTGAAATATGATATTCCAGAGGGCCAAGGAACTAGGATTAGAATTAAGAATAATCTACCAAACAAAATGGAGTATGGTCTTTCAGCAACAAAAAAGAGATATTTAATAAAAAAAAAAAAAAAGAAGACTTTAAAGTATTCCTATTGAAAAGACTGGTGCTGAATAGAAAGTTTGACATTCAAACACAAGATTCAAGAGAAGCATAAAAAGGTAAACATGAAAGCAATCATAAAAAACTCAATAAAATTAAACTGTTTACATTCCTATATGAGAAGAAGTACGTGTAACTCCTAATAACCTTATCATTATTAGGGCAGTTAGAAGAGGCTATATAGACAGAGGAGGAACAAGATAAAAAGAGAGAACAAGAGAAGAAAAAAGGATGGAGAGAAATGCAGAGTTAGTAATCATAACTGAATGTGAATGGGATGAGTTCACCCAAAAACAGAAACAGATAATCAAATAGATTAGAAATGAGAATCCTACAATATGATGAGTACAAGAGACACAATTGAAACATAAAGATACACACAGAGTTGTGTTTTTTTTTTAAGGGACTTGAGTAGAATCTAATTATGCTTCATCTGAAGTAAAAAAGGCAGGGGTAGCAATCTTTAGTCTAGACAAAGTAAAAGCAAAAATAGACAAAAGAGATAATCAGGCACTGATGGTGGAATTGTGAATTGATCCAGCCATTCTGGAAGGCAATTCAGAACTATGCCCTAAGGGCTTTAAAAGACTGCCTGCCCTTTGATCCAGCCATACAACTTCTGGGTTTATATCCCAAAGAGATCATAAGGAAAAAAGACCTGTACAAAAATATTTATAGCGTCACTCTTTGTGGTGGCAAAAAATTGGACAATGAGAGGATACCCTTCAATTGGGGAATGGCTGAACAAATTGTGGTATCTGTTGGTGATGGAATACTATTGTGCTAAAAGGAATAATGAGCTGGAGGAATTCCATGTGAACTGGAACAACCTCCAGGAATTGATGCAGAATGAAAGGAGCAGAACCAGGAGAACATTGTACACAGAGACAGATACAGGGTGGCACAACCAAACATAACGAACTTCTCTACTAGCAGGAATGCAATGACCCAGGACAACTCTGAGGGACTTATGAGAAAGATGCTATCCACATTCAGAGATCATCCTAGTGCAAATAGTAATAATATGGAAATAGGTCTTGATCAATGATACATGTAAAACCCAGTGGCTCATTGGCTATGGGAGGAGGGTGGGAGGAGGGGAGGAAAAGAACATGATTCATGTAACTATGGAAAAATACTCTTAATTAATTAATTGAACTTTAAAAATAAAATGAAATTAAAAAAAGGTAATCAGGGAAACTACATTTTGCTAAAAAGATAGCATAGACAATGAAGTAGTATAAAATTTTTACAGCAAGTTTCTCTGATAAAGGCCTAATTTCTTAAATATAAGGGAAACTAAGTCAAATTTATAAAAATAAGAACCATTCCTCAATTGATAAATGATCAAAGGATATGAGAAGTCAGTTCTCAAAAAAGGAAATCAAAGCTCACTCTAGTCATATGAGAAAAATGCTTTAAATCATTATTGATTAGAAAAATGCAAATTAAAACAACTCTAAAGTATCATCTCACTCTTATCTGAAATTTAAAATGCTGGAGGAGATGAAGGAAAATAGGTATACTAATAAACTGTTGGTAGAATTGTGAACTGCTTTAACCATTCTAGAGAATAATTTGGAAATATGGCCAAAGGCCATAAAACTATGCTTGCTCTTTGACCCAGCAAGACCACTACTAGATTTTTATCCTAAAAAGACTGAAGGAAAAGGGGGGGAACCCTATATGTACAAAAATATTTGTCAGCTCATTTTATGGTGGCAGAGAATGGGAAATCAAAGGGATATCCTTCAATTGGGGAATGACTGAGTGAGTTGTGGCATATGATTACGATGGAGTACTATTGTGCTATAAGAAATGACAAGGGAGTGGTTTCAGAAAAACATGGCAAGAACTACATGAACTGATACAAAGTGAAGTGAGAAGAACCAGGAGACTATTGTGCATGATAAGAGCTGTGAAGGACTTGACTACTCTGATCAATGCAATGATCCACAACAATTAATTTTTTTTATTTTTAAATTTCATTTTTCCCTAATTACATGTAAAACTAGTTTTTGACATTAGATTCTTTTTAATTTTGAGTTCCAGATTATCTCCCTCCCTCCTTTCTCTCACCTTTCTTTGAGAAGGCAGTTTGATATAGATTATATATGTGCAGTCATGCAAAACATAGTTCCATATTAGCCATGTTGCAAAAGAAAACAGAAAAAAAGAAAAAAACAAGAACAACACAGAAATGAAAAAAAAAAAGCTTTGATCTGCATTCAGACCCCATCAGTCTTTCTCTGGGGTTGGAGGGCATTTTTCTTTTTAAGCCCTTCAGAATTGTGATCCAAGACAATTTTAAAGGATTCATGAAGAAAAAATATTTTCCTCCTCTAGAGAAAGAACTGGGGAACTCTGAGTGCAGATTGAAATATAATTTTCTCACTTTCCTTTTTTTTCCTTTTGCAATATGGCTAATATGCAAATATGTTTTACATGATTTCACATGTATAATTGACATTCTATTGCTTGCCTTCTCAGTGGAAGGAGAGGTGAAGGAAGGGAAAGGTTTTGGAACTCAAAATTTAAAAAGAAAAGAATGTTAAAAATGAATAAATAAATGATAAATAAAAAACCCAGTTTCTGTGCTCAGAAAGCAAGCCTTTCCCCCTCTCTGGATCTCAGTTTCCTCCTTTGTAAAATGACAGTTGGGTTTAATAGTTTGCAAGTTCCCTTCCATTATACGACCTCTGTGAGCCTCAGTTTTCCTATCTATAAAATAGGAGTAATGATATTTTATACAACCCACATAAAGATTATTATGGGAAAAGTATTTTGTGTAATTATTAAAAATTCATAGAAATGGGAACTGTTGTAATTTTTTTAATCTCTAAGGGAAGAGAGAGGTGAGCATAATATCCCTAGAGGAAGGCTGGTGTGATTAAACCAATGGGGCATGGCAGAAAGAACTCTGGTTAAGAGTTGGAGGAGCTTAGGACATGGCATGTCTGAGCTAGAAGGCCCTTAGAGAATCTGGTCAGAGCTGGGAGGGACCTTAGAACATGGAATATTAGAGCTGGAGGGACCTTAGAATAGGGGATGTCAGAGCATCTTAGAACATGAAATGTCAGACCTGAAAGGGACTGTTAGACCAGGAGCCTTGGGGTCTGGAGATGGGTCTGAGGAAGCTTCAGAGCTCAGATCTCTGAGAGGATTCCAGAATGATCAGACCCAAACACCCTCGGGCCCCGAGTTCTGGATTTCTCCTCTACTCAAACTCAACATTCAAGGAAAAGAGAAGTTGTGTATCAGGTTTTAAAATAAAAATTTAATCAGTTATCAATGAGAAATGTTATTATTATTTAAGGATCATTAATAAATTCCCTAAAAGGATATAATTGGGGTATTGGCATTAAAAGATCACTCTACTGCAAATATGAATAATATGTAAATAGATTTTGAACAATAATACATGTATAACCCAATGGAAGTCCTTGTCAGCTCCGGGAAGGGGGGAGGGAAGAGGGGAGGGAGAGAACATAAATCATGTAACCATGGGAAAATGTTCTAAATGAATTAATTGTAAAAAAAAAAAAATCCCTAAAAAATAAAATTAAAAAGCCCTGACCTGGAGCATCAGGGGACCTGGGCTCTGTGTGACTTAGGCCAGTCACCTAAAGACTCACAAAGACCTGAAAGGGACCTGAGAAATCATTTAATCTGACTTCTTCAGTTTTGGGATGAGGAGGTTGGAGCCACAGAAAATGGGTGATAATATTAATATCAAACAAATTCATATAGTGCCAACCTACTATGTGCTAGATGGTGTACTAAGTATTTTATAATTGTTATCTCATTTGATTCTACTAACAATCCTGAGAAGGAAGTGCTATTATTATGCCCATTTTACATTTGGGGAAACCGAGGCACACAAAGGTTAACTGACTTGCCCGGGATCACCCCACTCATGAATGTGTGAGGCTGAATTTGAATTCAAGTCTTCTTGACTCCTGGCCCAATGTCCTCCCAGCTCTGACATTCTAGGTTTGAAATTTAACAAATTAATATGTATTTATTAAGTGCCCACTATATATATTGGGCATTGTGGTAGGTCCTGGAAATATAAAGACAAAAATGAAGTAGTCCCCGCCCTCAAGGTGCTTAGACTCTCTGTTTTAATGGTCCTCCCACTGGTCCATTCTCTGCTCTGAGGTCTATCCTTTCTTTCTTTCTTTCTTTCTTTCTTTCTTTCTTTCTTTCTTTCTTTCTTTCTTTCTTTCTT
>NC_058134.1:216680408-216690868 GCF_016433145.1 Gracilinanus agilis | reverse complement strand
ACCCCAGTCCCCACCAGCCCTAACTCCCTCCTCTTAGCTACCCCCACGCCCCTCAACTGCCAAATGCCTGATGAGGGGCGAGAAATGACCATGGCTTGGTCATGGCTCCCTCTGTCTCCTGAGCTGGCCTTTGTTGGAGCGAGATGCCTGATGGAGGTGGCTGCCATTTTGAATCATTCCCCTTCTCCACCACTTGGGTCCCCTTCTATCTCCCTGTTTGTGTCACACAGAATGGGGGGGGGGGGGAGGCAGCAGCGTCTAGGCATCAGCAGAGGCCCAGAAGGAATGTTAAGGATGAATCAGAAATGCAGAGATGCATATTTTTTTCTCCTAAATATTTCTACTAAATAGGATTGGGATTATTTAACCGTATGCATACGGATATCTATCTGGAGGGTAAACCCAAAGGCCCAGGTGCTCTAAAGGGAAGGTAGAAAACAGACCCAGGGCTCCATCTCTCTTTGGTCCCAAGTGAGGTGTTGTCTCTCTCCTCTGTGGGACGATCCAATGACAGACTCAGCACCTCCTCCCCCACAATACCTCGCTCTGTTGTCTACTAACATACTACCTGGGTACATCCTTCAGAGAAGGGCGGGCTGCTCTGTGAATGGCCCACGGAGAACCTCAGTAGAAATACTTCCCAGTGGAAACAAAAAAAGAGAATTCCTGTTTCCAATGGGAAATATTTATACCGATGCCATGTCTACACACCACTGAATTTTGCAAGCCCTGGCCCCCAGGGTGTCTGTGGTGATCTCAGGGGGTGTTGAGAAAAGTCTGGAAACCAAATCATCTTTAGTTACATGAATTTGAAAAAAAAAACAACAGCAAACAAATAACCATGGAGCACACTTGGGAGAAGGGAGGACGGGTGTCTGTCACATCTCCCCTCCATCGGAAAACAGCTCTCTCTGTGCCGTCACCCAGCGAACGAAAGCTTCCCGTAATCACATTTGCCTGAAATATTCCCAATAACTGAAGCCAATTTGGAGGGGGGAGGGTTCCCTCTTAAATTGTCTAAAAAACACTTTGCTTTTCCATTTCCGCCTGCATCCATGGGTATGATGTAATACACAAGGCATCTCCTTTTCAAATTTGACCTCATGTTTATTCTCAGCAGTACAGCTCATCATGGCCAGAAGAGGTGGGGGGACTAGGGGTGCGGAACACCAAGTAAGTTATTTAATCAATGAGCATCCATTAAGCACCGATGATGTACTAGGCACTAGAGATTTTTTTAAAAACCCAAAATGGAAGGAGTTTGCATTCTACTGGGCCAATGACCTGGTATGGGCAATCAAGGCACGGTGGATAAGTTGGTGAATTTTTGCTGAATTTTCTCTCTGTTTCTCCATCCCTCCCTGTCCTTCCCTCACTTTCTCTCTCTTCCCCCTCCTCCCTCTCCCTCACCTACAAAGGATCAAAGGATGGCTCTTTGAGGAAAAGATGGGGAAGATATATGGAAACTAAGGTTATATTTTTAAAAAATCAGAGCAGCTAGGTGGCACAATGGATAGAGTGCTGTTCTAGAATCAGAAAGACTCATCTCCCTGAGTTCTAAGCTGGCTGTAGACATTTGGTAACTGTGATCTTGGACATGTCACTTAACCCTGTTTGTCTCAGTTTCCTGTTCTGTAAAATGAGTTAGGAAAGGAAATGGCAAACCATTTCAGTATTTTTGGCAAGAAAACCCCAAATGGGGTCACAAAGAGTTAGAAATGACTGAAAAATGATTGGATAATAACATCACCAACAAATTGGCTTTAAAAGCTTATCCTAGGTGTTGTTAACACATATTCCAAATCAGTCTATATGCTTTTTAGATTTTAGAATCATAGACTCATTATTTGGAAGACAGATTTAGAGCTGAAAAGCCATCCAATTGAACCCCCTAATTTTAGAGGAGGTAATGAGGGCTCAGAGAGATTAAGTGATTTGCCCAGGGTCACTTGGGTATTGACAGAGGCCATAGTTAAACCCAAGTCTTCATTGGTTTATTTTTAAATGATTGTTTCTTGATTTTACTTTTTTTTTTAAACTCTGACTTTCCATCTTAGAACCCATACTAAATACCGGGTCCAAGGCAGAAGAGTGATAAGGGCTAGGCAATGGGGGTTAAGTGACTTGACCAGGGTCATACAGCTATGAAGTGTCTGAGGCCAGATCTGAACCCAGGACCTCCCATCTCTAGGCCTGGCTCTCTATCTAAGGACATTTTAATTTATCTATTTCATCTCTATTTTTCATGTCCCTTTCCCTACTCTTTATTTTCCCTGCTGCCATCTTGGGGCTTGGGGCCTCCAGTCCCTCCCTACTTTGTTGAATGGGGGGGCCCACAGTAAATGGTCAGGTATAGCTCTAGCCCACAACCGTGATGAATTCCTTACAGAAACTCTTCCTCATCTCCTTCTCTACCTCCTCAGTAGAGATTCCTCATCACCAGGCTGAGGTGGATTTGTTTCTGTGAGGCGTAGTGGGATACCCAGTAGCTGTTCTCAGATTGAGAAGTAAGGAGAGGACTTGTGGTCAGAACCCTTTTCCTTCTTCCCATCAAGGCCAAAGTGCCTCAGTCACTTCCCAAGATCCCCCAGGCTACGAAAGTGGAAGGACATCTTTAAGGATTTGTCAAGAGTGGAAATTGGGTTGGGAGAAGTAGTGGGTTAGTTGGGAGCTGGTGACTCAAGTGGGAATCACCCCTACCGTATCGCCCCACATATCCCACCCCCTAAAGTTCTCCCACGACTTGGAAGACCAGAATCCACATTTCTTGGCTTTCCCATAACACAGACCATCAACAAGGGTTCACCTCTTCTCTGGCCCTTCTCTCTCTCTGCAGATGGGGTGGGGCCATGGCCAGCAACAACTGCTCTAAGGCCCTGCTTAGGCCTGTGTTGGGTTGGATCCCCTCCATCCCCACCCCCTTTTCAGCTCACTTTCGCTGAGTGGCAGAGCAATCCACAACCCAGGGCACAGGGGGAGGTGGGGGGTCCCTTGGGGGAGGAGACCTGGAAAGCAGCTAATTCAAGTCCTTGAGATCACATGGCCTGTCTCTCTCGTTTGCTCTTCTCATTCCATTTTCTGGATAACAAGGACTCCATTGACAGAGTAGGGTGGAGGCAGGAGTGGGGGTGGTGGGTTAGAGGGGAGGGGCTGTCATGGTCAGTGGGATTTCCACCCCTCCCACCCCCCCATGTCTTGGTGCTCCTTAACATGGTGTTCCCACTGAAGGAGGGAAAGGCAAAGGCACTCCTTACAACAACCCAGTGATCTCATGAGACACCAACTGACTCACACCAATGGGTCAAGGGGGCAGGGGTAGAGATTGGGACATTGGGAGGATGGGGCACAGAGGGTGGCAATGGGAATCAGTGGACACAGACATGGAGGTAAGAGTTCAAGAAAAGCCAGTGGACGGAAGAAAGATGCACCCAAAGCATGGGGCACGCAGAGGACAATCTCCGTCCGGCTTGAGGAGCATGGATTCTAATGCCTCCCTTCCCTTCTCTAGGGCCCTTTTGCCACCTCCCTTCCTCACCCCATGTACATACACTTTGTTTTTTTCTGTTTCCATCTTCACCCTTTCCTTTTCCTCTTAAGCCTCCAGACATGGTCGCTCCCTTCCTCTGCCTCGCCCTTCCCCACCTTCTCCTTTCTCTTCCAAGACCCTTCTCTTTGGGTCCTACCCTGTTTCCTGCATTATTCCCTCAAATTCTCAGTGTTGTCTTCCAGGCTTACAGCTTGGATACTCCCTCCCCATCTTTGTCCTTTCTTGGCTTGGCTCCCTCTCTTCCACTCATAAGAATCATTCATGACCAGGGACAGGTCCCACTGTCCCCTTTTGGTGCTGCCCCACCCCACCATCTGCCCTCCCTCCCTGTCCCTTGGTTCTGCAGATGCCCACTCACCCTGGGACCCAGGCCAGACTCCAGGGCAGGGTCATCAGACCTTCCAGGGCTCTACCCACTTGTGTTCTGGCTAATGAGGAAGGAAGAACTGGTTCTTTCTGGATCTTCCAAGCCTTCCCTCCCCGCCATGCCCTAACCTTCTTCCTCCCCACCAGAAAGAGTGAGCTTGGGAGCTAAAATGCCACTCAGATTCTGGGATGCCACAACATGAGCCAAAACTCTCTTGGATCATGCCAAAGATGGTGCCTTCCCCTCTGAGATTCCTTTCCATCTACTTTGTGCATACCCAATTATTTATATGTTGTCTCCCCCCCAGAAACTCTTTGAGGACAGAAAATGTTTTTGCCTTCTTTGTATGCCAGTGCTTGGCACAGAGTAAGTAAGGGATGTAGTAAGCTTGGCATGTAGTAAGGGACAGAGGGAGAGATTGGACTGTGATTTCATTGTGAGTGGGAATTCCCAGGTGAAGAAAGTCCCTCTACCACCAAGGGGGACAAATACTTTCTCCAAACCTTAAGTGTCTTAGAGCACTTTCTAGATTGCTGAGAAGTTGACATTAGCTCAGGGTCCTGCACCCAGGAAATATCAGAGATGGGGCTTGAATTCCTGGCTCTGAGGTCAGCTCTGCCCTCATAGGGTCCAAAGCACTTAAGTGCTCTTCAATTGACTAGTAGACAGAGAGGTAATTCTTTACTTCTGTAGGGGAGAAAGGCAAAGATAGGAGCGAAGAAAAACAGAATCGATGGGAAGATCATGAAAGAGGCAACCTAGAAAAGATGGCTCCCAAAGGATGACAAGAATGGGAGGGGGGCAGAGAGGGTCCCTTGATGGAAGAAAGTTCTAGCTTTCATATCCGTGTATTTAGGGTTTTATTTTAGGGTTTTGCTTGTGTATGAGTGTGATCTTACAATGACCAATATGGAAATGTGTTGTGCATGATAATAAAAAATAAAAATTTAGGGGGCAGCTGGGTAGCTCAGTGGATTGAGAGCCAGGCCTAGAGACGGGAGGTCCTAGGTTCAAATCTGGCCTCAGACACTTCCCAGCTGTGTGACCCTGGGCAAGTCACTTGACCCCCATTGCCTACCCTTACCACTCTTCTGCCTTGGAGCCAATACACAGTATTGACTCCAAGACGGAAGGTAAGGGTTTAAAAAAAAAAAAATAAAAAATAAAAAAATAAAAAAAAATAAAAATTTAAATTTAATTAATTAAAAAGATTTTTTTAAAGAAAGAATATGAGCCATTAGTCAAAGATTCCAGTAGCCAGGACAATACTCGATGGAGAGGAGACTGAGCCCTCCATATGCAGACCACCTGTTTGAAGCAGCTGTGGTGAGACGGGGCAGGGGAGAAGGGGCTCACTCCTATTCCAGGAGTATTCCATTTTAAACTCTTGATTCTCCCTAACTAGGTGTTAAACTCTATTGTTTCTACACTGCCAAAGTTCTATCAATACCCTCTAAATTTAGCATCCTGGGACAGAGCTTGGTTACCCCACCTTGGTGATGGCTCAGATGAGGGAGGAATGGTTAAGTGGATGGGGGGATAAGAACCAGAAGAAGAGCAGGGTAGGAGGAAAGTGTCCTGTTTATCTTTATTTGTTTGTTTTTAAACTTTATTTAAATAAATTTAAATTTAAATTATTTTAAACTTTATACATATATATCTTTAATTTTTAAAGTTTAAATCCTTACTTTCTGTCTGTCTTAGAATCAATACCAAGTATTGTTTCAAGGGCAGAAGAGTGGTAAGGGCTAGGTAATTGGGGTTAAATGGCTTGCCCAGGGTCACACAGCTAAGAATTATCTGAGAAGAGATTTGAACCCAGGGCCTTCCATCTCCAGGCCTAACTCTCTATTCCTTGAGCCATCTCACTGCTCTGGTTCTGTTATCTATAAAACAGTGTAGCAAAGACAAAGCAGCAAAATGTAAAGTTCTTGAGGACAAGGATTATTTGTTTCTAGTTTCTGTGTTTGTATCTCCTAACTATCAGGGTGCTCAGTAGTTTAATAGATTTCTGTTGATTTTGTTGAATTTGAACGAAGGTTCTCTCTCTTTCTCTGTCTTTCTGTCTCTATGTGTCTGTTGCCTCTTTTGACCTGTCTCTCAGGCTCTGTGTCTGTCTGTTGCCTCTTTGTCTCTCCATCTCTCTGTTGCCTCTGTCCCTCTGTCTCTGTGAGTCTGTCTTTCTGTCTCTGTGTCCATCTGTTGCCTCTTTTGGTCTCTGTCTCTGTGTCCGTCTGTTGCCTCTGTCTGCCTCGGTCTTTCTGTCTCTGTTCCTCTGTCTGTCTCTCTCTGAGTCTCTCTGCGATGGCCTCTCGGTCTCCCTCTGTCTCTTTCTCACGCTTTCCTCCCAGAGCCAGTTTACTCTTACTTGCTGATTTCAACAGTCTTGACTCTACAGTGCTCCAGGGCCGGTCAATGAGAAGCAGTAGTGTGGAGGACGGAGGAGGCTAGAGGCAGGCAGCCTCTGAAATGGGGCAAACGTAGGCTCAGCTACTCTCAGCAGTGCCGTGATCCAGGAGCATCTGAAGGACTTCCGACAAAGAATGCTCTCCCTCCCTCCACCTCCAGAGAAGGAACTACTGGGGTCAGATGCAGATCAAAGCCAACCATCTTTTACATGAGTTATTTACAGTCTTATTTGGGGGTTTTGGTTTTACCTGAGTCTTCTCTTACCCAAATGAACAATATGGAAATGTTTTACATGCTAATACATGTATGACCCAGATTGAATTGCTTGCCGGCTCTGGGAAGGGGGAGGATGGAGACAATTTGGCTCATATAACTTCAGAAAACTTATGTGGAAATTTGTTATTACACGTATTTGGGAAAATAAAATATCTTTACAAAAAACAATTGGGCAAACATGCCTCACCCTGGCTCGACTTTCCCTTCCCTTGCCCACCTCCAGATGGCATCAACCCCGGGTTCTGCAGGCTTAAAAGAGTTGTGGGAAACAGGACTCTGCAGAAGCATTCCATTGGATTCAAGAATGAGCATTTATTGCCTCTTTGTTAAAGGCACTTGTTATATGAAAGTACTGGCCTCAGCAGCTAATTAGACAAAAAGCAAAACAGAATCTGCCCTCCAGGAGCTTACATTCCTCTGGGGGAAACGGCATGCTCATAAGGTAAAAGGCAGTGTGGGAAACAAGATGAATAATAATGATGATGGTGAGAACTCCTATATTGAAGGCAGCCAGGGGGCGCACTAGATAGAGTGTTGGACCTTCAGTAGGGAAGTCCTCAGTCCAAATCCAGCCTCAGCCACTAGCTGACCCTGCTGCCTGCCTTCACCTCAGTTTTCTCATCTGTAAAATGGGGATAATAATGGCCCCTACCTCTCAGGGTGGTTATGAACGCTGAGTGAGAAAATATCGGTAAAGTGCTTAGGCCAATGCCTGGCACACAGAAGTCCCTATATAAATGCTTATTCCCCCCATTTCTATAGAATTTTATAGTTTAAGATTTTAAATTTTCATTGATTTTTTTCATCACTTCCATCATTTCCTTCCCTCTCCTCCACCTAGGGAACTATCTCTTAAAGAAGGTATGAGAGAGAGAGAGAAAGGAGAGACAGAGAGACGGAGAGACAAAGACAGACAGAGAGAGACAAACAGACAAAGAGACAGAGACAGAAAGACAGAGAGATAGACACAGAGAGACAGAGAGACAGAGAGAGAGACAGAAAGAGAGAGACAGAGAGAGACAGAGAGACAGAGACAGAGAGGCAGAGAGACAGAGACAGAGAGACAGAGAGACAGAGACAGAGACAGAGGAGAGAGAGAGCTACATCTAGCCAAAGGAAGCAATCCATCAAGCTACATGCATGCTTCCACTTCTACAAAAAAGAAGCAGAAGTGGCAAAGGGGCTGCTGCACTTGCTCATCTCTTCCTCTCAGTGAAATCTTGGCCATTTCGAATGTGAAGGTTTATGGAGTTCTTTGCTCACAATGACCCTGAGAGTGAAGGAACACAGGATGCTGGTTCCCATGTAACAGATGTGGAAACTGAGGCTCAGACGTGAAATGAAGCAATATCCTATAGTGAAAAGAGCCCTAGATCTGGCATCAGAAGGCTCCATTTTGGCTTGAACACATGGGCTATTGGGGATATTACTGGGGATGTAGACACTAAAAAATAACTCTAGTCCAAACACCAATAATATGGAATTAGGTCTTGGTCAATGATACATGTAAACCCCAGTGGAATTGTGCATCGACTGGGGGGGGGGTTGGGGGGCTTGGGGGAGAGAGAAAGAACATGAAACATGTAACTAGGGGAAAATATTCAAAATGAAAATAAAAAACAAACAAATAACTAAATAAAGCCCTTCCCAACTTCCAATCCCAAGTAAACGTTAAAGCTCTATACCAACCCCCTCTCTTGTTCACCCATCCTTTACTATCAGTTCTTTGACTCCAATGACCAGCCCAAGATCATCCAACCCAACTGTGAGAGGGGGCAGAGCTGCCTCCCCCTCCCTGGCTCTTGCAGGGACTCAGGGATCCGCTCCTTCTCCCTCACAAATGGTCTCTGTCATGTCCCCCCTCCCCTTCCAGAGGGATTGTGTCTATCAAAGGGTATCAAAGGAATCCTCAGCTACTGTCCCAAAGGCAAAGGGGATTCCGAGTGCTTCTGACCCTCTTTGGGGGGCCTGTTAATAGCTCCCCCAGTGACAGCCGCTGTCCATCCATCAGCTTGAGGCCCAGTGGCCTCATTAACCCCTGACCCTGCCTTCTTTTCATTCATTTCCTTCACTCTGGGCTGGGGATGGGGGTAGAAGGCAGAAGGTAGAGGGAGGAGAGAAATGGAAGGGCAAAAGACCAGCCCTTCTGTAAGAGAGGCAGGCTAGATAAAGGGCAGGAAGCGGGGAGGCTGAAGGGAAGGATGGGGGGACGGATGTGACTGAGACATGGAGTAATCGGTGCCTGCGACAGCCAGCCCCGTGGGCTGCGTGACAGGACCCTGTCCCTGGGCTGCTCCTTCCTCTCTCCGAGGCTAGGTCAATGGAGTTCCCAGAATGCAGGCTAGGTGAGAGAGAAGGAATACACAGAACCAGAGAAGGGGCAGGGGGAGGCTCTCTCCTAGCAGGGCTGTGGAGAAAATAACCTGGAATCCAGAGTCGATAGATCTGAGTTCAAATCTTCGTTTTAAGCTGTAGAATCGCTTAACTTTCTTCAGCCTCAGTTTCCTCATTTGTCAAACGAGGGGATTGAGCTCTAAGAGTTCCATCTCTCCCCCAGATTTAAATCCCATGATATATTTATTCTCTGCTATCCAAGGAGTCTGAGCTGGGGAAGGGGTGGAGGCCCAGCTGAGAGAAGGGTGAGACCCTGAACAATGGGGTACTGTCCCCTTAGCAAATTTCCCCTGGGGAAAGAGCTCAAATACCAAGCTCCCATCCCTTGCTGGGAGGCTTCCATCCGCTTTCATCACTGACCTTCAGGGCAGAGGGTTGGGAGGAGGGAAGAGGTCAAAGGGTCAAGCCTATGACACGCCAAGCTCAGCCAGAAATAGAGGGGATTGGGGGTGGTGAGGGGACAACACAGGGCAGAAGGCAATGGCCTTCTTGGCTCTCCTGTCTTAGCCTCTCTCTGAAAGGCAATGGGGGCTGGACAGGTTGGAGATTTGTGGCTTCTGCATTTTATGAGGGCCAAATGGAGGCGAGGTCATCCGGAAACAGGTCGATTCCTGTGTCCAGTGCCTAGCCCAGGTCCTTACATGGAGCAGGATGTTAATCAGTGTTTGTTGAATGAATGGCTGCCCTAGCACGAGCAAGAACGACAGGGCCTAAAAAGAAAAAGATGGAAAACCAGAGACCCTTCTGTCAAGGACCCATGGACCCAAGGAAATTACTGGAAGCACCCTAATGGAAGAAACCATCACACCCAACGTTCTCATTTTTACAGAGCAAGAAGCAGAGGCCCAAAGAATTAAACGGGCTTTCTATCTGGGCTCTAAGTTGAGCCCCAGGTACCATGTTCTGAAGCCTTGGAAAAGAAAGAGCTCATGTTCACTGATGGGGATCAGGGAAGGCTAGAGAGATGAGGGGTCCCTGAGCAGGGCCTTAAAGGGAAGGCAGGAAGGAAGGAAGGAAGGAAGGAAGGAAGGAAGGAAGGAAGGAAGGAAGGAAGAAGGGAGGGAGGGAGGGAGGGAGGGAGAGAAGGAGGGAAGGAAGGAAGGAAGGAAGGAAGGAAGGAAGAAGGGAGGGAGGGAGGGAGGGAGGGAGAGAAGGAGGGAAGGAAGGAAGGAAGGAAGGAAGGAAGGAAGAAGGGAGGGAGGGAGGGAGGGAGGGAGAGAAGGAGGGAAGGAAGGAAGGAAGGAAGGAAGGAAGGAAGAAGGGAGGGAGGGAGGGAGGGAGGGAGAGAAGGAGGGAAGGAAGGAAGGAAGGAAGGAAGGAAGGAAGAAGGGAGGGAGGGAGGGAGGGAGGGAGAGAAGGAGGGAAGGAAGGAAGGAAGGAAGGAAGGAAGGAAGAAGGGAGGGAGGGAGGGAGGGAGGGAGAGAAGGAGGGAAGGAAGGAAGGAAGGAAGGAAGGAAGGAAGAAGGG
>NC_058134.1:216649292-216677857 GCF_016433145.1 Gracilinanus agilis | reverse complement strand
ACGGGTGGGGCTTACAATGGGGGGCGGGGCCTACGGGCGGGGTCAATAGACTGATGAGAAGGGCTGGGGGGCATAGAACCCTGGGGAGAAATTGACTGGGGCCGGAGCTTAGGGGGCGGGGTTTCCCTGAAAGGGATGGGGACCTGGATGGTGGGGCGGGGCCAAGGAAGGAGGCAGGGCTCGAGCGAATGTCCACCCCACCCTTCCTGACCCAGAGGGGCCCAGACTAGGAGGGCAGAGGGGTTGTTGTGAGGATCAGGCGAGATAATATTGGTAAACCGCTTAACACAGGTCCTGGCACATAGTAGGTGCTGATAAATGCTTATTCCTTTCCTTCTCTTCCAGTGCCTAAAACAGTGCCACGTAACATTATAGGCTTTTTGCAATGTAAATTGCCCTTTAACCCCAGGCCTGGGAAGGGGAAGAGATTGGGACAGCCTGGACCTGCCTCAGGTTTTGTAAAAAACACTCAGTGGCATTATGATCCTGGTCAGGTCTTTACTTTTTTCAACTAGAATGGGGAGTGATTAAAAAATACTTGCATCTAATTATGCGTTGTTATTACTATAAATTTCCATAAGCCTAAGAGGCTGGACAGCTTGGCAACAAATGAAGCTTTGAAATAAAGGTCATGCAGAGAGCAAAGCATAAAATGAAGATTTAAAATCAGGCCTGGAGATAACCAAATCAAGCATGTTTCAGTATATGGTGTCTGGCATGGAGTGGGGGCTTAGTAATAAGTGTTTTGCTCACTTAACACTACTACTATACTTACTACCTGACCCATTTGGTCAAGTCATTCAACTTTTCTGAATGTGATAAAATAAGGAGCTTGAACTATGAAATCTATAAAATCCATTTCCACCTGAAATTCTATTAAATATGATTGTATAAGGATGAAAGAATTCAATGTGGGCTGATAGGAAGGGATGGAGGGAAGATATAAGCTTCAAGGAAGATCTGTGTATTCCTCCTTTCTTACTTGGCCCTTCATTCACTCTCCCTAAGACCTTTGCCCTCCTTTCTCTACAGAACTGGACAATTGGCCTTCGGGGCCTGCCTGTCCCAAACCTAGGAATCATGTTTGCTGACATGGATTATGATATTGAGGAGGATAAACTGTGAGTATCCCTGAAGAGGACTTCCTTCTAGGATTTGAGGGTAATAGAAGGTTCCCACCTTACTCTGAGGGGACTGTTTTCAGTTCTGGGGACCTCTGATTGAGAAAGGACATAATAAAATGAAAAGTATTGGGTCAGCTAAGTAGCACAGTGACTGGAGAGCCTGGAGTCAGGAGATCCGGGGTTCAAATCTGATCTGACACTTCCTAGCTATATGACCCTGGGCAAATCTCTTAACCTAGATTACCTACCCTTACCACTCTTCTGTCTTAGAATTGATACTGAGACAGAAGATAAAGATTTTTTTAAAAGTTTCCAGAAGAGGGCATTCAGGATGGGGAAGAGCCCCTGGGTTTCTGTTGAAGGAATTGGACCTATAGAGCCTGGGGCCCAGAAGGCTCAGGAGACATGCCAACTTTCTTTTTGGGGTCAAAGGGCTATGCTGCAAGGAAGGCATTAGGTTTGTTTGGCCTTAAAGGGTAAAACCAAAGCAGTAAAAATGAGGTCAGTTTAGGGATGATATTATGGCAAACTTGCTACCAAATCAATTTGTCCAGAAATGGGAGGGACTGATGTCTAGGGCCCCTTCCTTGGAAGTCTCAAAGTAGAGGGTGCATGGCCTTTGGGGGAGAGCTCCCTGTGAGGATTCTTTTTGTATGTGTTAGACAAGGTAGGCACTGGTGTCCCTTCCTTCTCTGAGATTGCACATCCTGGACCTTATAGAGCCTGGATATCTCCTATCTGACCTTAGTACAGGGCCCTGTCCCATTTCTCCCAGATACCCTAGTGTTCCTAGTAGCAGTAGGAGTGGAGTAGATCCCATGTGGCATTAATGCCTGAAGGGAAAAGGCAGATCGCCATGCTGCTGTGTGTGGGAGGCAGATAATCCCACATCTGTCATGCCCTAAGGTGACCACAGCAACCCTTTGAAGGTACTATGAAGCAAAAGAGCCATTCTCCCATGTTACAGATGAAACTGAGGCCCTGAGAGGAGATTATGCATTCTGGCTGCCCAAGGTCCCACTTCCACTGCAGTCTGTTAAATATGTAAGGCAAGATCTGCATCATGCTCTCCAACCTCCAAGTTAAGTTCCCCATCCTGTTTATGGTACTGCACTGCCTCCTTACCAGCCTGGCTTAATAGAAAGCACCAGTTTAGGAATCTGAAGCCCTAGGCCACAATCCTGGGCTCTGCTGCTTATTGCCAGGTGGGCCTTTTTTGGGGCCTTATCTTCCTTCTCTATTAAATAGGATGGTACATAATCTCAGGGTCTTTGCTAGCTTGAAATCTTTTCTTAAAAATATGTTTGTATTTATTTAATTAAATATTTCCCAATTATATGAAAAAAATCTTTTTAACATTCATTTTTTAAACACTTATTAATATTCATTTTTAACATGGTTACATGATTCATGCTCCTACTTTCCCCTTCACCCCCTCCCCCGCACTCCCCCCACCGCACTCCCCCCACCCATGGCCGATGCACATTTCCACTGGTTTTAACATGTGTCATTGATCAAGACCCATTTCCAAATTGTTGATCATTGCATTGGTGTGGTAGTTTCGAGTCTATATCCCCAATCATGTCCACATCAAACCCATATGTTCAAGCAGTTGTTTTTCTTCTATGTTTCCTCTCCTGCAGTTCTTCCTCTGAATGTGGGTAGCATTCTTTACGATAAATCCCTCAGAATTGTCCTGGGTCATTGCATTGATGCTAGTACAGAAGTCCATTACATTCGATTTTACCACAGTATATCAGTCTCTGTGTACAATGTTCTTCTGGCTCTGCTCCTTTCACTCTGCATCAATTCCTGGAGGTTGTTCACCAGTTCACATGGAATTCCTCCAGTTTATTATTCCTTTCAGCACAATAGTGTTCCATCACCAGCATATACCACAATTTGTTCAGCCATTCCCCAATTGAAGGACATACCCTCCTTTTCCAGTTTTTTGCCACCACAAAAACGCAGCTATAAATATTTTCATACAAGTTGGTTTATCTATGATCTCTTTGGGATACAAACCCAACAATGGTACGGCTGGATCAAAGGGCAGCATTCTTTTATAGCCCTTTGAGCATAGTTCCAAATTGCCAGCCAGAATGGTTGGATCAGTTCACAGCTCCACCAGCAATGCATTAATGTCCCAATTTTGCCACATCCCCTCCAGCATTCATTACTCTCCCCTTCTTTCATTTTAGCCGTTCTGCTAGGTGTGAGGTGATACCTCAGAGTTGTTTTGATTTGCATTTCTCTAATTATTAGAGATTTAGATTTAACATTCATTTTTTTCAATATTTTGAATTCCAAATTCTCTTCCTTTCCAGCCCTTTCCCTACCCCTACAGAAGGCAAGAATAGAGCCATCATGCCTGTGAAGTTGTGTAAAACTTTTTCATATTAGCCATGTTACAAAAGAAAACACACACACACACACACACACATGTGCGAAAAAATAAAAAGTCAGCTAGAGTTTGCACTCAGACTCCATCTGTTATCTCTCTGGAGGTGAAGAGCATTTTTCATCATGAACCCTTTGGAATTGTCTTGGATCATTGTTTTGATCAGAGTAGCCATCTTAAGATGGCATCTGCTTACGTTCCCAGGAAAGGCCAGATCTTAGAGCTGCTTGTATTTTCTCCCCAAGAGGCACCAAATAGGCTTTCATCTATCTGGACTTCCCCCTCTAAACTTGGGCCACCTTCCAACAGGGTCTCACAGCAGTTAAGTGATAAGTTAGTGACCCTCTGAGGCATGCTTCCTTCCTGGTGTAAGATGGAGGTGACTGATCAAAGACAAAGACCTCATGCTCAGGGCTGTGCGCATGCTCTTTCCCTCAGAGGGCAGGCCCTGACCCCCAGTTTTTCTGATAAGGGCTTAGTGCATAATAGGTGCTTACAATCCTAGCTGGTAGCTAGGATTAGAACCCAGTACTTGTGAAGCCTGAGGCCCCAGCCCCATCAGGGACCCTACCCACATGGTGAGTCAGGATTTTTACATGTTGGTTTTTGAAACTTTAACTGGGCAGTTGGACCTAGGAGTAGAGAAGACCTGAATTTGAATCCTCCAATAGGGAATCTTACTGAATAGTTTATGACCCAGGTGAGTCGTTAACCTCTCCTTCCCCCAATTTTCTCATCTATAAGATGGTGATAGAACTTCAGTGGCTACCAGATCGTATATGGCTAAGACTCAGAAGGAGTTCCAACATGGTCCTGCCTCAGTCCCCCATGAGATTTAGGAACAACCTCAACAGTCTTCTCTGAACCTCTCAAACCAGACTGAGCTCCTTGGAGGCATTGACTTTGCATCCTCAGCATGATTGTGTAACCCAAGGGTCTAAAGGGTGTTTAGTGATTGAATTGGGAAAGGGCTGTGGCTATCATGTCTCTTAGCTCTGGGCCAGCTTCAGGGGCAATTTGTAGAACCAGCAGGTAGTAGGTTAAGGCTGATAGGAGTGGCCAGACTGGCCTCTCTCTTCCCTCATTCATGAGCCCCTGTGTCTCCCTCCCTAGCCTGGAGAGCCCTCTTTCCTCCACCTTGGTTCAAGCAGCACTTTCCACAGAACCCCAATCCCCCTTCCCCCAGCTGCCAGTGCCCTGCTCTGTACTCAGTAACTGGTATCTCTTGAGATTTCTGCTCACATTAATTATGGGGGCAGTGATGGAGGCTCTTGTTGTCTCCCCTGTGAGCATGGGGCTTTGTGAGGTCGGGGACAAGTTCATTCTTGGGGTTTGTATCCCCAGCACCTGGTACAGAGCCTGGCACAGGGGAGACATGTCACAAATACTTGGTGATCGATCGATTGATTAATTGCTGCTTTGGCTGGCCCTTCTTAAGCATTTACTCAGCACTTATTTGGGGCTTTGAGGGTCAGAGGGTACAAAGATGAATTTTAAAGACAACTCACATTACTATAGGGTTTTAAGATTTACAAAGTCCCTTGTTCACCCTTTGAGGTGGGTAGCACAAGGGGTTATCCTCACCATTTCAGAGTAGGACTCTGAGGTTCAGAAGTAAGGAATGTGCCCAAGACCACATAGGAAGTGTCAGAGGCAGAACTCAAACCCAGATCTCCTGAGTCCCCAGCCCAGAGCTCATTCCATTATGCTGGATTGACTCTCATCAACCAGTGTATAGCCCTTGCTTTGTCTAGTAATGAATGAGAGGTGGTGGCGTTTCTTGAGTGTTTTATGATTGGCCCCATTGGGGTTGGGAAAGGACCTTGAGATAGAAGACCAGCTCTACCAGAAGTTAGCTATCTGGGGAATGAGGGGGTTGGGCTGGATCACCCCTCAGAATTCCATAAGAAGCCACTGATTCAGTGGGAGAGATGAAAACAGCCAAAAACTGAAGAGTGTCATCTGTGAGCATGGGAGGAAGGGCAGGGTGTCGGCAGGCCAAGAGCTGGCACTTGCTGTCCCTCGTTGGCACCCATGGAGCATTTTTCCTCTCCAGGTCTTGGTTTCCTCATCTCTAAGAGGGGGCCAACTAGATCTCTACCTCCCCTATGTTGATTCCATGACCTGGTAGATATGAATGCCCTTTGTCACCCAAACCACCTCATATAGATATCTTAATAGAGTAATGTGAGTCAGCAGAGACTCCTGGAAAAGTGGTCTAGGATTTGGGTTAGGAGAGAGGATGTTCTGAACAGGGGGAGTCTCTCCTCTCTCCTCTTGCCAGGGCCTCCCCTATCCCTACTTCCCCTCCTTTTCCTCTGCTGTCAGGTGGGAGGGAGAACCTTAGGTCATAGGTAGTGACTTTAGCAGCTTCTTCCCCATCCTTTGTCTACTAGCTCCTTCCTGCCTCATTGCCTTCTCCTTTCCCTTGCTCTAGTGGCATCCCCACAGTTCCCGGGACCGTGACACTGCAAAAGGACTCACAGAACCTGATTGGGATCAGCATTGGGGGAGGGGCTCTGTACTGTCCCTGCCTCTACATTGTTCAGGTATGAGCTCTGGAGAGTGGGGTGCAAGGGGGATGGTTCTCAGGATCCCCTACAGAAAGGTGGGCCAGCTCTGACCTCAGGCAGCTGTGAGGGCAGGTTCATCCAGTTTGGGGAATGATTATTGCTTGGGATCTTTTCCTGCCCAAGATTCCCAGTCCCTCTAAGCATTTCATAGGGGCTGAGCCAAGAAATGATGCCATGTCACAAATGAGGTTACTCTTGGGACCCACAGTCATAGGGGGCACATACTTGGAGTTGTTCCAGGAATAGAGATAGATTTAAACTGGACCATCCATACTGTCCCCTTGTTCTCCCCCTGCCCGAGGTCTGACTTTGGGGCTATGGGGGACAGCATTTTTAATCAGTGGCTTGGATGAAGGCATAGGCGATGTACTTATCAGATTCTTAGATATCAAAGGTTGAATGACTAGGAGAAGGGAGGGGATAGGATCTGTGTCAAGTGGAGCCTGGGTGAGCGAGGACGTTGTAGAGGGGATTTCTTTTCAGGTAATGGTTGGACCAGACAGCTCCTTGGGTACTTACTGGCTGGCTCTGGGGTTCTGGAATTCTTGGTGCCACGACTGGTGTCTCTGCAGCAGTGGCCTGAATCAAGCCATGTGACATAGAGTAGCAACACATGGGGCCAAAACAATCAGATTGTCAGCTTCAGGATTGGGGGGTTCATGTGAGAGAGGCCTGGGGGGCGGGGTCTTACTGTACTGTGAACTCACAACAAGCCCCAATTGTGTGAGGGGGCTGCCCCCCAAAACTACTTTGTCATTGTATGTGTATAAGAAGTTTAGTACCCAGAAGGTTGGAGTCCCATTGTCCTTGGTCAGATGGCAGGAATGAGTGAATGAATGAAGAAAAGGTGTTGATTAGCACTTGGTATGTGCTGGGCCCTGTGCTAGGTGCTATGGATAAAAATAGGAAAGCAAAGCATACCCTGCCCTTGGAAGGCACTCATGGGCTAATGAGAGAAGACAGTGGACAAAGGGACAGGTGGTCTGGGATTGGGATTCAAGTCTCAGAGTGATCAATGGCTGACAGCCTTTGCAGCATTGGTTGTGCTGGCCCAGAGGCTGTTGTCTGGGCTGGAGGTGGAAGTGTGGTCATGAAGGGAGCAGGAGGTGGGAGGCATGATGAGGGGGGGCCATACTGCATCAGACTGGATGGCCTGGGAGCAGAGAGTCAAAGATCGCGCACCAAGCTGAAGCTATGACTTCATGAAGTTTCAGGAAGGATGTTGATGAGAAGAATCAAAGCTGGAAGAGAGTGACTGGGATGGTGACAGAATTTAGAGTCGTGCATATGAGCAGAAATGGAGGGAATTTAGCTTAAAGAACTCAAGGCAGGTTTTAGCTCCACAGAAGGAAAAATACCCTCCTCAAAGGTAGCTGCTCAATGGTGCAGGGACCTGTCTGGTGAGTAGTGAGGTCCTTCTCTTACAGAGAAGGTCACTGAGAAGAGGAGATGAGTGCTGCAGTGGGCTTGGATGTCACAAAGATGGGAAGGGCCCACTGAGATCAGCAAAGCAGTGATTGCTCCCTGTATACTGGGCATTTTTTTCTTTTTCTTTTTTTAAACCCTTACTTTTTGGCTTAGAATCAGTACTGTATTGATTCCAAGGCAGAAGAGCAGTCAGGGCTAGGCAATGGGGGTTGAGTGACTTGCCTAGGGTCACTCAGCTAGGAAGTGTCTGAGGCCAGATTTGAACCTACAACCTTCCATCTCTAGGCCTGGCTCTCACTCCACTGAGCTGCAGTTTTCTTTTTAAATAATTTATATATTTATTTAGAATGTTTTTTCATGGTTACATGATTCATGTTTCATTCTCACCCCTCTTCTCTCCCCCCTCACGGGGCTATCAAGCAGTTTCACTGGGTTCATTGTTCAAAACCTATTTACATATTATTCATATTTGCAATTGCAGTTTTCAGTGACAAGACAGAATTGCCAAGGCAGCCCCTTCAACTTACCTTCTCTTGGAGGCCCTTTGTCCTTCCACAGTCTTATCTAGTCATGCTCATCCCTCTGCCCCATGACTCCCCTTCCCACCCTTAAAGACTGCCAGGCTTCCCTCCTCACCTTCACCTTTCCCCTCTGCCAAAGTAAAAACATTGCTGGTTCCTTCAGCCAAACCTCACATGGCCCACTTCCAAGACCCTGTACCATTGTGGTAACCTCCTCAGGGCATACCATAGCTTCTCAATGTCCTTGAAATCAGGTGCCTAGAACTAAACCCATTATTGGAGGTATGGTCCCAGCAGGGTCAGTCAGGCTTTTACTCACTTCCTAGCTGTGGGCCCTGGTCTCTCTTCTCTATTGGTGGCTAGGTGGTACAGTAGATAGAGCATCGGGCCTGGAATCAGAAAGACTTCAAGTTCAAGTCCAGCCTCAGACACTGACTAAGCTATGCATCCCCATCTCCCCCCCCACACACACACCCATGCCTGTGGGAAGCCAGTAAGAGAATAGATAAAATCTGAGACTCCTCTTTGGACCCCTTTTGTGATCATTGTGATTTTTTGTTGAAAAGTATTGTGGCCTTATTAAAGAGCTTTAGGTTAACACTCTCCCACTTTGGCCAGGAATGCAGCTGCCTGGTACAGCCAGGGCCAAAACCTTAGCAGGGGCAATTCAACCCTGAGAAAAATATTCCCCGACTTGGCTTTCTGATAAGAACCCAGTCAAAATTCAGCCTTGCCCTTGGTTTGTTCTGAAGCCAATGAGACCTTTTGTGTTTTGATATGACATAATTTATAACTTTTGCGCATCTGCAAAGTTTCAGAGGGGTTCTTTTGTGTGAAATGAGTCTTGAAATATATATAATAAACTCCATGCTTCTGGAGCCAGAGCTGGAAGCATGAGCTAAAAGACAACTCCAATGTCCTATTATTTCCTTGTCAACTAAACTGTCCTTATCAGATTATTAGAGATAATAAAGAGATCTCGAGACATGCCCCCTGACAAATCATTTCACCTCTGCCTCTGTTTCCCCTTCTGTAAAGTAGAAATAATAATAGCACCCACCTCCCAGAGTTGTCATGAGGATCAAATAAAATACTAGTTGTAAGTCACTCAGCAGAGGGCCTGGCATGTAGTGGACATTGGAGAACCATTAGCCATTATGAGCTATTATTTCTTCATTGCCATGCCTTTTATCTTACACTGAATTCGTAATCCACTCAAACACTCCCCTGACTTTGTCACATCAATGGCTGCCTATTCAGCTTACTCTTACTCTAGTCAAGGTTACCTTTTGAACTTAAAGAAAGGCAGAACTTTGCTTGACTCCTCTTTGAATTTTCTTATTTAATCTCTTCCTTCAAGTCTTTTACTCCCAGGGTTTGTCTGGCACTCATTGGGCAGGGGAATCCCAAGGGAACTTCTCTCTCTCTCTCTCTCTCTCTCTCTCTCTCTCTCTCTCTCTCTCTCTCTCTGTCTCTCTCTCTCTNGGGAGGGGATAGGATCTGTGTCAAGTGGAGCCTGGGTGAGCGAGGACGTTGTAGAGGGGATTTCTTTTCAGGTAATGGTTGGACCAGACAGCTCCTTGGGTACTTACTGGCTGGCTCTGGGGTTCTGGAATTCTTGGTGCCACGACTGGTGTCTCTGCAGCAGTGGCCTGAATCAAGCCATGTGACATAGAGTAGCAACACATGGGGCCAAAACAATCAGATTGTCAGCTTCAGGATTGGGGGGTTCATGTGAGAGAGGCCTGGGGGGCGGGGTCTTACTGTACTGTGAACTCACAACAAGCCCCAATTGTGTGAGGGGGCTGCCCCCCAAAACTACTTTGTCATTGTATGTGTATAAGAAGTTTAGTACCCAGAAGGTTGGAGTCCCATTGTCCTTGGTCAGATGGCAGGAATGAGTGAATGAATGAAGAAAAGGTGTTGATTAGCACTTGGTATGTGCTGGGCCCTGTGCTAGGTGCTATGGATAAAAATAGGAAAGCAAAGCATACCCTGCCCTTGGAAGGCACTCATGGGCTAATGAGAGAAGACAGTGGACAAAGGGACAGGTGGTCTGGGATTGGGATTCAAGTCTCAGAGTGATCAATGGCTGACAGCCTTTGCAGCATTGGTTGTGCTGGCCCAGAGGCTGTTGTCTGGGCTGGAGGTGGAAGTGTGGTCATGAAGGGAGCAGGAGGTGGGAGGCATGATGAGGGGGGGCCATACTGCATCAGACTGGATGGCCTGGGAGCAGAGAGTCAAAGATCGCGCACCAAGCTGAAGCTATGACTTCATGAAGTTTCAGGAAGGATGTTGATGAGAAGAATCAAAGCTGGAAGAGAGTGACTGGGATGGTGACAGAATTTAGAGTCGTGCATATGAGCAGAAATGGAGGGAATTTAGCTTAAAGAACTCAAGGCAGGTTTTAGCTCCACAGAAGGAAAAATACCCTCCTCAAAGGTAGCTGCTCAATGGTGCAGGGACCTGTCTGGTGAGTAGTGAGGTCCTTCTCTTACAGAGAAGGTCACTGAGAAGAGGAGATGAGTGCTGCAGTGGGCTTGGATGTCACAAAGATGGGAAGGGCCCACTGAGATCAGCAAAGCAGTGATTGCTCCCTGTATACTGGGCATTTTTTTCTTTTTCTTTTTTTAAACCCTTACTTTTTGGCTTAGAATCAGTACTGTATTGATTCCAAGGCAGAAGAGCAGTCAGGGCTAGGCAATGGGGGTTGAGTGACTTGCCTAGGGTCACTCAGCTAGGAAGTGTCTGAGGCCAGATTTGAACCTACAACCTTCCATCTCTAGGCCTGGCTCTCACTCCACTGAGCTGCAGTTTTCTTTTTAAATAATTTATATATTTATTTAGAATGTTTTTTCATGGTTACATGATTCATGTTTCATTCTCACCCCTCTTCTCTCCCCCCTCACGGGGCTATCAAGCAGTTTCACTGGGTTCATTGTTCAAAACCTATTTACATATTATTCATATTTGCAATTGCAGTTTTCAGTGACAAGACAGAATTGCCAAGGCAGCCCCTTCAACTTACCTTCTCTTGGAGGCCCTTTGTCCTTCCACAGTCTTATCTAGTCATGCTCATCCCTCTGCCCCATGACTCCCCTTCCCACCCTTAAAGACTGCCAGGCTTCCCTCCTCACCTTCACCTTTCCCCTCTGCCAAAGTAAAAACATTGCTGGTTCCTTCAGCCAAACCTCACATGGCCCACTTCCAAGACCCTGTACCATTGTGGTAACCTCCTCAGGGCATACCATAGCTTCTCAATGTCCTTGAAATCAGGTGCCTAGAACTAAACCCATTATTGGAGGTATGGTCCCAGCAGGGTCAGTCAGGCTTTTACTCACTTCCTAGCTGTGGGCCCTGGTCTCTCTTCTCTATTGGTGGCTAGGTGGTACAGTAGATAGAGCATCGGGCCTGGAATCAGAAAGACTTCAAGTTCAAGTCCAGCCTCAGACACTGACTAAGCTATGCATCCCCATCTCCCCCCCCACACACACACCCATGCCTGTGGGAAGCCAGTAAGAGAATAGATAAAATCTGAGACTCCTCTTTGGACCCCTTTTGTGATCATTGTGATTTTTTGTTGAAAAGTATTGTGGCCTTATTAAAGAGCTTTAGGTTAACACTCTCCCACTTTGGCCAGGAATGCAGCTGCCTGGTACAGCCAGGGCCAAAACCTTAGCAGGGGCAATTCAACCCTGAGAAAAATATTCCCCGACTTGGCTTTCTGATAAGAACCCAGTCAAAATTCAGCCTTGCCCTTGGTTTGTTCTGAAGCCAATGAGACCTTTTGTGTTTTGATATGACATAATTTATAACTTTTGCGCATCTGCAAAGTTTCAGAGGGGTTCTTTTGTGTGAAATGAGTCTTGAAATATATATAATAAACTCCATGCTTCTGGAGCCAGAGCTGGAAGCATGAGCTAAAAGACAACTCCAATGTCCTATTATTTCCTTGTCAACTAAACTGTCCTTATCAGATTATTAGAGATAATAAAGAGATCTCGAGACATGCCCCCTGACAAATCATTTCACCTCTGCCTCTGTTTCCCCTTCTGTAAAGTAGAAATAATAATAGCACCCACCTCCCAGAGTTGTCATGAGGATCAAATAAAATACTAGTTGTAAGTCACTCAGCAGAGGGCCTGGCATGTAGTGGACATTGGAGAACCATTAGCCATTATGAGCTATTATTTCTTCATTGCCATGCCTTTTATCTTACACTGAATTCGTAATCCACTCAAACACTCCCCTGACTTTGTCACATCAATGGCTGCCTATTCAGCTTACTCTTACTCTAGTCAAGGTTACCTTTTGAACTTAAAGAAAGGCAGAACTTTGCTTGACTCCTCTTTGAATTTTCTTATTTAATCTCTTCCTTCAAGTCTTTTACTCCCAGGGTTTGTCTGGCACTCATTGGGCAGGGGAATCCCAAGGGAACTTCTCTCTCTCTCTCTCTCTCTCTCTCTCTCTCTCTCTCTCTCTCTCTCTCTCTCTCTCTCTCTCTCTCTTTCTCTCTTTCTCTCTTTCTCTCTTTCTCTCTTTCTCTCTTTCTCTCTTTCTCTTCCCTACCCCAGAGCCTCCCAAGAATTGGGACAGAAGGTGGAGGGCAGAGGGAAAGAGCAGTGCAAAGCTGGTTGAAGAAGGGGTAACAGAGAATGACCATCTTCCCCCCCCCCCTTACCAGGTTTCCCCTCCATCCTTTCTCCCTTTCCTCCTCCCACCCCTGCTTCCTCCATAGGTATTCGATAACACCCCTGCAGCCATCGATGGCACTGTTGCAGCTGGTGATGAGATCACTGGCGTCAATGGCAAGTCGGTTAAGGGGAAGACCAAGGTGGAGGTGGCCAAGATGATCCAGGTGGTGAAGGTAAGGATGAATCCCAGCATCAAAGCCTCCTGGAGGTCGTCACCACTGTCACCCCTGCCTGAGACATCCCAAGGAACTCTCCAAAGAGCATTAACTACCTCATGGTTTGGGTCAAAGCCTTACACACAAAGCGCACATCCTTAGTACTGAGCAAATGATACCAAATGAATGAGAAGCGAGGGATCAAGGGCTGGAAATCAGGCAACAGGTGTTTTTGGATGGTTCCTGGAAAAGCCAAGAATGTATGTTCTGGTCGTCAGGGAGCTCATTCCTGCTTGTGGAGTGGAGGGAAAGGGGGAACCTGAAAACCTCCACCAGGTACGAGGCACACTTCAGTGTTTTCCGTACATCCTTTTGTCTGTACAACTTGGATGCTAGTTCCTTTGCTCCTCGATTATATTCTCTTCCTCAGCTAGATTATAAGCTTCTGGAAGAAAGGCACTGTTTCATTTTTGTCCTCAACATTTATTGAGTGCTTCTGTGTGCCCGGCACCCAATAGGTGGTAGAGTATGTGTGGGTTGGCTGATTGAGGATGACCACTCATTGCTTCTTGGTTGATTATTTTTTTCTGAACCCACTGCATAGCAGGTTAGAATCTCTCTCCTCCTTCCCTCCTTAAGATGGCCCTCCTTCCCATTGGGGTTTCTGAAGAGTTTTTACTGCTAATCCCTTTCAGGTCTGACCTCTCTTATCTCCTGTAGCCTTGTCCCTGATCATTCTAGTCAGAAGAAGAGGTCAGTCTTGCCTCATCCCCTTTTCCTTCCCAGAATTAGCCAGTGTGATTGCCAGCTACCCCTTCTCTCCCTCTGTCCTGCCCTAGGAAAGAGAGCACCCATATTAAAAGGGAGATGAAAGACTAGGCCATTCCAACTTCACCCTGAGAAGCCGTGCCAGGCCAAGAGAAAAGAAGATTGAGGCAATACTAGGGCTATTGTAAATGAGGGATTAGCCCACCTTTGTGACCTTGGGCAAGTCACCTAACTCTGATTGCCTAGCTCTTGCCACTCTTCACTTATAGATTGATGCCAAAACAGAAGGTAACATTTTAAAAAGGAAAGAAAATGAGGAATCATATTTATCCTACCTATCTCAGAATCAAGTGAAGTTAATAAACTTTTATTAAGCACTTAACTATGTGCCGGACACTGTGCTAAGGACTGGGAATACAAAGAAGGCACAAAAAAAAAAAATAGCCCTTGCCCTCAAAGCCCACCCAGTCTAATGGAGGAGACAACATGTGAACAACTGAAAGGACAAGGGATAGATGGGATAAGTCAAAGAGTATTAACAGGGGAGGCGGGGGGAGCACCAGTATTCAGGGAACCACCTGAAAAAGACTTCTGCCAGAATGGGATTTTGCTGGCCCTTGAAGTGTTACTTGGTAAGGGTCAAGGCTCAGATTGGAACCCCTGGTCTTTGGACTGTCCCATGAGTGATCTGGTGATGTCACAGGCCCATAACCAATCCCTCTGTTGTTCTTCCCAGGGAGAAGTGACAATTCATTACAACAAGCTTCAGGCTGACCCCAAGCAGGGCAAGTCCTTGGACATCGGTGAGCAGGCCCCACTCTCCTTCTTACACCAGGAGCCCTTGGGAATGATCAAGAGCAGTAGATTTCAGGCTTTCCTTTTTTTTTAATTAAGTTTATTTATTGAATTAATTAATTTAGAACATTTTTCCATAGTCACATATTCGTGTTCTTTCCCTCCCCTCCTCCCACCCCAGTGGAACTAGGGTATAATGAACTGGAGGAATTCCATGTGAACTGGAAAGACCTCCAGGAATTGATGCAGAGTGAAAGGAGCAGAACCAGGAGAACATTGTACACAGAGACTTATACACTGTGGTACTATCGAATGTAATGGACTTCTGTACCAGCAGCAATGCAATGATCCAGGACAACTCTGAAGGACCTAGAGTATTCTCTAGATGGAATACAAGAGTTTTCCATCACCATCAGATACCACAATTTGTTCAGCCATTCTCCATTTGAAGGGCATCCCCTTGTTTTCCAGTTTTTTGCTACCACAAAGAGCGCAGCTATTAATATTTTTGTACAAGTCTTTTTCCTTATTAACTCTGGGGTATAAACCCAGCAGTGGTATGGCTGGATCAAAGGGCAGACAGTCTTTTAGCATATTTCCAAATTGTCAGGCTTTCCTTCTGAAGCTTCTTGCATAACAAAATAACTCCACTGTTAACCTTGATTGCGACCTCCCCAGGTTGTTTCCCTGATCTCCCCTGGGTATACTTACAGGAAGCCAACCTGGGGAGGAAGGAGAGAGCTTAGGAGGCATCCAGCATCTCTCTCTCACTCTGGGTGGGTGACTCCTCTTGCCTCAGGGAGCCCCTCAGCAGACTCCCTTGGCCTTCCTTCTCTTTGTCCCCTTCTCAAGGGGCAGCATCTCGAGGTCCCTGAGGAGGGCAGGGCAGAGCCCTTCCTGGCTGGCTGGAGTCCTTTGTCTTTCCAGCTGTCCAGGGTCAGGACTAGTTGGGGAGAAGATGGGATAAGACCTGCCCATCTGACTCCTAGCAGAGCTACCAGGGCCTGGAAGGGATAAGGGGTTGTTCCTGCCAGAAACCTTTGACCTGTTTGGTGCCCATGGGGGAATTGAGAGAGTTGAGTTCCAAACCTTGGTTTTTCAAATGAAGAGATTGAAACTCTGAAGGAGTGGTGACTTGCCCCAGAGCACCTTTGTGAGGTAGAGTAGAGCTGGAACCCCTTGAATCTTTGGATTGCTTGTGGAGGGCCTTTTTGGGCTGGCTTCGCACCCCAGTCTTCTTCCCCCACTCTGCCCTTCAGATCATGAATCAGAGGCAGCATTGGTGTGTCCAGGGCAAGGAACCGAGGACCTGGCTTGGAATCTCAACGCTGCCCCCTTCTGGGCCTGTGTCCACACTTGTGAAATGAAGGAGTGGGATTGAGTGACCTCAAGGCCCTCTTGTGACTTGGGAGCCTTGAGCCCCCCTTGGTCCTAAACCTACCTTCCTAGCTCCTGGTCCAAGGGGCAGCATCTGTCCCTCCCCAACTCCCACTGTCCAGATAAGAAGATGTGGGAGAGGAGCTGCTGAGCTCTAATCACCCCCTTCTGTTTCCCCTGCTTGTCTAGTATTGAAGAAGGTGAAACATCGGCTGGTTGAGAACATGAGCTCAGGGACCGCTGATGCGCTGGGGCTGAGCCGTGCCATCCTGTGCAATGGTGAGCTACTTCCCCATGCCCAGAGTATCTCGCTCTTACCCCACAAGTCTGTGTGTGGTAGAGGGCAGAGGAAGAGACCCAGAGGCAGGGAGGTCTGGGTTCTGATCCTGCCTCTGACACTTCTGGACCTGGGCCTGGATTCCTATCTTCCCAGTGACCTGTGTGACCATGGGCAAGACACAACCTCTCTGTTCCTTAGTTTCCTCTCTGTAAAATGAGGGGATTGAAGCTCCCTTCTAGCTTGAGATTAAAAGTCCTGAGGCTGTAATTGATCCTCTGAGCCTCAGTTTTTACCATCAGTAAAATGGTACTATTACTGCCTCTAGTACTTGGCTTCCCAAGGGATACAAGGCTCAGTTGAGATAACATATAGCAAAAGCTTTGCACATTTCTGTTTCATAAACACCAGTGACTTGGACCTTTGGCCCCTGTGTCTTGGGACCTGTCAGGCCCACCTGAGGAAGGGACATGAGGTTGACCTGCACACAGAGTCCCCCATACCCTCTGGGCTTGCTCCCAGGCTTCCCCTAATGCCTCAGGCTCTAGAACCTTGACCCAGTGATTCCTGAAGCCCCAGCTAGGCCCATGCCTGGCCTCAGCAGAGCAGCTGCTGGACCCTAAAGGAGGTATTACCCAGGGAGAGCATCACTCACTCTCCATCTCTCCTCCGTCTCTCTCATCTGTGTCTATATAAAATCTCACATGTAGCAGTGAGACAGCCTGGCCCCCGCCCACCGTCCACAGCCTGAGTTATACATAGCGCAGCCCACGTTCATCCATCGCTGGGTGGGCACTGATATAAATACCCACAGAAGTGAGAGGCTCAGCTGGGCAGAGACGTGCATGCAGCTTTCTTGGCTGGGCCGGCACTGGCGGCGAGACTTGTTCCAAATGCCGTTCTAAATGGGAGGCTTCTATTTTTGCTTCTCTGGCTATAAATCCTCGTTGCTGTAGTTACTGTTGAGTTGGGGCGAAATTAGAACTGGTTGTTGTGGGCTGGTTTTTGTTGGTTTTTTTTTTAACTTGCCAGTTCTCCCTCTGCCTGTCCCCCCAAAATAGAGTCTCTAAAATGAGACTGTCATGTTGTCCCATGACCCAGCACAGCTAAAAACAACCTTGGGGCGCTTCACTTCCATAACCCCCTTCTGCCAAGATGGCCAGGCCCTGGCATCGGTCCTGCCCTTCCATCCCTCTGTGCTGCTGGGGAGCCCGAGGCCCAGGGAAGCAGGAGCCGGCTGCCCAAAGCTCTGAACTCCCTCCTCCTCCTCCCCTTCCCCTTCCCCCTTCTCTTTTCATGGAGCATCGCTGGCTCCCCCAGAAGGCAGAGCCCAGGCCCAGCGTCTGAGAGCACATTCAGTAAGTGTTGAGTGCAGAGCTGGGGCTCTGGAGGAGGCCTGGATTGAGGGCATCCAGCTGGGGGCGCCTCTCCTCTTAGAGAGAAGGAATCTGAGGTTCATGTCACACAGTCAATTTTAGCCAGACCCTCTTCTCCCTCTGCCATGTGTTCTGTCACCCAGCAGCACCTGTTAAGCATTTCCTGTGTGCCAGGTGCCAGGGCAACCGAGGCCCCACATCCAGCAAGCTTCTCTGAGGTCTGTGCAGACCAAATGAGGGGCAGTGCTTGGGTGGGGGGGAAGGGGGAGGACAGGGGCAGATAGCCAGGGCAATCAGGGCGAGCCTCATGAAGGAGGAGGTCCCTGAAGAGAGCTGAAGTTCCAAGATCTGGAAGTGAGGAGAGAGAGGGAGTCTGTCTTGCTGAGGCCGTTCTGACTGGCCCCGAGCTTTTGTGAAAGGGGGCAATAAAGTATCATTGGTTTGGAAGGCTAGACTGGACCTAGAGATGACCATCAGAGGAGGCAAGAGAGAGCCACTGGGGCCGCTTGAGTGGGGAGCTCTGTGTAGGCCCATCATGTGGGCGGCATACAGGGGATGGATTGGGGAGCAGAGGTGCTGCATGGAGGGAGACCAGGCCAGGCGGGAGGTGCCGAGGGCCTAGGCTGGCCCGGGGAGGACAGGACTGAGAGAAGCCTTGGCCACTCGGTTGGGAGAGGAGATGCCATGAGGGAAGAGGGTGATCGACTCCTAGACTGACTGGTCTGAGGAGCTGGAGAAGGGGAGGGATGGGGGGAAAATTCACAAGTTCTGTTTTGGGTTCAAGATGTGTGGGGGACATTGAGGTCTAGCAGCAAGTTTGAGATGCAGGTTCCTAGCCCAGGACCCCATCCCTGCCCTGGAGCTTCTGACCTGGGAGGGAAGAGGCTGCAGAGATGATGTGACCCAGAGGGCTGACCTAGGGGAGAAGGGAGGCAAACCCTCAGCATTTAGCTGCTGCACACTCAGGGAATGTGACTAGGAGTGACGGGGTGGTCCTGGCTGAAGGAACCCTGCAGCTTCTTGCCCCTCTTCTGCCCACGGTCTTGACAGCTCAGCAGACATGTATTAAACACCTACTGTATGCCCAAACCTGCACTAGATACTGAGAAGGCAGAAGCAAAACAGAGTCCCTCCCACCAAGGGCCTGAGGGACTGTGGCATGGACCCAGGGAAGTCTAGCACAGGGGGATCGCAGGGGAAGGAGGGTCCAGGTACTTGGGGGCTGCGAGGCATGGGAGTCTGGTACAAAGGAGGGCCTTAATTTGTGCTTGTGAACTGACCGATGACCGCTGAGGTAGAAGATATGGAGTAGGAGAGAATAGTTTGGTCTGGACCCCAGCGAGAGTAATGTCTAGTCCAGGGCTGCAGAAACCAGCTATGGAGGCCCTTCTGGCGGGGAAGTGGTTAGTGTCTTACAAACCCGGACGTACTGGGAGCCCCTAAAGGTAGCTGGAGCACGGAGTGGAAGATGCCTGGGGAAGCCGGATCGGAGAGGAGGGAGATCAGTAAGACCAGGTCATGGGGGCCAGGCCAAAGAGCTGGGGAATCAGGCTGGAGCTGTTAGACGGAGGGAGATGCCTCCAGGGGTGCACCTGGGAGGAGATGGGAAGTTTCCTGCAGGTTATGAGTCCTACATAACTAGTTAGGGCAGGGATGGTGTGCGGCCATATCGGGATGGGGAGGGCAACTACAAGTGTGGCAGGGAGACGTGTTTCCCAGGCCACCCCACCCCACCTGAGGGCACCTCCCCCCCGCACACGCTACTGGACTTTGGCCAATGGCCCTGCCATGCTTTCTGTCTCCACAGATGGTCTGGTGAAGAGGCTAGAAGAGCTAGAGCGGACGGCCGAACTGTACAAAGGTGAGGGCCCCGGACAGCTGATCCCATCTGATCCTCTGCTTGGCCTTCTGTCCTGTGGGATTTGGGGGGCTGGTCATGGGAGTCCAAGACAAAGGTGAATGCAGGCTCCAGCCCTTGCTGGTGGGTGAGCTTGGGGAAGGCATCTCCCTTGTCAGCACCTGCGTGTTCTCTTCCTAAAATGGGGATCATGATGTTTGCATGACTTATTTCCCAGGGAGAAATGTGCTAATAAAATGTAAAGCTACATTTATATTTGAGCCCTTGCTCTTAGTTGGGCTTTTAACCCAAGAGGGCTTCCTGGGGGCCACGTGGCCTTGAGCATCGCCTTGCCCTCTTCCCAGTGGCTTAATGGAAGGAGGAGGGTAGAGGGCCTGCAGTCTGCATTTGCTCACTGGGCCACTGAGCCTTTCTCCCTAGGCAGAATCATGGCTAACTTCAGTGGGAAAGGAGAAACTACCTTCACATGCACACACACCCAGGCAATGGGCTGAAATCCTCAGTGTCCTTTACTCACTGCGTACAAATAGCCACTTTGGGACCTTGCACCCTGGGAACTCGTGATCCAGTCTGCCAGGGACAACAAACCCCCTCTGCAGAATTGGACCTAACCCTCTGAAAGTGGGCATGAGGCCCCCTTCCCAGGGCGAGGATGAGGGAAAGGGTTTTAGATCAGTCATATGAGGAGCCCGAGGAGCGACGCAGACCCACATGCTGGACTGTCAGAGTCAGGGAGGCCTCAGTCTGCCTTCATCTGTAAAATGAGGAGGTTGGTTGTGATGGCCCCTTAGTTGCCGTCTAGTTCTCAGTGGATGGAGCTTCCTGAGATGATTCTGTGCACTGCTGTCCACTCTGAGAGGCCCAGCACTTTCTGGAAAGCCATGAAAGACTGGGAGGGCATAGGCCAGGTGTTCAGCAATGAGGCTGAAGGTTCAGAAGTGCTCCCCTTTCTGGTTCTTGCCATGGTGGAAGGGGCTCCCACATCTCTGCCCACTGAAGGACGTCTCTTCAGATTGTGACTGTCTGGGATTATTTCTGAGTTTGAGGGGAGGGGGCTGCACAGAGGTGTCAGGGATGGTGCTACCTGTCCTCCCCCAGGCATGACCGAACACACCAAGAGCCTTCTGCGAGCCTTCTTTGACTTGTCTCAGACACACCGAGGTAAGGAGGGACACCTGGGACAGCACGCCAGCAGGGGGTGCTCCTGCACTGGGCCGGGCCTGGTGTGGGGAGGTGGGGGTGGTCTCCAAGCTCAGAGGCCCCACAGTGAGGCCAGCTCCTCTGCCAGCTGGTCAGTTGTCAGCAAACATTTATGAAGCGGCCCATCCTTGTCAGCTTCATCCCCCAAGAAGTGCTGTTTGCTCAACATTGACTTCAGCTCGCCTGGCCGGGGGGGGGGCCCCACCTCATCCTCCCATGCTTCCAAGGGCTAAGGCCCTGCTCCTACCAGCTAACCCTGCTCACTGGAGGGGTGCCCTGGGGCCACGGTTCTTGAGGGAGCTGTTGGGCCCCCCCTTCCCCTGGGGACTCCAGAAGGGGGCTCCTTCCATGGCGTCCCTGTCGTGCAGCCTTTGGAGATGTCTTTTCTGTGATTGGTGTCCGTGAGCCCCAGCCGGCAGCCAGTGAAGCCTTCGTGAAGTTTGCCGAAGCCCACCGCAACATCGAGAAGTTTGGGATCCGGCTCCTGAAAACCATCAAGCCCGTACGTTTGGCCCGCTGCGGGCCACTGAGCAGCGTTAGCCTGTGTGGCAGGGCGGCCCGGGGAGGGCAAGCAGGAATGGGGCACCCGCTGGGCTCTGGGGGAGCTGCCAGCCATGGGCCTTCTCTTGGGGCAGCCCCCACTCCCCACTCATGTGGCAGGCTTCCGAGCCATTTCTCTCCAAGGAAGGACAGTACTCTGAGAGGTGGGAGAGGTGTGGAGTCCTGGGTTGGAATCCTACTTCTGATGACTCCCAGCAGTGCCCTGGGGACTTGTTACAGCCAAAAGTTGAGGGGCAGCTAGTGGATAGAGGGCCAGCCCTGGAGATGGGAGGTCCTGGGTTCAAATCTGGCCTCACATACTTCCCAGCTCTGTGATCCTGGACAAGTCACTTGACCCCCATTGCCTAGCCCTTACCGCTCTTCTGCCTTGGAACAGTACTTAGTATCAATTTTTTTTTTTTAAACCCTTACTTTCCGTCTTGGAGTCAATACTGTGTTTTAGCTCCAAGGCAGAAGAGTGGTAAGGGTTAGGCAATGGGGGTCAAGTGACTTGTCCAGGGTCACCCAGCTGGGAAGTGTCTGAGGTCAGATTTGAACCCAGGACCTCCCATCTCTAGGCCTGGCTCTCAATCCACTGAGCTACCCAGCTGCCCCCTCTTAGTATCAATTTTAAGACAGAAGGTGAGGGTTTAAAAAGACAAAAACCAAAAACAACTAGAAGTTGGAGAGAAGGCCTGGGTAGATTGGTGGAATTTCCCCACTTCAGAAGAATAATATTCTTGCTCACCAGAGTCATACTCAAGCAGCGAGTGTTGATGGGTGCAGCTCCCTGTGCCAGGCAGGCCAGCAGAGTGGGAGGGTGGGCCACGTTGGACCTCCCCGGGCCCAGAAGCCACGCTGACGAATGGAGTCATAGGCCATAGCCTCAGGCCCCACTGCTGCTCATGTAGCGTCCCACCTCCCGTAGATGCTGACGGATCTGAACACGTACCTCAACAAAGCCATCCCCGACACCCGCCTCACCATTAAGAAATACCTGGATGTGAAGTTTGAGTACCTGGTGAGTGGTTAGGGGTCTGTGGGAGAGGGGACCCCTGAGGGCTGGCCCATGCAACTGTGTTGAGGGGTCATGTGGTGGCCCCTCAAGAGCCCCTGGCCTCGGCCTCTGTGCCAACACATGGATGCTCCAGCAGAGACTGGCATCTTCAGTGGACCCAGCCCATTGGCTGCCCTTTTGTGCCAGGAGGCACTGCCCACTCAGCGGCCTAGAACCTGAGCTCTGGATGATGGCAGGCCTGAATGGAGGGGTGCAGGAGGGCACAAGAAAGGCAGCCTCTCATCGTCAGCCTTTGGTGACCTTCTGGGTCTGGTCAGCAGATAATCTCTCAGACTCCTCAGCTGGGACTTTCTTGAACTTGGCTCATGTCCATTGTGGCTCATGATGCTTTGGAGAGGAGCATTTATGGAGGGAGCACCTCGTGTGTGAGCATTCTGGGAGTTCCTGTTTAGCTTTGACCCCTGAGCCTGCTCTCCTCTGCCCCGTTGGTGCCCCAGGGCCTCCTGGGTTAGAGGGAAGATGTGACCAGGTAGAGCTCTGTCCTTCCTCCTTTGCCCTTGACCCCATCTCTCCCCACAGTCATACTGCCTGAAGGTGAAAGAGATGGATGACGAGGAGTACAGCTGCATTGTGAGTGCTAGGAGGGCGAACCCCGCTTGTGTGCCCACTGCCCCCTGTGCCCTTCCTATGCCCACCTGCTTGCCATATCCACAGTCTGCCTGCCAATGTGGTGGCTTGGCCCTCCCTGGGCTCCAGCTTGCCCTCTCTAAAATGTGGGCACCACTCGCAGAGCCCTTCTTTCCTCTATATTTTCCTTTTCTGTCAGATGAAGTGGGGGGGCTCTTCTCGCTTCATGCCAAGGTGGGTGGAAGGCGCCGACAAGGTCAGAGGTCCCTGGCCATGGAGGGTCTCTGAGATCCCAGGGGGGAAGGGATTCGGGAGAGTGATGAAGGCCACAGAGAGGAGGAGGGGCAGCCCAGCAACCCTCATCCGATGCTGTGTTCGCTGCTCCTGCCCCCCTCATGTCCTGCTCTGCCGAGGGTGATTCTGGGCCCTCCACCTGCAGGCCCTCGGGGAGCCCCTGTACCGCGTGAGCACCGGCAACTATGAGTACCGCCTCATCCTGCGATGCCGCCAAGAGGCCCGGACGCGTTTTGCCAAAATGAGGAAGGACGTCTTGGAAAAGATCGAGCTGTTAGACCAGAAGCATGGTAAGTGGGGGTGGGGAGCAGGGGGCAGAGCCACCAGCGAGTCCCCGATGGGTGCCCTCATTCTCCGGCCTCCTGTGGGGGGGTGCTGGCCAGGCACCACCAAGCCGCCCCCTGAGGTCAGAGCCCAGGACAGTGGCTGCCCCACGAGGGATGGGCTGTTCAGACCACCTTGGAAGAGGGATGCTCGGGCAGGATTTAGAGCTGGAGGCCCTGGCCCTGCTGCCAGGCCACTTGTGAGCCCAGATGGGCCTTGGCTCCTTGCCTGAGCCCCGCGCCTCCCGGAGAGGAAGAGGCCCTGAGCCAGGAGCCCGGCCTTCCTCGTTGGGTTGGGCGGTCCTGACCCCTTGACCGGGAAGCTGACCCCCCTCCTCCTGCCCTCAGTCCAGGACATCGTGTTCCAGCTGCAGCGTTTCGTCTCTACCATGTCCAAGTACTATGATGACTGCTACGCAGCATTGCGGGATGCAGACGTCTTCCCCATCGAGGTGGACCTGGCCCGGACCACCCTGGCCTATGGCCAGAAGGACCTCTACACAGAGGAGGAGGAGGAGGAAGGGGCAGCGGCTTCAGGGGAACCCCAGGGACCCCGAGGCTCCCAAGAGGAGAATGGCGAGAAGCTTATAGACATGCCTGAGTGACCTCCTACACCTCCAGGTGGGGCGCAGGGCCAGGGACAGGCGGGGAGGCCAGGAGGGGAGACGTGGACCGACTGCCTAAGGTGACTGATAAAGACCCTCTGGTGTGGGGGCCGACATCTCATCTCTGCTCCTCTGTCCCCCAAGACCACTTGGGGAGCCCAGCCTCAGTTTCCCCCACTGCCAGACAGGAACCCCCAGGCATTATCCGTGCAATGTCTCCTGCCCAGTTAGGGGGGAGAAGGGAAGGAGTGAAAAGGACCCCTCCCCAAGGGTGGGGGTGGGCCTAGGACCAGGCCCTGATTCCACTTTGGATCTCCAGTGCTTCACTCAGGGAGGGGCCTCCTCCCTTCCCTTCTGCCCCCAACCCCCTCCCAGTTTCTAATCCTCCCTGGCAGGACACAGGAGGAGGTGGAGGCCGACCCCACCTCCCCCCCACTGCCAGGGGCCAGGCCTGCCTTCCCTACCAGCTGGGAGGGTGGGGAGGTGGCTTCACTTAGCTTTTCCCCACTGGGTCTCCTCTAGAGTGGGCCAGCCCCCCCCCTAGTTTCTACTGTGGTATGGGGGTGACCAGACCTCACACTCAGGGGTGTCCCTTATTTATTAAGCTCTCCCTGCCCCTCTGCTTGTGCTCTGGGGCTCTGGTGCCTTGGGCTGGGGCGGGGGGAAGGGGTCCAAGGAGTGGGTTGGGAATCCTGTACTTTAATAAAGAGAAAGCTGAAATGATGACTTTTCAGTGCCTGCCCTTTCTGGGCTGAGTGAGAGAAGCTGGAAACTTGAGGTGTCAAGCTCTTGCTTACTCACCCGGTTCCTGTTCCAGGGCTTCTCCCTTACTTACCCCCTCTGTGCCCCCAGGCCCGGGCTGGGCTCATCCCCTTCATCCTTCAGGCCAGCCTTTTGCTTCCTGGCTTTGCCTGCTGTCTCCTTCCAGATCAGAACCTTTGTTAGGACCCCACCTGCTGACGCCACACTCTCTGAGAGAAGCATCCGGCCACTAGGACGCATCTCTTTTTAAAAAAGATTTTTTGGGATGCTTTTTGTTTTGTTTTGTTTTGATTTCATATTCATCTCTGTGTATGTGTACCTTCCCATTTCCCCTCCCATCAGGCCGTCCTCATTAATGAAAAAGCAACTCTGACCAGGTTCTCTTCCCATAGTGCTCCTTCCCTCTGGGGAGGTACATTTTCTCCACTCCTCCAGGACCAACCTTGGCCATTACTTTGTGTTTTTCAATTTTTAAAAAGTTTGATTGATATGCCTTGTGAATTGCCATGGTTTTCTAGCATCCCTTCCTGTCCCATAGAGCTGTTCTGCAATTTCTTAAAGACAAAAAGTAGAGGGAAAAAGGCAAAGTAGCTTTTCAGTACTTTGTAAAGGCCTCAAAATCTGTGCTACACATGCAGCACCCATGGGCCCCACTCCACCCCCACCTCATTTTGCAACATTCACTTTTGGGTTTTGTGGCTCTTTGAATTGACATTGTTGTAGTCATTGTTTAGATGGCTCTCCACCCTGCTGACTTCCCTCTGTATCCGTATCCCTTCAGTTAGCTCTTTTCAGGCTTCTCTGTATTCACCATATGGGTGGTTTCTTATAGCTCAGTCCCATTCCATTACATTCATCTACTTTACCAGCTATCTACTTTGTCTCCAGTTCTTAGCCATCGTAAAAAGTGCTGCTTTCTATATTTTGGAGAATATGAGGACTTTCTTATTAATGACCTCCTGGGGGTCTTCCCCATGGGTAGGGACTCAAACGTCTGATGGGTTTGCCTTGCCCACCAAATAAAGTCAGACTTTGCTCAGAAAGTATTTTGCCCAATCTTTTTCTTTCGGTGGCACCTCAGATGGGACTAGATTTGCAATCTGATGACATATACAGACTCACAAGCCTGAGATTATATTCTTAACAGAACTCACACAGTAGCAAGCTATCAAACTAAATGTATTTGTAAACTAATGCAAATGAAAGGCTACTTAATTAAATTTCCTCCTTCCATAACCTAAGAATGGAAGCTCAGAGTCACAGGGGGGTGGACGTTTTAGTCATTTTTAGTTGCATAATTCCAAATTATTTCCCAAAATGTTTGTACTGATTCATAGCTCCACCAACAACGTAGTGTGCTTAGCTTCCCATACTCTCTCTAGTTCTGACTATTCTGGTCTTCCATTGTCTTTGCCAATTTTCTAGGTGTGAAGTAGAATCTCAGGGCTTTTTTCTTAGTAATTTGGAGCCTTCTTTCATGTATATGGTTCTTGAGAATTGGCAGTTTTTTGAGAACTATTTATTCATACCTCTGATTACTTTGGGGGAGTGCCTTTTGTTTTATATACACGCACACACACACATTAATTACATACATATCTTGGGTACAAAATCCTTATTGCAAAAATTTGATGCAAATTTTTTTGGTTTTGTTTTCCTATTCTGTTGCTTTCTTCTTTATCCTAGGTACATTCCTTTTGTGTCTCCAGAAGCTTTTCAGTTTTAAATCAGAGTTAGCTACTTTGTCTCTTATAACTATATCTCTTATTTGGTTAAAAATACATCCCTCCTTAGTTATGAGAAGTACCTGATCTGTTTCCCTTCTAAAATGTTCCTTAATAGTAAGGTCAAATGTTTCTTTAACATATGAGAGATGATAGTGTGTGATTTTGGTCTAAGCCCAGTTTCTGCCAGATTACAGTTTTCTTAGCAATTTTTATCAAATAGGGAGTTCTTTCCTAAGTAATGTATGTTTTCAGGTTAATTGAACACTGAGTTATTGAATGTCATTATTTTGGAGTCCCACTTGTCAAGTTCAGTCTATCAGTCTACCTCAACTTGTAACCGTTGTTTGGGGTTTTTTGTTCTCTTCATGGGCATTGTAGTTGTAGATAATGTTTTCCTAGTTCTGTTTGCTTCACTGCATCAGTCAATAACAAGTTTTTCCATGCTTCTCCAAGTTCAGATTTGTCATCTCTCATGGTCTTAATAATATCCCATCATATGTGTATCTTACAGTTTGTTTCTGGGACTTCCTTTTTCAAAGAAAACATAACAGTGAGTCTTCCCCAATCCCCTCACTGGTAACCCACACTCCACCAGTCCTGAAATGGCTCATAGGATTTACTGTTTAGGAGGGACCTTAGCAAAGCACTGAGCTTTCCCACTGACCTGGGAGTCCTGGGACCCAAACCTGACCTTATTGTGCCACTTCCTCTCTCTGTGACCTTAGGCAAGTCACCTGAACTTTCTGGGCCTCCCTTTTTTTAGCTGTGAAATCCCCCCTGTTGGGGTCTCGGACTAGGTGATCTCTGAGGTCCCAGCTCTATATCTGTGGTCTTTGGATTCAGTTTAGCCCAGTGGTAAAGATGTGGCATGCTTGCAGAGCATACTCCGTTCCCAGTCTTCCCAGCACTCGAGGACTTTTTTTTTTTGTTTTTTTTTGTTGTTTTTTTTTTTTTTAACATTTATTAATAATCATTTTTAACATGGTTACATGATTCATGCTCCTACTTTCCCCTTCACCCCCCGCACTCCCCCCACCCATGGCCGACGCACATTCCACTGGTTTTGTCATGTGTCCTTGATCAAGACCTATTTCCAAATTGTTGGTGGTTGCATTGGTGTGGTAGTTTCGAGTCCACATCCCCAATCATGTCCACCCCGACCCATACGTTCAAGCAGTTGCTTTTCTTATATGTTTCCTCTCCTGCAGTCCTTCCTCTGAATGTGGGTAGCATCTTTACCATAAATCCCTCAGAGCTGTCCTGGGTCATTGCATTGCTGCTGGTACAGAGGTCCATTACATTCAATTTTACCACAGTATATCAGTCTCTGTGTACAATGTTCTTTTGGCTCTGCTCCTTTCGCTCTGCATCAGTTCCTGGAGGTCTCTCCAGTTCGCCTGGAACTTCTCCAGTTTGTTATTCCTTTTAGCACAATAGTATTCCATCACCCGCATATACCACAGTTTGTTCAGCCATTCCCCAATTGAAGGACATTCCCTCCTTTTCCAATTTGTTGCCACCACAAAAAGCACAGCTATGAATATTTTCGTACAAGTCTGTTTATCTATGATCTCTTTGGGGTACACACCCAGCATTGGTATGGCTGGATCAAAGGGCAGGCATTCTTTTATAGCCCTTTGAGCGTGATTCCAAATTGCCAGCCAGAATGGCTGGATCAGTTCACAGCTCCATCAGCAATGCATTAATGTCCCAATTTTGCCACATCCCCTCCAGCATTCATTACTCTCCCCTTCTTTTATTTTAGCCAATCTGCTAGGTGTGAGGTGATACCTCAGAGTTGTTTTGATTTGCATTTCTCTAATTATTAGAGATTTGGAACACTTTCTCATGTACTTATTGATACTTTTGATTTCTTTACCTGAAAATTCCCTATTCATGTCTCTTGCCCATTTATCAATTGGGGAATGGCTTGATTTTTTATACAATTGCTTTAACTCCTTGTATATTTGAGTAATTAGACCCCTGTCCGAGTTTTTCGTTATAAAGATTTTTTCCCAATTATTTCCCTAGATATTCTTGATCTTTTGTTATTCCAAATGAAATTTGTTATAGTTTTTTCTAATTCAGTAAAGAAGTTTTTTGGTAGCTTGATAGGTATGGC
>NC_058134.1:216609130-216644292 GCF_016433145.1 Gracilinanus agilis | reverse complement strand
TGAATATTATAATAGTGAATAGAGTTCACTACAGAGAATTAAACATAACATTTCTCTACATAGGAATACAGATAATTAGATCTCACTGAGAACCTTAAAAAGGCAAATTTAAAAATTATAAGTTTTCTTTCTTTTCCCTCTGTATCTTATTTACCTTTTCAGGTTTCTCTCGATTTTTGTGGTTCGATATCAAACTTTCCATTTAGCCCTGGTCTTTTCTGTGCAAATACCTGGAATTCTTCAATTTTGTTGAATGCCCATACTTTTCCCCTGGAAATATATAGTCAATTTTGATGGGTAGTTGATCCGTGGTTGCAGGCCCAGCTCTCTTGCCTTTCTGAATATTGTATTCCAAGCCTTGCGATCTTTTAGCGTGGAGGCTGCCAGATCCTGTGTGATCCTGATTGGTGCTCCTTGATATTTTAATTGTTTCTTTCTGGCTTCTTGTAAGATTTTTTCTTTTGCTTGGAAACTCTTGAATTTTGCAATGATATTTCTGGGTGTTTTCCTTTCTTGATCGAATGCCGCAAGTGTTCTATGAATCCTTTCAATGTCTATATTGCCCTCTTGTTGTAGGACATCAGGGCAATTTTGCTGAATTATTTCTGTTAGTATGGAGTCCAGGTTTCTATTAATTTCTGGTTTTTCTGGAAGACCAATTATTCTCAAATTGTCTCTTCTAGACCGGTTTTCTTGGTCTGTCACTCTCTCATTGAGATATTTCATGTTTCCTTCTATTTTTTCAGTCTTTTGACTTTGTTTTATTTGTTCTTGTTGTCTTGAGAGATCATTAGCTTCTAACTGCTCAATTCTAGCCTTTAGAGACTGGTTTTCAGCTATGATCTTTTGGTTTTCTTTTTCAATCTGGTTCAATTTGCTTATCAGTTCATTTGATTTCTGAGCCTCATTTTCCAGTTGCAAGATTTTACCTTTTAAACTGTTATTTTCTTGCCAGATCTCTTCCATCTTCCTCAGAATCTCAGTTTTGAACTCTTCCATAGTTTGTGAGGAGTTTTCCTTATTTGAGGAGGGTCCGGATGCTTGTTTGTTTTCCTCCTCTGTTTGCTCGGTTGTCTGGATTTTCTCTGAGTAAAAGTTGTCGAGTGTTAAAGACTTCTTTTTCTTGTTGTTATTCTTTCTCTTCTGAGCTTCCTGAGACTGGGTAGCCATCGTTAGCCCAGCAGCTTCTCAGGTTTATCCTCGCGCTCAGTGTCTGTCTGCGGTCTATTGGCTCCTGAGGTCTGAGTTCTGGTTTTTTCCAAGGTCAAGCCCCCTGGTGGACCCCCTTGCTTGATCCTCTGCGGGAGGTTCCTTTACAAGTCTCAGGGCGCTGATTCCACAGTCGTATATCCATCCACACTGGTTCCCCACTCAGGCTTTAGTTCCTGGCTGTGTCTGCCTCCACCCACGCCTCCGCAGTGCCTGTGCTCTCAGCCCGCGCTCTGCGCCCTGCGTCCACTCTCTGCTCCCGCGCTCAGATTTCGCGTTCGTTTTTTGGCTTATTGGGGTCCTAAATCTTGCTGCTCTCAAGAACAGGCCTGGGAGCTGCCAATGACTCGATGGGTGCCCCAAACTTGCTCTATTTCTTTTTAGCTGGCTTCGGCGCTTTAGATGTTGTGTGTGGAGGGGGTGGGGGTGGGGTAGTTGCTCAGCCCGCAATTTAGTGAGAGCTGTTTCACCCCTTTATAGCATAGAAATGCCTCGATTCCATGTACCTTCCACACTGTGCCCTGTTGTGGGGGTTCCTCCGTTCGTCTGGACTTGTTTTTATGTCCCCTTGAGGAGTTTTGTGTGTTTCAGTCAGGAGAGGTTAAGAGCTGCTTCTTACTCTGCCGCCATCTTAACCCGGAACCATCACTCGAGGACATTTTGTGCAGGCCCCATCCCTTTGTGCAGCCACCCAAAGCAAGCACTTCCTCCGGCAATTTGGGGCTCACAGACAGCTTGAACTTGCCTGCTTGGCACTTGAACTCAGAAAAGGTTCGCCAACCCTTGTTTAGACCATCTGGTCTAATGCCATCATTTCATAGAGAAGGGAACAAGGCCAGATGTTAAAGGACATGCCATAGTCCACTCAGCTAGTAGTGAGCAAAGCTGGGAATCAGACCCAGGTGGTAGGACGCCCAGATCCTCCTTACCACATCTTTATGGTTTCTGGCCTGGCTGGTGCATCGAAGACAACTAGGACCCAGACTTGGGTTCCAGACCTGTGAGGGCCCTTGGACATCTTTCCAGGTCGGAACAGGAGGAGGAGGGAGCACAGGCTAAGCTGAGCTATCCAGCAAATCTAATGGGGACAGAAGTAACCCTGACGCCACCCCCTGGACAAGGCCTATCTAATTAGGACCCTTCAGTTGCTGATGGGAGCAGAGTGGGCTCCCGTTATATCCTCTATCATCTAACCCCACCAACAATTCCAAGTAGTTAAAGGTTTGATAAAAAGGGCCCTGGAGAATGGGAGAAGCTTATTAGGAGAGAACCCTGGGTTTGGAGTTAGCAGAGTATTTTTTGGTAAAGGCGTGCTGCCTTTTTGTTGTGGAGGGATGGAAGCCAGATGTTCATAGAGACAGGGAGGTGAATTCAGAATGGGTTGAATGATTGGACCCAATTTTTAATAATTCATGGTTGAATATCAACCTGCAGAGGTCTCTCCAGTGGAGGAGCTCAGGGAATTATGTTTTGTTTATAATAAAATGATGATGTGCTTACCCTTTCAGGTGGATGACACAAGCCTGGGACCAGTAGCTAATATGGATGATAGCTTCAAAAAAAAAAAATTAAAAACAAGCTAAATCCTAATCAGCTGAAATTTAATAGTCACAAATGAAAAATCTTGAGCTTGGGTTTAAAAAATCAAGCAGGGGCAGCTGAGGGGCTCAGTGGATAGAGAGCCAGGCCCAGAGATGGGAGGTCCTGGGCTCCAATCTGGCCTCAGACACTTCCTAGCTGTGTGACTCTGGCCAAGTCATTTGGCCCCCATTACCTCGCCCTGACCGTTCTTCTGCCTTGGAACGAAGTATTGATTCTAATACAGAAGGTAAGGTTTTTAGGAGAAGGAAAAAAAAATCAACCACACTAGGCAGATGTTAGACAGACAGTGATTTCACAGCATCATAAATCTAGAAGTGAGAGGAGCCTTGGGACCATTTAATTCCTTCTTAAGTTAAATTTAAATTTTTGAAGGAAAATCCACCTCCTTACATTGAGGAAGCAAGAAAGACAAAACCCTTGTTACAAATGTGTATATTGAAGCAAAACAAATTGCCACATTGACCACATCCAAAATAAAAATGTCTCTGCATGCTGAGTCCATCATCCCTTTATTAGGAGGTTTGTTGTGAGTCTTCTGAAATTGTGGTTGGCTCTGTAGTGGGCACTTCATTGATTGTTCAGAGTTCCCAAATCTTTTAAACTTGTTAACAATGTTTCTGCCTTTATAGAAATCGTTCTAGTCCTGCTCACTTCACTCTGCATCAATTCGGACGAGTCTTCCAGGTTTTTCTGAACTCATCCTGTTCCTCATTTCTTATAACACAATAGTGTTCCTTCTCCATCATATAAGGCCTCTTCTTCAGCCAGTCCCCAGTTGAGGAGCACCCTCTCAGTTCCAACTTACCACGGCTAACAGCTGCTGTAAAGATGCTATAAATATGGGTCCTTTTCTCTTAAGGTTCAAAAGGTTTTAGGCAGAGTTCAAAATCGCCTTCCAAAATGGCAGCTCCAATAACAGTGTGGCTAATATACCTGATTTCCCACAGCCCCTTCAGCATCTGTCATTTCCCTTTTTGTTAATGATCCTAGTACATGGCTATTGACAGTTTGGTGTTCTTCCTCTAAACGCTGTCTTCACATCCTTTGCCCATTTATCATTTGGGGAATGGGGTTGCTTCATTTTACCAGTGAGGAAGCAGGTCCAGGGAAGATCAGAGATCTGCCTGAAGGCCGCCCAGTGGACCTCTAAAGGAGTGGGGTTGGCGGCCAGGCGGGACCATTTCCACTGCTGCAGTCTGTGGGGTGAAAATGAGTCAAGGCTTTAGTCAAATGCGAGGTCCATGTGAGACAACCCTTGAGGCATGGAGCCTTGAGGAATCTCCTCCTCGGACTCGTGATCTTGTCCAGTCATAGCTTGAGAATTGCATTTGGTTCTGGACGCCACGTTTGGTGAGGACAATCATGACAGACTTGGAGCCCCAGAGGTCTGTTATTGGATCCTCAGGAGAGGCCCCACAGGGAGTATCCCCATTATACAGAGAAGGAAACTGAGGCTAAGGGCAGGGAAGTCAAGCAGCGAGGGTCAGAAGGGAGATTTTGAAGCCAATACGTGTAGAAGGCTGGTCGCTAGGTGGGGAGTTGTGCCATTCAGGGAGCTCTCGGAAGCCATTTTTCTGTGTGTCTCAAGTCAGGGAAGAGTTCTCTTTAGGTATCCTAAAGGCTCTCAGGGGGAAGAGACAAGAAGAGAAAGCGTACCAACAAGAGCTGTCGGAGGCTGGAGGAGCCCCCCGGGGCCTTGTCACTGGAGGCGGGCCGGCGGGGCAAACTCACATGGGAGTGGACCGCTGAGACGCTGGGAAGGACGCCTGCAGGCTGCCCACTGACTAAGAAAGACACGCTCACGTCTGTGTTTGATTTTATTTTTATTGAGTTAGATATCTCCCAATTACACTGAGCCCTGTAGGAGGATTCTTGTTCAGCCGTGGGCGGAGCAGCTGAGCCGGGCTTCTGCCAGGAGAGGAAGGTCGAGGGCGCCCGCCGGCATGTCCGTCACATCAAGCTGCCTTGAGCCTGGGCTGCGGCATGGAAAGAAGGCGGCCGCCCCCTCCCTCTGCGCAAACGCTCCCCCTGCCCTAGGGTGGGCATTAAGGCCGAGCCAAGAGCCCCGCTGCAGGGGGCTCTGCGCCGCTCCCCTCCCTAAGGGGAAGCCTCCATACCGGCCCCTCCTGAGGAGAACAGCTGCTGCCTAGAACTTCTTGGTGGAGAGACGTGGGCTCGCCCTCGACGGCATGTGCCGGCTTTCCCCGACGCTCTCCCACCAGCCTCGCCTGCAATCCATACAGGAAAAGTCAAGCGGATGAAAGCCGCCTTCCGTTGTCCCTGGGACGGACCCCACAAGTGGGCGCTCAACTGAGCCTGGAAATGAGCAGGAGAGCAGGCTGGAGCGCGGGGAACAGATCAGGCCCAGCTTGGCGCCGGCGGCCTGCTGGTACCTGAGGAGTGTCCGAGTCACAGCTCCAAGGAGTAGCCGAGATGGCCGGCACTCACAGCCGGTGCAGTCACTGGGGCGGCCTCGGCCCATTCCCACCTCAGCAGAGGACAGGATGACCAGGAAGGCCGCTCCCACGTGCCCCCCACCGCTCGATGGGGCCCAGCAGGAGGCAGGCTCCGGTGGACTTGGAGGCTCCCCGTGGGAAGATTCATGGTAGGACATGGGGGAGAGCCCTCTCCCAGGACGACGGGGCACCTCTCTGCCCCCCAAGGCCGACATCCCCCACATCAGCCCGGCTAGAATCCTCCTTTGCCAAGAGTCTCTGCAGAGCCTCCCAGGACGGGCTTTCTCTCTTCCTCCCCCTCTTCCTCCTCCTTTTCCTCAGCCTGCTCTGCCTCTGGGGCCACGTGGTTTTCAGAATTCTGGGGGGCAGCCATCGCAGCAGCTGGGGGGCCAGGCTCGCTGTCGTTCTCAGCTTCCGAGTCCCTGGCTCCGGGGGGAGGCTCGGAGGCTAGCGCCGGGCCTCGAGACTTCCTCAGACAGCAGTAGGTGGCCATCGCGAGGAAGAGCGCGGACAGGAGCACCTCAGAGCCGGCCAGATAGAAGATGATTTCGTAATTCTTGAGGGCATCTACCAGGCGACCTGCAGGAAGAGGGACACGAGGAAGTGCGTGAGCCGGACAAACGGGCCCCAAGGACGTCCCCCAAGCCCTTCGGAGCTGGGAGGGGATTCTGGAAGCAGGCCCAGAGAACCCCCGACCTGCTAGCGCTCGCCCATCCTCAGACCGAGTGCACCCCCCGGGAGCAGCCCGGCCGGACGAGGAGGCGGCGGGAGGGACACGGGACCAGCCGCCCGGAGGCCGAGCCCGAGATCACCCGTGAGATGCAGACTTGGAAGGGCTGTTCCACAGCCTCTCTCGTTCGTCTCGTCCGCTCCGACGGGACACCTTGTGTGGCCTCGCCGGGGTAGGAGGAGGCTCCCCCCACGGGGTCCCCCGGCCTCGGGGGCCACTTACCGGCTGACGGCGGTCCTATGAGCACCGCCACGGCCTCCACCAGCAGCACGAGGCCGAGGGCGCTGGGAAATCTCTGGGCCCCGACGGTGGCCATGAGGACCTCAAACTGCAGCGCCCCCACCATGCCGTAGGAGAGGCCGAAGGCCACGCAGAAGCCCACCAGGGCGCCGTAGGAGCGGGCCTGGGCGCTGCACAGGTCGGTCAGCCCATTGGCCAGCATGGCCAGACTGAAGAGATAGGCCACGTGGGGCCGGACCCCGCTCAGCCCCGCCAGGGCCCCGCAGGCCGGCCGGGCCACGATGTCCACGAAGCCGATCACCGACAGGAGGAAGGCGGCGTCGGCATCGGGCACGCCGGCGTCCTTGGCGTAGTTGACCAGCATGATGGTGGGCACGAACAGCCCGAGCACCAGGATGAATTTGGCTACGGCATAGACCACGAAGCCCCGTTCCGTGAAGACGGACACGTCCAGCAGCCGCTTTTTCTGCCGCTGGCGCCGGGGCTCCCTGCCGGGGCTCCCTGCCAGCTTCTCTCCCCGCTCCAGAGGCAGCATCTCCCGGGCTTCCTCTTCGGGCGCGGCCCCACCCCGGGCCCCGGGCCCGCCCTCCAGGGGCCTCATCACGGCTCCGCAGGTGCAGCAGTTAAGGAGGAGCCCCCCCATCAGGAGGAAGCCCCCTCGCCAGCCGAAGTGCTCCAGCAGGACCTGGCCCAGAGGAGAGAGGGCGGACAGGAAGACAGGGCTGCCGGCTGCTGCCAGGCCGTTGGCCAGAGGCCTGCGGCGGTCAAAGTACAGGCCCAGCATGATGAGGGAGGGTTGGAAGTTGAGAGCCATGCCCAGGCCTGAGGGGGTCAGAGGGGGAATCACGGTCAGTCAAGGGAGAAGGAATAGCGCCAGGAGACTCCTCCAGGGGCCGGCTGGGCCGGGCTCCGCTGTAGGGGCTCCCAGAGCCGACTCCCCCTAGGGAGGCTCCGGCCCAGTCGGCTGCAGGGAGCTCCTTGACGTCTCCTGGCCTCTGCTCAGACCAGGCCTCTGACGTCCCTCCCCTCGCCTCCCCTCGGACTTGGGATTCCTAGCTCCATCCAAGCTCGCCCTCCCACCACCTCTGGACGGCCTCTACAGAGCCCTCTGGCCTGCCCTCCGCTTTATACATCTTTTATTTCTTTTCTCTCCAGAAATGACTTGGTTTCTACTTTGTCCGTATTTGATATTTATCGTTCTCTCTACATGTTTCCCACCAGTAAAATGCAAGGGCCGGTTTTGTTCTTGGACATTCGTGCCCAACATGGTGCTTGGCATGTGGCAGGTGCATAATAAATGCTCGCTGAATGAAGATGCCAGGATTCTGACTGAATTTTCTGGGTGCCCTTTAGACTCAGGGCTCCCTAAGGACGGGCTAGTCCCCCTCTCCCCCCCACATCTAACTTGGTCTCCCAAAGGTGGAGCTGCCTTACCTCCTTCCTCAGAATTCATTCTTTTTAAAATTGTATTTAACCCTTTTCTTCCCTCTTTAAAGTCAGGGCCATGTATGGATTGTGATTTGCCTATGGTCACACAGTAAGTTTCTGAGGTCAAATTCGAACCCAGGACCTCACATCTCTAGGCCTGGCTCTCAATTCACTGAGCCACCTAGCAGCCCCCTTTCAGAATCCATTCTTGACCTCCATCTTCTCTCCATGATCTTAGCACGCCACTGTCCTCAGGCCTGGGTGCAATGGGCACTGGAGAGGGCAGAACCGGGGTGCCACTGGCCCCCCACCAGTCAGGAGAAAGGAGAGAGGCGGGGACAAAATGGACTTCACAGAATATTAGACCTGAGCGCACCCACATTCATTAAGCACCTGCAGTATGCCAGGCCCTATGCTGGGCACTCAGAGAGCCCTTAGAGATCATTTAGTGCAAACCCTGTCGTTTAGAGATTGAAGCTCAGAGCACTCACTGGGCTCCTTCCACCCAGCCTCCACCTTGTCCTTGCCCAGGATCGCACTGCTTTGAGGGCTTGGGACAGCCCAAACCACAGAGAGCCCCACCCCAGGGCAAGCCCATGACAAGCCCATGACTCTGGGACCCAGGTAGGACAGACGGGCAGGGTCTGACCTGTGAGCACACCAGCAGTGAGGTATAACTGCACCAGGCTGGTGGTGAAGGAAGCCAGGATCATGCCGGAGGACGCCAGCAGGCCCCCTGCCAGCATCACAGGGCGGCAGCCGAACTGGTTCACCAGGATACTAGACACGGGCCCTGCAGGATGAGAGAGGCAGACGGGGTGTGAGGGGACCAGGCAGGATTAGAACCCAGGAGGGCTTCGGCCGGCCTCTACTATGTAGCCTAGCTAAGTGAATTAGGGAAGTCTGGGGGAAGGCAGCCCTTGGCCCTCCAGGGTCATCATGACCATCCTGGCTGATCCGTGGCTGTGCTTGTGCACATGCCTCCCGACAGCCCACCGACTGCTACCAAGCATGGTTTGGGGCTTTGAGGGAAAGAATCCGGGTGTACGTATTGGAGGATGGAAGAAGAAGAGCCACACTTTGGCCTGACAGATCCCAGGAACGTCTCTGCATAATGAGGAAAGTGAATGGAGGTGGGAGGGGGAAGGAGAGGAGTTTCGAAGTGTTGGGGTGCCCCCTCCCCCTCTGCAGACCTGTGCCATAGAGCATGGCCAGCATGATGGAGGAGATCCAGGCCGTGTCGCTGTAGCCCACGTCGAAGTCTCGCATGAGCACCTTGAAGTACACGCTGACCGCCTTGGGGAAGGCGTAGGAGAAGCCTGTCACCACGAAGCAGCCGAGCAACACCACCCAGCCCCAGCCGCCGTCGGGGGCCGGCCCGGGCCGCCCAGGGGGACCACCTGCCCCCATCGCCAGCTGGCCAGCTGGGGGCTGTGGGAGGAGAGGGCATCGCAACGTCAGCAGAACTGAGGAAGTACCGGAGAGAAGAGAAGCCCTCGGGCTTTGGGGGGCCCCAGAAGAAGAGGGGAGCATCTGCTGGGGATCCCTCTCCAGCCTCTCTCCCCTGGCAGCACCCCAAGCACTCTAGTCCCTTCCCTATCAGAAGCTGACTGAGCAGAGATGCAGAAGGGTGCATCCCTGGGGCTGAGGCTGACCTGCTGCAGGGGGTTCGAATCCCACCTCAGACACCTAAGACTTGTGACTCTGGCAAGGTCATTTCCCTTCTCTAGGCTTGATTCTGCCCATCTATAAAAGAGGGAATTGGGCAAGATGGTCTTTGCTCTTCATCCCCTTCCCCAAATCAGCTTGCTCAGCTCTGAAAATTTCCCCTGGAGCTAGAAAGGATTTTAGGACAAAACCAGGGGAACTGAACCCTCCTTAGGGCTGCAGTGCGACTTTGGGCAAATCACACTGTCTCTGGGCCTCAGTTTCCTCATCTGTAAAATGAGAGTTGAACTAGATATAGTGTCTGAGATTCCTCCTATCTCTAGAACTGTTGTGTGGACCTCACACATATCCAGGCTAATCTTCATACAGATTCATATTTCTAGAATGTCTCAAAGTCTGCAAACCAATTCCTTCCAAATGGGGACCAGAACTAAAGAGAGGAATCCAGGGGTTTTCCCCAGATGCTGCTTCTGAGATGGGGAGGATGGTAGTGAGGGAAGGAGGGAGGGAAGAAGGAAAGAAGGGAGGGGAGGAAGGAAAGAAGGAAGGAAGGGAGGGAGGGAAGAAAGAAAGGAAGGAAAGAGGGGAGGAAGGAATTAAAAAAAGAAGGGAAAGAAGGAAGGAAGGGAGGGAGGAAGGAAGGAAGGGAGGGAGGGAGGGAAGGAGGAAGGGAGGGAGGAAGGAAGGAAGGGAGACTGCTTTGTTCCCACTTGGGTTTGAAGGCTGCTACTCTGCTGCCTCCTGGGCCAGCATCCTTTTGGGGACTGTGAAGGAAGTGGGGCTCAGCAGAGGGAGAAGAAGTGGGGCTTCCAGCAGTGACGGTTTTGGGAGGAAGAAGGCAAGGGGATAGCTGGTTGGGGTTGGAGGTGAGGAAAGCAGGAATGGGTCACCTCTCTCCATCTCCAACCACTGCCACGCCCTCAGCCCTCTCCAGAGCCCTCCATCCTGCTTTCCTCCCTGCTAAGGGCTTCTCTCCTCTGGTGCTGCCCAAGAATTAGCCTTCCACCCTTCCCCTTCCACGTCTAGACACCCAGGGCAGGAGAAGGTGTTGGGGTGCCCCTTGTGACATCATCGCTCGGCAACCCCCTTTCCTCTGGCCAGGCTCACTCCTTCCTGTGCAGATTCATATTTCTGTCATCTCTGGACCTCCAGGGAGCCGCCCAGCCTCCTGGCCATTCGGTCTTCTTCACCCAAACCCCCAGATGCCCCCCCCCTCGGTTCCTCAACTTCCTCCAGCTCCCACGATCTGTCTTCAATCTGCCTCCATGCCAGCTGCAAGAATAATTGGGACGGAGACGTCCGTCTCCCTTCAGTCTTTTCCCATCAACCATATTCATCCCAAGCATTAGAGTTCCTAGTTGTAGCTCCATTCACGGATGCCCTCTCAATAGGTAATAAAGTCAGAGGTGAAAGATTATTGTACCCATTTCACAGAAGTGGAAATTAAGGCTCACAGCAAGATCCAGTGAAGCCTATGTTTTATATAGAGTATAAATATTTATACAAGTGAAATATATATATATATAGACATATATACATAAACACACACACACACACACACTATCGGCCCTAACACAAAAGTGTGGTGTAGTCAGGGCTAGACAATGGGGGTTAAGTGACTTGCCCAAGGTCACACAGCTAGGAAGTTGTCTGAGGCTATATTGGAACCCAGGACCTCTGGCCTCTGAGCCTGGCTCTATCCACTGAGCCACCTGGCTGCCGCAACCTCATTTTTTATGAAAAGAGGATAGAAGAAAGGGCAGCCCCAGCAAGTGGGAGAGGCTCAGAAGGGGCCCTGAGCCCCAGCTCGGACATCAGCCCTGGCCCTGGCTGCACACCCAGCAGTCCTGTGTCCGACCTCCCTTTTCTATTCTATGAGGCAGGAGCGAGTCTCGAGTCTCGTGAGGCTGCTCAGCCTGGTGTCTGGGGCCTGAGGGCCGGCCCGGCCAGGCATTCTCCCCAGCCCCAGCCTCAGAGGAGCTCCAGCCCTCGGGGGATGGCCCGTACTGACCTGGGCCTCTCCAGCTGCTCCCGCCTAGGGAGGCCCCTCTCTGGCAGCGTCCGCCAGGCACTTGGAGGGAGTTCCTGGGCTCAGGCAGCCGCCGCTCCAGGCTCCCCGCAGCTCAACTGGATCGCAGGGATTAACCCCGGATCAAGCTTTAAACTGCCCCCCTCCCCTGGCTGCTCAGCACCCTGCTCTGGGGCTGGCCGTGGCTGGGACATGGGCGGGGGCCGGACCCCAGGCTTATACGGGCTTGTCCCTCCCTGCACCCCAATAAGAGGCTTTGGTGGGAGAAGCCAGGGAAGCTGGGCACCATCCTAGGCACTCTGGGGGGGGAGGAGGAGTACTGTTAGGCCCAGAGATGCCCCGGGGGGCTACAGACTTAGAGCTGGAAGGACCCTGAGCCAGAAGGGGCCTCGAGCATCCCCAAGTGGGCATCGCCCCCAACATGCCCAACGGGGGATTGTCCATCCTCCTGCGGTGCCTCCTCCACTCCAAGGGGGGCTGGTGGAGGGACGGGCCCCCGCCTTCTTCCCCTTCAGGATGACTGCCTGCTAGGAAGGGGGTCCTGCTCTCCAGCCCAATATAGGCCTCCCACGTTTTGCACCAGGAAAGGACTCCTCTCAGATCTGGGACTTGGACTGAGCTCTTGGGCTCCCGAGCCACGCACTTCTGTCAGAGGTCCAGTAGGGCACTGGTGACAGAGTTGGGATGGGCACCTGAGGCGCTTCCCAAAGGCTAAGGATGAGGCCTTCGCCCTTGAGGACTAAAGCCAGGATCCCAGGCCGGGCCTTCGTGAGCCCTCCCATCGACCCTAGGAGTCTCCCTCTTCCAAAATGAAAGAGCCCCGCCTCAGCCCCAGACTCCGGGGAGCCGTCCAGTGTCCACCTGGCTCAGGCTCTCCTCTTGGCCTCCGGGGCCCCCTTCTCTGGCCCACAATGACCTTCATGGCTCTCACTGCCCAGGGGCTCCCTCCTTTTAAGGACAAGGAAGCAGAAAGCAGGGCTTGGGGCCTGGAGGCAGGGAGGCCCTGAGCAGGGGGTCTGGGAGGATCCTCTCCCAGCTACACAGTTGCCGCCCCATCCGAAGGCGAGGACCCCCCCTTCCCCCGAAAGAGCTTCTCTGTAGACTTCATGGCGCATGTCAGTCTACAGCCTCAGGCCCCTTCATTCCTGCCCCCAAACTCTTCAGGCCAGCATTGAAGGCTGCCCAGAGTCTGTCCCCAGCTGCCCCCCCAGTGGGCCTCTTTCCTTCATTTTTGGCTTCATTCTTCAGGACAGCACATGGTGGGGGCCTCATTCACGCTGGCCAATTGACCGACTCCTCTCTGGGCCCCTTCCTGGCTCCCCGAGGTGTCTCCCTGCCATCTTCACCCCTCCGAAGCCCCTCGCCCATTCTTCAGTTTCATAGCTGGGAGGGGTCTCCAGACCCCCCTCCCCATTTTGCAGAGCAGCCCCTGAGGCCCAGGGAGGGGCCCCCCTCACACTTCCCCAGGAAGTGATGGAAGAGCCGGGCTGAGGACCCCCCCCAACGTACTTGTCCCCAAACTGTCTTACAGTACGCCTGGCAGGGTGCCGAGCACTTTGCCATTGTTCTCTCCTTTTTACAGACGAGGAAACTGAGGCAAACAAGGTTAAGTGGCTCAGGCTCACCCAGTCAGTAAATGTCTGAGGCCAAATTTGAACTCGGGTCTTCTTAGTGCCAGGCCCAACAAAATAAGGAAAGCCCTTTTGGGTTTCCTTAACAGACTACGGTCCTGGATGACCTGGCATCTGGCACCCCAGATCGTGGCCTGGGATCCCCCCTGCGTGTCTGGGCTGGGGGAGGCCCGTGGCTTCCTCATCTTCTCTTTCTCTCTTTTCTCTTTTTTCACCCCCCACCTTCCATCTTAGCATCGATACTACATTTGGGGTTCAGTGACTGGCCCAGGGTCACCCAGCTAGGAAGGGTCTGAAGCCAGACTGGAACCCGGGACCTCCCGTCTCTGGGCCTGACTCTCACCCCCCCCCCCAGTCCCTTCTTTTCATCCTTTCACGCCTCAGTTTCTCCCTCTGAAAAACAAGTTCTCCCCTGCTCCTTCTGGCTTGGAATGCTTGGCCTCTGCAGCCCGGCCTCTGGAGAGGGGGCGCCCCCAATCCCCTAAGCGCCTTAGCCCCTCGGCCTTGGCTGGCATTCCTGGTGGGGGGGGCCCATCGGGCAGGAGCCTGGCTCAGGCTGGTGCAGAGGACGGCCTAATCCCCGAGGCCTGTGGGGGCCCCCAGAACAAAGCGGGCCCTGTCTCGGGCTCTCCTTGGAAGGTGGGGCCCCCCACGGAGGCAGAGGGCAGCCCCACGCTGGGCTGGACAAGAGGAGGGGGAGGGGAGGGGGCAGGAGACAGGGAAGACTTGGGGAAGAACTTCCGGGGTGAGGAGCCCCGGATTCAGGGCCTCTTCAGCAAACACTCTGGTCTGATCCATCCCATTTATTTGGACCCGCTTCCAACACTGGGAGGGTCCATACTGGGGGGGAGGGAAGGGAGGAGAGTGGGGGAGGCCCCCCCATGTCTGGCCCTCTGGGACAGACGGACGGAGGGACGGAGAGGGCCGCCTCCGGCCTTTCCCCCACCCCGGCCTGGCAGTCCGACCCCCTCGCTTCAGAACGTCTGCCCAGCGGGGAATAGAGGGGGGCAGGGGGCGCCCCAGAACCCAAAGTCCCTGCCGTCTTCCGCCCAGGTGCCTGCTGGGGCCTGCTGGGGGAATGCTGGGACAGGCTGGGGGACACCTCCAGACCGGGGTCCTCAGCGGATGAGGGGGGCCGAGCGGTCGTTGGTGACTGTGGGGCGAAGTTTCACTGTGGCAAAAGGGTTGGTGCCCCTGCGGGAGAGAAAGGCGGTGAGAGGAGGAAGCGGAGCAGCCGCCATGTTCGGGAGACAGGGCAGCCCCAAAGGGGAGAGAGAGGGGGAGAAGGCCCGAGACCCCTCAGAGCCCCCTGCTCGGCCTCCAGAACCTTCTGTGCGGGGCTCCCACCAGGGAGGGCCCAGGGGATGCGCAGCCACGACCCCCCCAGGTGTCTGTACCGCCCACTGCGGGGGCCCCCCTGCCTGGCTGCTCCCACACTCACCGGGGGAAGAGCTCGGGGGGCTGCTGCTCCCAGGCCATCAGCTTCTGCAAAGGGGGCACGAGTCAGTGTGGGAGACCCGGCCCTCGTCCTGGGCCCCTCCCCTGTGCCTAGAGCACTCCACAGAGATCTCATTGGATGCCCCGGGGAGGCAGGCAAATAGAGGTTAAGTGACTTGGCCAGGGTCACGCAGCCCCTTGGGCTCTGGCCTTCTCCACCTCTCCTGCAATCTGGCCCCTTGGCCGCTTCGCTGGCACACGTTCAGAGGAGGCCTCAAGCCTTGACCACGGGGCCAGTGAGGGCAGGGGACGGAGAAGGGGGGCCGCAGGGACCTCTGGGGGGCCTCCACTTCACAGGCAAAGAGGACAAGGAAACAGAACGTACAGGGTTCTAGCTTGGCGGCTAACAGGAGGGAACTGAGCCTGGAGAGACGCTGCAGAGAAGTAGCCAAGATTCAGAAGGCAAGAACTGCCGAGCTCTGAGAGAGCTCGGAAAGGGAGGGCAGGGCGGGAGGGGGCTTAGGACAGGGTGACGGTATGGTCCAGTGGAAAGAGCACTTGCTCTAGAATCAAGGCACCCAGGTCCTCCTCCTGTCCTGAGACAGGTTCTCACTCTGTGCCTCAGTGTCCCCCTCTGTAAACTGACCAGCCTCTGAGGCCCCTCCAAGGTAAGCCTTGGCCCCCAGCTGTCAGGTGGGAGGGGCACTGTGGGCCCCTGAGCAGAGAGCCTGGTCAGCAGTGGAGCCAGCACCGGCCCTGGGCTGCCAGCCTCTCGCTCCAGGCTCTCTGGTGGCACAGGGCAGGGCACGGGGAGCTCACCTTGGCATCGCTGGCTACACCCATGCTGCCCATGCTGCTTCGGCGGCTGCTGTCTGGGGGCAGCGGGGGTGGAGTGGGGGCTCGGCTCGTCGCCCTGCTGGTGGTCCTGGTGGGCGTGTGGGAGCGGGAGTGGCTGTCCCAGTACTCGGAGGAGGCTAAGGAGTTTACTGGGCGATCCAGGAGGTTGTCCAGGCTGTGAGTGCCCCGAAGTGGGTAGGTCCTGAGCAGAGAGAGCAATCTGAGCTTAGACGCTGCCCCGCAGTGGCCCCAAGCACCCCACAACAGCCCATCAGAGGAGACGTGCCTGAGCCCACCTGACTGGAGGCAGAGGGCTGGAGGCATTGACTTGGGGAGCAGGGAGTTAATTAAAATGCAAGAAGAGAGGGCAGCTGGGTAACTCAGTGGATAGACAGCCAGGCCTGGAGATAAGAGGTCCTGGGTTCCAATCTAGCCTCAGACACGTCCTAGCTGTGTGGCCCTGGGCAAGTCATTTACACCCCCACCCCCACCCCCCCATGCCTAGCCCTGACCACTCTTCTGCCTTGGAACCCATCCCCAGTATTGAGGGTCTTTAAAAAAATGCAAGGTGAGCAGGCTGGGGGATGGGGGTGGGCCGGGGGGTTCCAGCTTCTCAGGAGCTAAAAGGGCTGGGGCTGCTCTCCCCTCCCTGGTAGGCTGTGTCTCCTTTCCCTGGGAGCTCCCTTGGCTGCTTTACCTGGAGGGCAGCTCATTCACAGGCAGATCTTCTACAGCCTTCACGTAGGCCTCTGGGAACCAGCCGCTCCTGGGGAGGGAGGTTGGGAGGGAGGCCTGTGGTCCCCTGAAGTCTTCTCTTCTCCAGGTAACCACCCCCACTTCCTTCAGCCCCACCCTCTCATGGCCTCCAGCTCTGGGCAGCGAAGGGGGTTCAGAAAGGAAAGACGAGGTTGCTAGAGTCCCAAGCTATGATGGCCTTAGAGGGCCTTCAAAGCAAGTCAGTGCAACCTCTTTATTTTACACATGGGGAAACTGAGGCCCAAAGAGAAAAAGTGATTTGTAGAGGTCACATTGCTTTGAATGGCTGATCTGGAACTGGAATCCGGATTGGGTAAGTCACCTCAGGGGCCTCAATTTCCCTCACTGTAAAAATGAGGGAGGGGGCAGCTGGGTAGTTCAGTGGAGTGAGAGTCGGGCCTAGAGACGGGAGGTCCTAGGTTCAAACCCGGCCTCAGCCACTTCCCAGCTGTGTCTCCCTGGGCAAGTCACTTGACCCCCATTGCCCACCCTTACCACTCTTCCACCTATGAGACAATACACCGAAGTACAAGGGTTAAAAAAAAAAATGAGGGAGCTGGGGGCAGCTGGGTAGCTCAGTGGATGTCAGGCCCAGAGATGGGAGGTCCTAGGTTCAAATCTGGCCTCAGACACATCCTAGCTGTGTGGCCCTGAACAAGTCACTTGACCCCCCCTTGCCTGGCCCTGCAGGATCTGGGTTTAGTGGCCTCGGAGCTTCCCCCCGACCCCAGGATCCTGGGTGCAGGGACTCTCATGCCCAGTGTCTCCCCAAGACCCCACTCACGCTGATGACCCTTCCAGCTTGCCATACAACCAGCCATTCTGGGCTTCAGGCACCAGCACCAGGATGAAGTCACCGGCTGAGAAGGGCAGCAGGGTATGGTTGGTGCTATCCGAATGGGATACCAGTGCCTGAGCTCGATGGGGGACCCTGCTGCCTCCTTGCCGCTCCCCAAATGAGTTAGAACGTGACCGCTGGGCACTGCTGCTGTACAGGGAGGCTGTCCAGGGAGACAGGGGTCAATCCAGGCACCAGGGCTGCGGCTCTCGCACAAAGATCACCAAGATCCCTCTCGTGGCAGCTCTGCCTTCCGTGGATGGTGACAATGCCCAGATGTGGCCCCATGGAGGAGGCCAGCAGCAGTCATCCCCAGCACTAACACGGGTAGGATGGATGCTGGCATGAGGACCCTGGGTACTGGGGAGAGGCTGCTGCAGAGCCCCGGGGGGCAAGGGGGCCCCAAGAGGGAGGGGTTCTGGCCTGTAACTTGGGGAAGGGGGAGGAAGGAAGAGGGATTAAGTAGAGATCTCTAAGGAGCCTTCTAGCTCTGACACTCGCATTTATGATCTCAGTCCCCTCCTAGAACTGATTTCCTGAGCTCCAAGCTCCCTTCTAGCTAGGCAGCCCTCTGTTTTAAGCTTTTTCTTACCTCAGACATTCCCTGTTCTAAGCCCCCTCCCAGCTCTGACATCCCCTGTTCTAAGCCCCCTCCCAGCTCTGACATCCCCTGTTCTAAGCCCCCTCCCAGCTCTGACATTCTCTGTTCTAAGCTCCCTCCCAGCTCTGACCTTCCCTGTTCTAAGCCCCCTCCCAGCTCTGACATTCTCTGTTCTAAGCTCTCTCCCAGCTCTGACATCCCCTGTTCTAAACTCCCTCCCAGCTCTGACATCCCCTGTTCTAAGGTCCATCCCAGCTCTGACATCCCCTGTTCTAAAGTCCTTGCCAATTCTAACAGATATTCCTGGGGTGTCTTAGGGAGGGAGATTTCTCCTGGAGGGAGAATACTGTTCTTTGGGGCAGAGGCAGGGCTCCCTGTAAGAGTCTGTGTTGAATAGGGAGGTTGTACAGGGAGGGATGAACAAGGACTATTCCTGGAACTTCTGAGTGGGGAGGGATTGTCCTGTGACTTACTGGAAGATGGCATCCGGGGCAGGGACATACGATCCGACTCCAGCTGGGACAAGGGTCTCCCCTCGCTGGGCTCCTGGCCATAGGAGCCGGAGTTATGCCGGCTCCGGGGGGAGCTGAAGTCTCCCAGAGACCTCTGGGGCTGCGAGGGGAGATGGGCAGGGGAGGGTGGGGAGGGGAGGGGAGAGGCAGGGCTGCCCCCCACCCTATTCTGCCCCCCACCCCCAATCCCAGGGCTCCCCATAGGGATTCAGTAACCTCCTCCCAAGCCACAGAGGAGGTGGGGGGGAGACCCCAGGGGGGAGGTAGGGGGAGGACAGGGTGTCTCGGAAGCTTGAGGTTCTAGGGGGTAATATAGTCCAGGTTGGGGGCCTCAGGTCCCAGGGAGAGGGAGTTAAGACAGGGGGCGGGTAGAGGGGGGGTGAGAAAGGTGGCGCCCTTAGCTCCCAGGGGCTCACCATCTCCAGGCGGGTGGGGGTCAGGCGGCCTGATGGGTAGGAAGACCCAAAACTAGAGCCCAGCAAGCCCGGGGAGTGGGCACGAGATGGGTTTCGACTGGCTTCAGATTGTTCCTTCCATAAGAGTACTCTGTTCTGGAGGAGGCCCCGGGCCTAGGAGAGAAGGGAAGTGTTCAAATGTTGGCTCAGTTTGGTCCTCACGGAGTGGCCTTAGATAAATCAGGAACCCTCTGTGAGCCTCAGTTTGCTCATTAGTAAAAGGTGCAGGATTAGATGATTTCCAAGCTTCTTCCCCAGTTCTGACCATCCCTGTTTAAGCACTGTCTCACCTCTGATATCTCCTGTTCTAAGCTCCCTTCCATCTCTAATGTTCCATGTTCTAAGCTCTCTTCTATCTTTAACACAGCATGTTCTAAACTTTCTTCCAGCTCTGATATTCCTGGTTCTAAGCTCCCTTCCACCTCTAATATTCCATGTTCTAAGTTTCTAGCTCTAATATGCCATGTTCTACCTTTCTTCCCTGATATTCCTGGTTCTAATCTCCCTTCCACCCCTAATATTCCATATTCTAAGCTCTCTTCTAGCTCCAACATGCCATGTTCTAAACTTTCTTCCAGCTCTGACATTCCCTGTTCTAAGATCTCTTCTGCTGTAGACCAGCTCTCCTGGATATTCCCTTCTCCCTTGGCTTCTATGTCCATCCCTATTCTGTCACTGTCTGCCATTCCTAGGAGACTTTCCATCTCTAGGAATCCCTGGCTTATTTCAAGACTCAGGCCAAGTCTCACCTTCCTCCATTTGGATGTTCCTGGTGTTCTCTGCCCAACTTCATGGTTTTCCCTCTAAAGTGACTTTGATGGTCTTCGTATTGGTCTTGGATATAGTGTCCCCCATTAGAATGGGAGCTCCTGCTATTTCATTCTCTCTCTCTCTCTCTTTTTTAAACCCTTACCTTCTGTCTTAGAATTGAACCACCCAGCTGCCCCCTATTTAATTTTCTCTTCATACCCCCAGTGCTTAGCAACTGTAGGCACTTAACAATGATAATAGATAGACTGATTGTCTTTACAAAAATAGACCATGTGCTGAGCCATAAATAAATTAAAAGTAAACATGAAAGGGGTGGCTAGGTGGCTCAGTGACTAGAGTCAGGCCTGAACACAGAAGGTCCTGGGTTCAAATTTGACCTCGGATACTTCCTAGTTGTATGACCCTGGACAAGTCCCTTAACCCCCATTACCTAGCCCTTACTGCTCTTCTGCCTTGGAACCTACACTCAGTATTGATTCTAAGATGGAAGATGAGAGTCTGAAAACAATTCATGTTGTAAGGTAGAAATGAGAAGCATCCTTTTTTTCAATCATAGCGTAATAAAGCTGGGAAATAACCCAGAGAACAGATGGGAACACTGCCTTATGAGGCCATTGTAGTCATTCGGGTTGGGGAGGCAGCAAGGAGCTGTACTGGGGTGAGGGGGTTGGATGTAAGAGACATTGCCAGGTTGAATCTCTATAAGAATGACTCCCACACTGACGTATCCAACGTCCATGCTTTCCTGAGTGCTGGTCCCAAGGACCATCCCATAAGCATTTCCAGCCTGCTATGCCGGAAGCTGATTTCATTCCTCTGCTCCTCTCTTCCTGGCCTCCCTGTTTCTGGGGAGGCCACCCTCATTCTTCCTTCCAGACAGCCAGGCTCACAAGGTGAGGGTGATCCTTGACTCATCCCACTCCCTTGCCCAACATGCTCCATCCCCACATTGCTAGTTCCCGCCAATTCCATCTCTCTCCACTCAATGTTCACAATTCTCCCTCATGCCTTCATTACTCTTCACCTGAGCTATCAAAATGGGTTTTTTTTTCCCTTTACATTTTGGGTGCAGGCGGTTCCTCCACTGCCAAAGGCTGCAGCTCTTCTGTGGACCTGATCTATTATCACCTGATCATCAGGCTGTTGATAAACGTGCCAGTCCTCATATAAGAGATGTCCATTGGGCCCCATTCTAAATCGTTAGCTTGGCGGACAAAAGAATAATGGCACTGCATCTGGCACTCTGGGCTCCATTCTGGCCTTTACTACCCTTGTAAGAAGGGCACTGACCCAGAAGTGGGCAGCTAGAGTGGGGAGGAAGAGACTGGAAAGTGACAGAAGAAGCTGGGGATCCAAAGCTCACAGCCACGCCCGGGGAACATGGCGGCTCTCTTCAGATATTTTTCAGAAGTTCAGAGTTGGAAGAAACATCAGAGGCCAAGTGAGATATATGTAACACACACACACACACACACACACACACACACACACACACACACGAGGATGAGGAGCTAGATAGACAGATGGATGAATGGGCAGACAGATACATGGAGGGACAGAAAGATGGATAGATAGCCAGCTGCATAGGTAGATGAACAGATAAAAAGATACGTAAATATAGAGAGATGGTTATAAATATACCATGGATAGAGAGGTAGATAGATAGACATAGATAGATGGCTGGATATTAAGATGGATGAACAGACAGACAAATGGATAGATAGACCGATAGAAAGATAGATATAGAGAAGAGAGAGGTGGATGGATGGATGAATAGAGAGGTAGAAGGATGGAAAGATAAACAGAAAGGCAGATAGCTAGATGGATGGGTAGGTAAAAGAATGAATAGATAGACAGATGACTATATATGGATGGATGAAGATATATACAGATGGATAGATACATGCATATATGTATGAATAGATAGGTAGATGGAGAGACAGAAAGATAGATGAATGGATAGATGGATGAACAGAGAGATGGACAGATGGAAAGATGAACAGATTGAAAGATATTTATAGATAGATGGTGTAATGCAGGATTTGTGCAAGATCTCTTGCATTTGCAAAATTACCCTAGGCAATCCTGTCAGTTAGGAGAATGGAACCCTGGCCCGGCAGGTGCCAGTCCCAGGAGCTGACAGTTTGAGCTGGGTCCATAAAAACCCCTGCAGAACCAACCTTGGGGTTCTGATTTCCTTGACCTCACCCAGACACCCAGCTATCCCTGACTTCCCCTTGGGGACCCTGGGAGGTTGAAGGGAGGTTTAGGTTGTGGAAAGTGGGCAGGATTTAGCTTAGAGTAGCCTAACAACAGGGACACCCCTAAACCAATTCATCAACTATTCTGTTAAGCTGGTGGATTATTAAAATCAGGGAAGTGCCAAATTACCTCTGGCTGAGGGCTGGTTCCCTCAGCCTGGCCTTACCTTCTAAGTCCATAGCCAACACTTGCCAGTCCCTAACAACAGCCTCTCAAGAGCCCTATAACCTCTTACCTCAATTTTCCCTTCCGTGTTAAAATAAAACCCTTAGCCTGAAACTAAGAGTTTCTCTAATTGTTATAACATCATCTTGGGCCAAGGGGCTGAGGAGAGGGGAGAATAGCAACCACTTGATTTTAAAGGAAGTACTGGGCAGGCATCCATTGTATCCAGGAAGTGTGTGAGCTTCACTTCCTGTTGAGTTCTGCTTTCACTCCAGCAGGGAGGGGCCCCTCATTCTCCACCTTAAAGGAGCCTACAGGTAACAGGGAGACAGACTGAGCATCACAGCTCAGGCTACACATCACTGACAGTCTCAAATCACCTGCCACTGTAGTTACAGGCTCCCAGGCCCAGGTAACTCACTTGAACCACCAACTCCTCCATTATTAGCCACATTATCCACCTATTACAGTTTGGTGAGCACAGTTAGGTTAATTACCTACAAAGGATACTAAAAATGGGCTTTTCTAGGATGTTGTTTATAGTCTCCATTTTCTCCATGCTTCTTTGGTCTTTTATGCAGGTAGAAATTGATTTTTGGTTCCACAAAGTGCCTCAATTTATACACCAGATATTGGAACTGTATGACTATTACAAATGGTGTGCCATAACACTGGCAGAATTTATATGTTTTATACCTACGGCTATGGCTCTGGTTTTTGTTATTGTGCAATTCTTGATAGTCCTGAAGAGGGTCCTCTCACATCTTTGGCTGCTTTTTGGCTCTATTTCTAATGCAAAACCTGACTCTGTCTCCCTAGAACTGGTAGAACACATGAAGCTATTATACCAAGTCCTCAAACAAATCAGGGAAGGGAAAGAACTGGATGAATATACAATTCTCCAATTGGAGATTGTAGAAACAAAATATTTAGGTGCTACCAACTCAAGCAAAAAAACACAAGCTGTTAAGGACACCCAGACACCGGCTAAAGAACCAAGCACTGAGACCACAGTATCTGTACTCCCAATAGTTGACAGAACCATTTTACAACCTGGGGAGAGTAGTGTCCACCTAAAATCGTATAAGGCCTTTACCCCTAATGATTTAGAAGTACTCAGGAGATGTTTCCCGAAGTTCCTCTAGCCTTTCAAGAGCATAAAAGAAATGAAGCGTGTCTTCACACTTTTTAACCCCAGTTTTGATAACGTAGAGTTTCTTTTAGGGGAGTTTTATTCACTCTCTGAAAAAAAGAAATTTTTGGCAGAGACTCGCTCGAACCCCAATCTCACTGCATGGCCCATGGTCCACCATGACCTAGAGTTGACATCACACGCTAATATAAGATACCTAGTCCAATCCAGGACAGATTTACTCGAGGCAATACAGTTACATGCCAAAAGACCAAATTCCTGGCAGAAATTTGAGAAACTGAGGCAGGGGGAGTAAGAACACCCTAGCAGCTTCCTTGACAGGGTAATGGAGGCAGCTGAAACAATATTAGGTCTCAGAGATGTGCATGCCCCAGAGACCATTGATTATATCAGGAGGCAGTTCGTGAAGGGTGCTTTATTGCCGGTCCAGAACTATTTCCGGCAGAACTGTCCTCAGTGGGAATCATTGCCACTAGAAGACATCAGGCAGCATGCATCTTACATACATGACTCAAAACAAAAGGAAGTCAGGACAACCAGACAGTCAGATTCAGAAAAGGACTCAGTAATAGCTGACCTCAAAAGACATTTAAAGCAGGCTAGGAAAGAGAAAGAAATCGAAGAAATTAAGAACTTCGCCCTCCAGGCCAGCAGGGGATGTAGTCAGTCCAGGCAGCCTGCTAGTGTCTCCAAGCCCAAAACCTATTCTCCAAAGTGTTATCTGTGTGGCAAGGCAGGTCACATGGTAATAACATGTAAATATAAGCAACAGACAGAATTTGGCAGGGCTAACAACAACTCCATGCCAGAGAGAGTTAGGAATGGAAATAGGACTTTACTTTCTATAACTCAAAATGGTCCAACAGTTCAATAAAGGTTGAGGGCACCAAGCATGACAGTCAATGTTGCAATCATGCATGCAAGAGGTATAGCCAGTCTCTATCTCTTGACCAAATGGAGAAATACTTGGCACAGAGTGCGATTCCGAAGTCCTTATGAACCAAGGTTTTAAGATCAGAACTGACTAATAGCAATGACATGGATGTGTGTATAACTAATCTGGGTGTAGTAGATGATTCTCAAAGACTGGGCACAGGAGAGCATATGTCTCTAGTAAGCTGCACAGAATACAATGATATTTCTGTGGCAGAAGACCAAGAATGGGAGGACATAACGCAAATGTGCAAAGAGATTTATGGGACAATTGAGGATGACTATAAAAGGAATCTGCTTTCTCATTCCACCACAAAAGGCTTGGATGAGAAGCATAGGGACTGTCCAAGAATCTGTAACCGCTTGCCTTCAGAAGCTTTACAATCTTGGTTGGAGTCATCAGAATCTCAAGCTCCTCTCTTTATTCCAAGTTTAAAACAACAGGTTAGCTTGGATAAAGAACAAACTGACAGGGATTTACAATGTATTCAGGAAGGAGTATCATTAGTAACCCTAGAGGAGTCAAATCCCAATGTCCAAACCCATTCTCTTGCTTTAGGCATGAAAACCCAGGATGAGGTTAGAGAGCAATCCAAACGGAATGTTGGAAGAGGCTTGACTTTGCCAGTGCAGTCCACTGAGTTGCTGGCTGCTGGCAGCTGCTCAGAGAATTCTACATCTAGCTTTCTCAACCCCTTAGCTGATGAATTTAAGCCAGAAGCTTGGGGAAGGGAGAGTGATCAGCTGTCATCTCCAGTAGCTAGCGTGTTCAATAACCACATCACTGAAGTCTGCTCAGTAGTTGGAGACACAAATCAATTGACTTCAGCCACACAGACTGGAGGGATAGATAGTGAACTTCAGACAGCCTCTGAGTTGGGAGTTGTACCAGAGGTGTTGAAGGGAATAGAAATTGTCTATCAAACATTCTCTGAAGCAACTGATGGGAAAACTCCTGATCTGGGGGTTTGTAGTTCGCAAGACAACAAAGTGGATGGAGAAACAAGTCAAACCTCCACTTCTATAGCCCTTAGTCAGAGCCAACATGAAAGTTCCATGGGCTCTGCAGAACTCAGCCTGGTAACCACGGTTACTTACTCTCCAACTCTGAGTGAGAGTGCCTGCTCTCTAAGCCAACATTCTGTATTGAATCTCCCAGTCAAAACTTGCCTGTTTGTGCTGCAGGAAGTTCTGATTTAGCTCACAGTGACCATACAAGACTTGAAGAAGTGCTTGCACAAGACCATATGCATAACTGGATCCAAACCAAGTGCACAGATACAACTGAGGATTCCTTATTGCCCTTAGTCCCAGTAAAGTCCAGTAGCAACAGGGAACCCCTTATTAGCTTGAAAATCAGGGGGGTCTGTTATGATGCCCTCCTTGACACTGGGGCAACAGCTTCTGTTCTACATGAGGCTCCAGAAGGATGCAAATATCAGGGTAGCTTGAGAGTCAGAGGTGCTTCAGGGATAGCTCAACAAGTCCCAAAGCTAAAAGTCAAAATGGTGAAATTGGGCCCTCTAACTCTTGAACACACCTTTTTATTAATGCTATCGTGTCCTTCGAAACTTGTTGGACGAGATCTCTTGTGTAAATTAGCTGCCACCATCCAATGCCAACGGGATGGGCAGATCTACCTCCACCTACCTAAGAGATCTCTGAAACACCATCCCATTTTGTTTTTAGAGCCATATAGTGAGGAATCAACTTACCAATAAAGTGATAGCATCTACCAGGTTCCTGATGATATACCTGATTATGTATGGGCTAAAAATTCTAATGAGGTGGGCAGAATTTTGTCTGCTGAGTCAGTGAGAATAGAAATGAAAGAAGGCTTACCACCACGAATTCCTCAGTTTAAACTAAGTAGAGAGGCGATCGAGGGAGTGAAACCCATCATAGAGAGTTTATTACAGCAGGGTATTTTAAGATATGGCTTCTCACAGTACAACAGCTCTATCATGCCTGTGAAGAAAGCCAAACTATCTCCTGATGGGAAGACTTAATGGCGTTTGGTACAAGACCTTAGAGCTGTTAATAACCATGTGCAGAAAACCTATGCCGTGGTTCCTAGTCCATCTCAGATCATAACAGCTATACCACACAAAGCTGCTTGGTTTACTGTAATAGACCTCTGCTCCGCCTATTTCTCTGTTCCCCTGCACAGAGACAGTCAGCAGCTATTCACTTTTACTTGGGAGGGCAAGTCCATCCTATGGACCCGTTTGCCACAAAATTTTTTGGATACGGCCTCAGTCTTCTGCCAAGTCTTGCAAAGAGACCTTGAGTCGATCACTTTCCAAGACAGCAAGATGGTGCATTATGTTGATGACATCCTGCTAATGTCACCATCTGCTGAAATCTGTCATAGAGACAGCGTGCACTTGATTAAAGAGCTAGGCAAGAGGGGCCATAAAATTTCCAAGCCCAAGCTTCAGTTCGTGAAATCAAAAGTGGAATATTTGGGATTTATCTTGGAAAAGGGCTCCAGGAGGATTTCCCAGAAGAGAACACAAGACATACAGAGGTTGAGCTTGCCTAGAACTAAGAGGCAGCTCAGGGCAATCACAGGAGTAACGAGTTTCTGTAGAAATGGATTCCAGGTTATGCTCTCATCACTAAACCTCTGATAGAGCTAACCAGGAAGGAAGTTCCAGAACTGTTGAAGCTAACTAAAGAGCATATCCATGCCATTGAAAAGCTCAAAGTACTAACTCTATCAGCGCCTGCCCTAGGAATCTCTAACCACGAAAAACCTTTCCTCCTTTATGTTCATGAGATCTTGCATAAATCCTGCATTACAACTGATGGTTGGATAAATATATAGACAGGTAGACAGGTGGATAGATGGATGGGTGGGTGGATGGATGAATAGATAGGTAGATAGATAGATAGATAGATAGATAGAGATGGATGGATAGAGATGAATAGGTTGGTGGGTAGGTAGGTAGATAAAGATGAATGGATATAGGGATAGATGGATAGACAGATAGATAGGCAGACAGATAGATCAATAGATGGATAGATAGATATGTAGGTATCTACATATCTATCTGAGGAAGAAAAGGAAGAAGGAAGAAAAGAAGGAGGAAGGGAGTGAGGGAGGGAGGAACTTGGCTCATTAGAAAGAGCTCTGGATTCTGCATGAAAAGACCTGAGTTCAAGTGCTGGCTCTGGCATTTCCTAGCCAGTCATATATCATAGACAGCTGAACTTAGAGCCCCAAGATGCAAGTTCTAATCCAAGCTCTGCCACTTACTACCAATGTGACCTTAAGCAAGTAGCTCCTCCTCTCTGGGCCTCAGTTTCCTCATAGGTAAAAGATGGAAACAGAAGAGATGCCTCTGTAGACCCCTCAGTCTGGGAGTCTATGCACTCACTTAATTACTTCCACATGAAAACTGTCTTTTTCCTCTTGCTTGAAATAAAAATGAGCACAACCGATGGCCTTCATTCTCTACTTCTTTCCCACAAATTGTAGGCTCTAGTGCCTTTGGTAACCCTTCAGGTCATGCCCTGGCCTCCATCTGGATTCTACAACAACATCTCAATTCAGACATTGTGGAAAACTCAGGATCTAACAAATATACTGGCCCCTCCCAAAGGGAAAGCCTTGTCTATTCATTGATATACACATATATAAAGGACATACACATAATACATGTTATGGATACTGATTATATACCTACACATGACACATGTATAAGTAGAACATATATGTGTGTATATGTGCTCACACATATATCTCATTCAGATAAAAATTTGCTCTGTATATACATATGACATATATAAAATACAGATATGTGTCACTTCAACCCTTTAAGGGGTCTCTTCCAGTTTGACTAGCTATTACTTGTTTCCATCGAAAAAAATTTGGAGGGCAGTTGGGTGGTTCAATGGATAGAGCCAGGCCTAAAGATGGGAGGTCCTGGGTTCAAATGTGGCCTCGGACACTTACTCGATGTGTGACCCTGGGCAAGTCTCATCATCCTGTTTGCCTCAGTTTCTCATCTGTCAAATGAGCTGGAGGAGGAAATGGCAAACCTTTCCTATATCTTTGTCAAGAAAACCCTAAATGGGAAAAAGACTTATACAAAAATATTTACAGCCACGCTCTTTGTGGTGGCAAAAAATTGGAAAATGAGGGGTGTCCCTATGTTGGGGAATGGCTGAACAAACTGTGGTATCTGTTGGTGATGGAATAATGTGCTCAAAGGAATAATGAACTGGAGGAATTCCATGTGAACTGGAAAGATCTCCAGGAATTGATGCAGAGTGAAAGGAGCAGAACCAGGAGAACCTCATACACAGAGACGGACACACTGTAGCACAATCAAATATAATGGACTTCTCTACTAGCAGTAATGCAATGACCCAGGACAACTCTGAGGGACTTATGAGAAAGATGCTACCCACATCCAGAGGAAGAACTAGAGGAGTAGAAACACAGAAGAAAAACAACTGCCTGATCACATGGGTTGATGGGGACACCCTAATGCAAATATCAATAATATGGAAACTGATCTTGATCAATGATACATGTAAAACCCAGTGGAGGGGCAGCTGGGTAGCTCAGTGGATTGAAAACCAGGCCTAGAGATGGGAGGTCCTGGGTTCAAATATGGCTTCAGACACTTCCCAGCTGTGTGACCCTGGGCAAGTCACTTGACCCCCATTGCCTACCCTTACCACTCTTCTGCCTTGAAGCCAATACTCAGTATTGACTCCAAGACAGAAGGTAAGGGTTTTAAAAAGAAAAACCCAGTGGAATTGCATGTTGGCTATGGGGGGGGGAAGTTTTGGGGAGAGGGAAAGAACATGAATCATGGAACCATGGAAAAATATTCTAAATAAAAAAAATAATTAAAAATAAATAAACTACAGATCTGTCAAAAAAAAGAAAAAAAGAAAACCCTAAATGGGGTCAGGAAGAGTCCAACGTGACTAAACACAACTGAAAGACAACAAAATTGGGATAACTGTCATAGTAGTCTCATTGGACCATGGCGAGGCTCCCACCTGACAAAGTACTTTGCAGATCTTGGTGCAGACATTGAGAAACACCAGCTCTTATGATGGCTCTGTGACCGTAGAGAAATCCCTTGACTTCTCTGATCCATGCATCATGGAATAAGCATTTACTCTGTGTGTACTACTAGAGGCCCAGTGCAGCCCCAACCCTCAAAAAGAGCATCTCCTAATGAGGGGGAATAACATAAAACTAGATGGGCCTCAGCTTCCTCGTCTGTAAAATGGAGTAGAGCCTGGGGATCTCTGAGGTCCCTACATGCCTATTCCTAGGATTTCTGGAGCTAAGCTTGGAGAAGGCGAGACGCTCCCAAGCCCACCTCCCCAGCCCAGACCCTCGGCTCACCCGGCCAAAGAACTGCAGGAAGGTGTTGGAGAACAGCAGGTGCTTCTCGGCCAGGAACCGATAGCGCCTCTTCTCCTCCAGCTCGGCGGCTCTCTGGCTCTCGGAGACGAAGGCCTGCATCTGGGCGTGCAGCCTGTTCACACTCTCCTAGAGAGGGACAGAAGATGAGAGGCGGGCCTCCACCAGACTGGTGTTCAGGTGTCCTGCCTCCCAGAATCCCAGAAGCTCCTTTTGTACAGTCAGGGTCCCGGAAGGCCTCCAGAGATGGACGGGGAACTCACTAGTCAACAAACGGGAGCACGTTTATTAGGCACTTATTATACTCTAAGCTGGGGATACAAAGAAAGAAAAAACAGCTCCTGCCCTCGGGAACCCTGAAATCTAAGGGGTGACCCAACAGGCAAACAACTATCTACCTATGAGATAGAGGCCCGCAGCCGATCGATCCCTCTCTGAGACCTCCTGAATGATTAGGAAGGGCCTTGGCCTTGGCCTCAGAGACATTTCCATCCTTTCCTCCCCCTGGGGCCAACCAAAACAAACCCAACCCCTCTTTGGCAAGACAGCCCTCCACTTCCAAGAAGAGACTGTCCTGTCCCCCCACCGCCAAGGGTTTCTCTTTTCCAGGCCTTCCCGGATCTTCCCCAACGTGTGATCTCAAAGTCTGCCTCCAGCCTGAGCGCCTTGCTTGGGATATCCATGCCCCTCCCAAAACATGGCACCCAGAATGGGACACAGTCTTTTCCTGGACCTGATCTTGGCAGCAGCCAGCAGGATATTGTTTCCTTGGCTCTTGCCACTCACAGATTGCACTTAACACCAACAAGCTCCCTCACAGGGAGCTAAACTCAACCCCATCCCGAATCCCCCTTTGCCCATGTGAGCCCCTCAAAGGCAGGGGCGGCCTTGCTTGTGTAAGCCTAAAAATTAATATACAATATCTCCAAGTATATTTATAGATTATTCTATTTTTTATTTTATATTTCTTATATCTTATATATAAATATATTATATTTAATAAGACTTATTCATAATAACTTGAAGTAAAGGAAAATAAAAAGCTAGAGTAAAAAGAGAGCTAACCCAGCCACGGTGGTGAGAGAAGAGTGCAAAAAGGTGGGATTACGGTCAACTTATAAACAAAACGTGAGGATGCGCCCTGGGGGGGGGGGGGGGGAGAGGAAAGGAATTCTGGGAGATGAAGTCCAAGGGGACAAAATCCTATTTACACATTTGCCATGGTCCTTCCAGAACTCAGCACAGAGTTACTTAGTCCTTAGCAAATGCGTCCTCTGCCCAGACTGTCCGACCCCAACATTTGGTGCTCATGAAGCTGATTTCAGAACCTAAGTTTGACATGTTACGGGGATCTCTCTTGCGCTCCCTTCGTATTTCATTTGACCCGTCATTTTAATTCTCCCACCAACACCTCCATCACCGGGGAAGACTCAGCTCCCAAAAGTCCCAAGAAAGGAAAGACTTCCTTCATTTTTTATATATTGTATTCATTATATTATTACATTATATTATATAATTCCTCAGGAGGACTCTTTTCATTTTTATTTTGTAAATGTACTGATTTTTAAGTATTTTTTCATGGTTCCATGATCCACATTCTCTTCCTCCTCTCTTCCCTCCCCCCATCCCGGAGCTGACAAGCAATTCCTCTGGGTTATACATATTATCACTCCAAACTTATTTCCATATTCTTTATTTTTGCTATGGAGCAATCTTTTAAAACTAAAACCCCAAATCATGTAGCCATATAAACAAGTGATAAGTCATATGTTTTCCTTCTGCCTTTCCACTGGGAGGAATCCTTTTAGTGCCTGAATTCAAGTCCTACATACTAGCTGGGGGGCCCTGGCCAAGTCAGCCTCCATTTCCTTATCTGTAAAATGGGGACAATAATAGAAGCTAGCTCCCAGCATGACTGTGATCACCAAGTGAGATAACATCCGTAAAGAGTTTTGCAAACCACAATATTATACTAATTTTAGTTCTATAATTATGAAGTGATTATCAGGATAGGGATTAGTACATAGTAATTCCTATTATTAGGAAGTCCCATCTCCTCCGTGAAGTCTTCCCTGACAGAGGTCTGTTTATGAGGAGGATTTTTCTGGTAGCTCCCCAGGTAGAGTCTGGTGAGCCCCCAGAGACCAGCCTCCCAACCCTTTTCCCAGGCAGCTGCCAGGTGTAGAGCCCAGCACACAGAAGGCTCTCACTGAGAATCTGCCTCCCTCTGAGGACCCTTCTGCTTCTAGAGCACATCACCTTCAGATTCTCGTGGATGAACTTTTCATAGAGCCACACAGAAGGGATGGGAAGCAGGACCTGGTCCCCTGGGAAGAACCAAAGATTTGGAGGCAGAAAGGTGCTCAGAGGCCATCAAATCTAAGCCTCTTCATTTTATAGAGATGAAATGGAAGCTCAGAGAGTTTAAGGACCTTTCCTGGGGTCATTCAGCTAGTTAATCTTTGAGGCAGGATTTGAACTTAGGTCTTCTTGAAGCCAGGTCTAGTTCCTGCCCCCCACAGCTCTCTCTGGCAGATTAAAATGTGTGAGAGGAGAGTTATAGGTGTGACTGACTTCAGTCATGTTGAACTGGCATCCAGGGTGAGGGCTGAGCTCCTGAAGGAATCTAGTCTTTCCCCTCTGCCTGCACACTCACCTTCATTTCCCGGGTGTTCTTGTCCCTCTTCCTCTCCATCCGCCATAGCTCCGACATACATTTCTCTAGATTGGCAGCACGATGTCGATATTCTATCTCATAGTGTTGGCGGCTGTCCTAGAAAGTTTGAGATGGTGGGAGAAGGAAAGGAGGACACCCATAGCAATGAGACGCTCTAGAAAGAGCCCCATACCAGAAGTCAGCAGACCTAGATTTGAGTCCTGGCTTCACCAGGAGAAAGAACTGAATGACTTTTGGTAAGTGATTTCCTCTTTTTGGTCCTCCTTAAACTCATCTCTCAAATAGGAAGAGATATCCTTGCCTTGCCTTGCCTTGCCTTCCTTCTAGGATTGTTGTGATTATCACAAGGTCAGTGATTTAAAGCTGGAAGGGAACCTTAGGTATCTTCTAGTACAGCTGCCTCATTTTACAGATGAGGAAACTGAGATCCAAAGGATAATGTGGGAAAGAGCTTTGTGAACAGTAAAGGAAGTAAACACGCCAACTTTAAGGTTTACAAAAGACACTGAAAACGTCATCTTGTTTGGCTATCTCAACAACCCTGTTAGCTGGGTTCTCCAGACATGTTTATTCCTATTTAACAAATAGGGAAACTGAGGCTTAGGGAGGTAAAAAGACTTTTCCAAAGCCACATAGTCTCTGTCAGAATCAGAATTTGAACCCAGCTCCATGGTCCAGGGTTCTTTTCACTACAACATGCTGCCTTCCTAATTATGATTTCTCTCCAATCCTATGGCAAGGCCACTGCAAAGAGGATAGAACTCAATTTGTTTCCATACTTTTGGGGAACCTGGGTGGGAAAAGTTCACTAAAGAATCTCTCTCTCTTTTCCCCTAGAAGAAGAAGCAGAATGGGAAGACCATTAGGGTTAGAGAAAGCAGCAGAGAGAACGGGCTAGAGGGGAAGCTGAACATGAGGGGCTGCCCACCCCACACTTCCCAGAGGTGTGTGCAGGGGGCAGGGAGGCGCTGGGGCCGGGCTCACTTTGATAAACTGCATGTCCAGCTTGGTGTTCTTCTCCATGTGCTGCAGGAGGTCTCCATGGAAAGTCTGCACCTGAATGGAAAAGGCCAATGAATGTCACTTTTTCTCCTCATGCATATAGATATACCTGGGGGTGCCCTGCCATGCACGGTGAGAGAACAGCTTAGTGCAAGGGCCCCTTCTGGAGGCCATCGTGGAGATTCAAGTCTTAGTCACAGAGAGATCAAGTTTGGGGCATGTGAGGGAAATGTCAGAGTCGGGAGGGGGATCTTAGAACAGGGGATGCAGGAGTTGGGAAGGGTCTTAGAACATGGAATGTTGGTACTGGGAAGGACCCAAGATCATGGAATGTCCAAGCTGGCCAGGGAATGTCAAAGCTGAGAAGAACCTTAGAACAGGGAACGTTGGAGCTTGGAGGGGCCTTAGAACAAAATGTCAGAGCTTGGAGGGGCCTTAGAACAGGGAATGTTAGAACAAAAGAACATTCCAATTCAGAGGGATTTCAAAGACAAATTCATAAAACCACCATTTTTCAGATGAAGAAACTCAGGACTAAAGGAGGAAGTAACTATCCCCCAAGTCCTAGCCCTAACTGTCAGCATAGAGCCATAAAGTTGGCCATGTCCTTGGATCCTTTCATGGTTTCTTAGGACTTTACTCCACAGGCACAATTCCAAATAGGAACCAAAGCCTTGTTCATCTCCAAGTTTGACGAAGGCACTGGATGGGCACACTTGGCCACATATTTCAAGTCAGGGAATGGCCAGAGTCCCCGTGGTACTTTCTGCAAGGGAGGATTCAGGTGAAAGAGAAGTCAATAAAAGGGCCAATAGGAGTCACAACTATGAGAAAGTCTATAAGACAAATTATGCCAAACAAATCTGGCTTTAGACACTTACTAGCTGTGTGACCCTGGTCAAGTCACTTAACCCCTTCACTTAACCCTTACTGCTCTTCTGCCTGGAATCAATATACAGTATTAATTCTAAAATGGAAAATAAGGGTTTAAAAAAAAAAAAAGAAAAACCATACCAAAGAATTCTGGGCATTCTAGCACTGAAAAGGGGGAGAATGAGAGGCAGTATGGTCTAATGGATAAAGGCCTGGGCTGATAGTTGGGAAACTCTAGCTTCAAGTCCCACATTTGTCACTAGCTGTGGGACCTTGGGCAAATCGTGTAAACCTGAGCAGCTCCCTAAGATTTTTCTGCTAAGTGCTCGATGGGTTGCAATCTGCACTTGTGGAGGGAGTAGCAACAAAATCCTAGCTCCTTGACATACTGGACAGAGAAGGAGAGGAGGCCGGCCTAGGTAATATGGACTGATTTCCCTACAGGCATTGATGTTTCATTAGATTAGGGGATACTCTTTCCCTGATGATGAGAGGCCTGGAGACCATGTCATATCAGGACTGACCACAGATTTCAGAGTTAGAAAGGGTCTCAGACACCACTACATCCACCCCCCTCATTTTAGAGATGAGGAAAACCAAGCCTCAATTGATAAAGTGATTTGCCTCAGATCACACAGGCAATAAGTGGAAGAGTCAGGAAATCCTGGGTTCAAATCCAATATCAGACACTTCCTACCTTTGTGACCCTGGGCAAGTCACTTAGCCCCCATGGCCTAACTTCTACTGCTCTTCTGGAGAGCAAATCTTGGAATTGATACACAGTATTGATTCTAAGATGGAAGTTAAGGGTTTTTTTAAAAAAAAAAAAAAAAAAAAGGAAGAAAAGGATTTTAGCTCAATGTTGGCTGCTTGAGTCGTAATGAGTTCCCCATCCTTGGAGGTCTACAAGCAGAGGCTGGGCAACCGGCTATGCCCTTGGATTCTTTAATGACTTAGGATTTTATTCCATAGGCACAATTCCAAATGGATTGAATCAAAGCCTTGTCTATATTAAGGTACTGAAGGCACCGGGTAGGTAAACAAAGCCAGGTATATGACCAGATCAATACCTGTCCAAGGGTTGGGCTAGATCAGTGCTGAGGTTGCTTCCAGCTCTGGCATTCTGGGATCCTGCCTCCTGCTCGGATCCCAGATTAGTTCATCACCAAAGCGTTCACCATCATTTACAGGCCCAAAGGCACCCTCTGATTTTGCCAGCACCTTCTTGGAATGGCCTCCTTTGGGCCCAGGGCTCTGAGATCCTACCAACCCTGGGCCCTGGGCACAAGCCCAGCTAGGGCAGGGGCATCCGACCAACCACACAGCCCATCCCTAAGGACCAGGCCCTTAGCCCCCAGGCAGAGGGAAGAATCTTCCCACCAAGCTCACAAAGACCCCTTGTTCTCCTCCTCAGTGGCTCCATCCCTCACTTCCCATCAGGGGAGTATCCGTCTGTCCTCTAGCCCCGTCCCTAGACCAGGGTACCGGGCAGGCTGTATGAG
>NC_058134.1:216554842-216608805 GCF_016433145.1 Gracilinanus agilis | reverse complement strand
CCCTCCCTCTCCTTCTTTCTTTCTTCCTTCCTTCCTTCCTTCCTTCCTTCCTTCCTTCCTTCCTTCCTTCCTTCCTTCCTTCCTTCCTTCCTTTCTTTTTTCTGACCTCACTTACTAGCTATAGGACCCTGGGCAAGTCACTTTACCCTTTTTGCCTCAGTTTCCTCATCTTTAAAATGAGCTGGAGAAGGAAATGGCAAACCATTCCAGGATCTTGGCCAAGAAAACCCAAGTGGGGTCACCAAGGACAGGACATGACTGAAAAATGCTTGAACGATAACAAGAATGTCCGCTAAGTGCTTTACAAACATTATCTCAGCCGATTCTCACAATAATCCTGGATGCTCTCCAAATTGAGATAAATAGAGGGCAAATGACTTGCCCTGGCTCACACAGCTAATAAACGTCTGAGGCTGAATTTAAATTCTGGTCTTCCCAGCTCTATCCACTGTGCCTCCGGCCGTCTCTAGAGCAGACTTGAGGGACATTATAGTAGACAACAAGCCTCCAGGAAACTCAATATAATAGAAAGAGCATTGAACTTGGCACCAAATTTTGGATCCCACCACTTTGGGCCACATGGCAAACCTCTCTGAGACACCCCTTAGAGACTCATCCATAAAATGGGCACGTTTCTCATTCAGTTTCCATAGGGCTGTTGTAGGGATCACATGAGACAATGTATGGAAAGTGCTTTGGAAATATTAAATCACCATTTAAACATTCACTCTTCTTTGACCAATCTTCTCTGATGTGGCCTTCAAGGCCCTTTGCAAACCCTCCCCTGCCCTACCTCACCCCAGGCACTCTCTAGCTTACCAATGTCCTTAAAAAATGGGGCCAGGGAAGGAGTCTGTGGCCTCCCTCATCCTAAGCATGTCCAGGCAGCCAGAGATTAAATTGATTTTTTTTTTAGTATGTTGATGTACATTGAGTTTGCAGTCTACTAAGCCCCTAGAATTACTGTCTAGCCATGCTTCCCCAGCATGTAGACATGAATGAAGTTGGGTTTGGGAACCCAAGAGAAGCTAGCACTGGGCTCTTGACTCCAAGTCCAATACACATCTCTCTGTTCTGCCATTCCGCTGCCTTGTTTTAGGGCCATTTTAGCTAGAAGAGCTGGCTTGGAAAGTTGTGGGGAGATGGCCGCAAGAGAAGCCTGATAGCTGAGTGGCTGATGCAGCTATAAGAATATCAGTGAGGCTGCTGGGTTTATACCCCAAAGAGATAATAAGGGAAAAGACCTGTACAAAAATATCTACAGCCGCGTTCTTTGTGGTGGCAAAAAATGGAAAATGAGTGGATGCCCTTCTATTGGGAAATGGCTGAACAGATTGTGGTATCTGCTGGTGATGGAATATTATTATGCTATTAAGAATGATGAACTGGCGGAATTCCATGTGAACTGGAATGACCTCCAGGAACTGATGCAGAGTGAAAGGAGCAGAACCAAGAGAACATTGTACACAGAGACTGATATACTGTGGCACAATGTATGTAATGGACGTCTCTATTAGCAGTAATGCAAGGATCCAGGACAATTCTGAGGGACTTATGAGAAAGATGCTATCCTCATCCAGAGAAAGAACTGTGGGAGCAGAAATGCAGAAGTAAAACAACTGCTTGATCACATGATTCAATGGGGATATGATCAGGGATGTAGACTCTAAACAATCACCCTAGTGCAAATACTAATAATGTGGAACTAGGTCTTGATCAATGACACATATAAAACCCAGTGGAATTGCTCATTGGCTATGGGAAGGGGCTGGAAGGAGGGGAGAGAAAGAACATAATTCATCTAAACATGGGAAAATACTCTTAGTTAATTAATTGAAATTTTAAAAAAAAGAATATCAATGAAGGAACCGTTGGGTGGTTCAGTGGATTGAGAGTCAGGTCCAGAGATGGGAGGTCCTGGGTTCAAATCTGGACTCAGATATTTCCTAGCTGTGTGACCCTGGGCAAGTCCATTGCCTAGCCCTTACCGCTCTTCTGCTTTAAAGCCAAACCACAGTATTAATTCTAAGATAGAAGGTGAGGGTTAAAAAAAAAGAATCTCAGTGAGCTGGTTCTTAAAGCAAGACGGCAGCTAGCAATTCATGGAGAGATGAATGGTGGAGCAGTAAATGAGGAAGGGATACAGTTAGCCTAGGAAGCTTGTGCCAGTTGTTCTGGCCTAAGGTCCTCTTTCACCATGTACTTCAAGGTTCTGTTGGTGGATTGATTTTTGCCTATAAGTTTTTGGGGTCTAGATTTATGGTTTCACTGATTGAGAGAATGCCTCGTGTAAAAAACTCCCTCAACCAATGCAAAGCCACAACTCATCCATTACTACGGTCTTGGAGAGCTGCCAAGGCGCACTCATTGGCAAAGGGGCCCATCTAGCATCACACTGATGGCATCTGTCTGAGGAGGCAAAACTTGAACCTAGGACTTCCTGATTCCAAGGCTGGCCCTCTACGCACTATGCCACGCTGCTAAGGGTTAGTGAGGAACGTCCTTACAAAGAAATCCTAACCTCTTTCTCTAAGTGAGCTGAGGACACGATGCCAATAGTTGTTGGCAACAAGAAGGAGATACAGAAGGGATTGTCCCCTTATACCTCTGGCAAGAGATGGCAAAGAAAGGCCAGAGAAGTCAGAGAATAACCAAGAAAAAGGAAAGCCTTGGCTGAACAGGGCCTCTTGAGCACCGTTACAAGCCTCCATCCCAGGCTTGATTCTCAACAGCTAGGTGGCACAATAAATAAAATATTGGACCTAGAGTCCTGGGAAGACTCGAGTTCAAATCCAGCCTCAGACATGGACTAGCTCTGTGATCCTAAGAAAGACACTTCCTTTCCTGAATTGTAAAAGGGGGATGCTAGATCCTCCCTCCCTGGGTCATTGTGAGGATCAAATGAGATCATGTTTGTAGAGCATTTAGTACTGGCCCATGGGAGGACCATATAGACATCAGTCGTTTTTTTGTTTTGTTTTGTTTTGTTTTTTTGTTGTTTTTTTTTTACCCTTAACTTCTGTGTATTGGCTCTAGGTGGAAGAGTGGTAAGGGTAGGCAATGGGGGTCAAGTGACTTGCCCAGGGTCACACAGCTGAGAAGTGTCTGAGGCTGGATTTGAACCCAGGACCTCCCATCTCTAGGCCTGGCTCTCAATCCACTGAGCTACCCAGCTGCCCCCAGTCGTTGTTTCTATATGTGGCGGCCGTGAAATTAATGGGCTCTTAGAGGAGGGGGTCCGGGTGCGAGCATTCATTTCCCACATACTGTATGAATTCCTAAATATGAGGGAGAATCTCTGCGTACTCCCGTGTCTCGGCTGCTGTCTGCAGTTTCTTTGTCCTTGGGGGTCCCCGGGAACATCTTTCTTTTGAACAGAATTTGGTTGATCGTGGAAGGGGATGAGGGTTTCCTCCCTGCGTCTCCCGTGATGTGGGGGACGGGCAGACAGGCTGACGGAGCACCCCTGAAGCAGCTCTCGCCAACTAAAGATGTCTCGGGATGGTCAAGGGAGGGGGTGAACAAGAAGCTCCCCAAATCTATTCGCTGGGCTGCCTGCCCCAGCTTGGCTCGTCCCTGGACCACGTCACCCACTGGGAAGCCAGCCTGGCCGACAAACCTGAGCTGACCAAGAAGCTGCTCTCCTTGGCCCTGAATCAGGCTCTCGAGACAATTTTGATCCTCACACCGGACCAGGGAGGTGAGAGCCCAGCCCTGCTGACACCGTCTGGAGCAGGAGCCTCCACTGGAGGATCACGGGCTAGGAAGGCCGGGGGCCAGTGGGCACGGCCAGCGAAGGAGGCCGAGGATGGTGCAGGGCCCTATAAATGGCGTGGAATCACAGGCTGAGGGGGGATGTGCTCGAAGGAATGGGTGTGTTCTGTTGGGCCCCAGAAGAGTAATGAGATCCAGGATTCAAGAGTCACATCCGGGAGGGCCCTCAGAGACCATCCAACCCAATCCCTACATTTTACAGATGTGGAAACTGAGGCGACAGTGATTTGGCCAAAGTCCTACAAGCAATACATGTCAGAAGCAGGTTGGAAATCAGGGTGCTTAAGAACAGCACATCCTAGAACCTCAGGGTCCCGAAAGAACCCCCAATACAAAGAGGCCCGGAGGTCAGTGGGCAGATAGCCGGTGGGCAGCGTGGACAGTGGCCTGCCCTGCCTCCCCCTTGGCCCTTGTCTTTCCTTGCCAGCCTATGTCTTAGCTGCCACGACTCTTCCTAACGAGGGCCTCCTCTCTCTTTCTGCCAAAGGACGAAGGCATCGGAAGAGCAGCCCTCGCCGCCGCTGCCATCTCAGACAAACTGCGCTTTACTCACCACAATCTCCAGGTCCGAGTTCAAGTGCCGCTGGGTATCTGACATCTGTACGAGGATCTCACCTTGGAGATGGGAGGAAAGGGTCAGCCCCACCCCAGCACACTGCGGCCCCATGCAGGGCCATTCCTTGGGGTAAAGTCCAGGGCTCGCAGGCTCCGAGCAGGAGCCGTGGGGAGGCCTGAAGGGAGGCCCCTGGGGTCCGGTCCCGGACTTGGCCCAGGAGGTAGGGAGCCCCAGCTCCCCCCGCCTGCCTCTGCCCAGCCATGGACCCCAACTCGCTACCTCTTTCTTTATAGAGGGGCAATGACTGGCCTGGAGTCATTAAGCCAGGAGGAATCATAGCTTAGAGGTCTAAAACGGGAAGAGACCTTCAAGGCCGTCCAGCCCAACCCCCTCATTTTTCAGCTGAGGAAACAGAGGTCCAGAGAGACTGGTGACTTGCCCAGGATCACACAGGCAGCAAGATTTGACCCTGGGGGTGGGGTGGGCTAACGCCACACTTAGAATTTAGAGCCAGGATTGGAACCCAGATTTTCTGACTCTAAACCCACCCTACCACATGGTCTCTGAGCCAGCCAAAGATGTCTTGGCACATGGGCCTTGGACTGAATGGGGATCTGGGTTCCGATCCTGCCTCCAGGCTTCACTGTGCAACTATGGATGAGTCATTTCCCCTCACTGAGCCTCCATTTTGTTGTCCGTGAAAGGGGAATGATAATCCTCTTACAATTCTTTGGGGCTATTGGGGGGCCGCAGCAGGCGAGTGCTTGTAAAAGCCCTCAGGAGGGCTGCAGGGGCAGGACGGGGAGCCCCACACAGACTACCCCATCAGGCCCAGGATGTGGGAGGGGGGCCTACCCAGGATCTGCGAGGTGGAGCTCTGCAGGGCCTGCTCCCCGATCTTCTGGATGGCGTTGAAGTAGACTTCGGCCGCTTCCGACAGCGCTGCCCGGGAGGGAGAGAACCGTCGGCCTCCGTCTGCGAGCCGGCCCCGGCCCCGGCCTCCCCCTCCTCCCCGCAGCCATCGCCCTCTCACCTCCCACAGCCTGAAGCCCCTCACAGAGAACCCCGTCAGCCTCTGGGCCACGGCCCTGACCCAAACCTCGCCTCTCCCCAGGGCAGACCCGGGCTCTGGTGCCAAAGGGGCCCCGCAGACGCCAGAGGAAGAAAGGAATCAGCAAAGTCTGGACTCGAATCCAGAGCCTGGGCCCAGGCCCCCTCCACAGCCCTCCCCATGCCGGTGTATGTGGCGGGGAAGCGGGCAGACACAGACGGGGGGACTCCCAGGATCAGGGGACGTGGCTGGCTGTGAGCTCCCAAAGAGCCAGGAAAGCCTTTGTGACTCACACAGCGGGCAACGGATTAATAATAGTAATAATGACGAGGGACGGATGGCTAAGCAGCTCAGGGGATGGAGAGGTTCCCATCTGGCCTCAGACACTCCCCAGCTGGGTGACCCTGGGCAAGTCACTTAACCCCCATGGCCTAGCCCTGGCCGCTCTTCTGCCTTGGAGCCAACACCTAGCATTGAGCGTAGGAGGAAGGCGAGGGCTTAGAATAATAAAGGTGCAACGGCAGCTGGCAGAGAGCACGTGAAGGCTGGCAAAGGGCCTTCTGTCATCCCACAAGTCTGGAGAGGAGCTGTTACTGGCGTCATCTCCGTTCATAGGTGAGGCCAACCGAGGCATGGACTTGGCCAAGGTCACACCGCCAGGGGCCTCGGAGGGGAGGCTGAACTTCAGGCTCCCGAGTCTGCTCCTGCGCTCTCCGCTACATCAGGGGGACGACTTGGGGGGCTGGGGGGCAGCCACACTCACCGTGGAAGGCGCGAAGGTAGTTGTTCCCCAGGTAGACTAGATTTTCCAGGGCTGGATTAAACTGTTCCATGATGCTCTGGGGCCGCAGGCCAGCGCCAGGAGGCAGAAGAATTAGAAAAGGGGTCACACAAGTTAATAGGAGTAACTGCTGGGGAAATGTGGGTCCTCCCTCCCTCTCTCTCCCCCGTGTCTGGAACCACCGTGACCCCTGCAGGCTCCAGAGTGGCGCTGCTTGCCTGGGGATTCCTGGCTTCCCTCCTTCCACAGAATCCGAAAATCAGAGACCCATCTCTTGTCTGCATCCCCTCATGGCAGGCAGCCCATTTTTTGCTTGGATAGTCCCTCTGACAGAGAGCTCACCACCTTATTAGGTAGTCTATTCTCCTTTGGGAGGGTCTAATGAGCAGGTTTTCCCTAAAACCTGCTTCCTCTTCTCCTTGCCCTGAGATCTTAGTTCTGTCCTTTGGGGCAACATGGCATCATGTGTGTCTCTGTCTCTCTGTCTCTCTCTTTCTCTGTCTCTGTCTGTCTCTGTCTGTCTTTCTTTCTCTGTCTCTGTCTGTCTCTGCCTCTTTCTCTCTGTCTCTCTGTCTCTGTCTCTCTGTCTCTGTCTCTCTATCTCTGTCTCTGTCTCCGTCTGTCTCTCTGTCTCCGTCTCTATCTCTATCTGTCTCTGTATGTCTCTCTCTCTCTCTCTCTGTCTCTCTGTCTCTCTGTCTGTCTCCGTCTCTATCTGTCTGTCTCTCTGTCTGTCTTTCTGTCTCCGTCTCTATCTCTGTCTGTCTCTGTCTCTCTGTCTCTCTGTCTGTCTCTGTCTCTCTGTCTCTCTGTCTCTCTCTGTCTCCGTCTCTGTCTCTCTCTGTCTCTGTCTCCTGGCGCTGAGAGCACAGTGGGTGGTCTTCCCTTAGGAACCTCCCCTCCAGGAGCCCCACCATGGCTGACCACCAGAGGTCTGGCTGGGTAGGGCTCTGTGGGGCAATAGGCTGCGGTGCCCCCGAGGGCCAGGAGGCTGTGTGAGGCTGCCCGGGGTGGGGGGCCTTTCTCAGGATCCCTCCGTGCTCCTCTCCCAACAAGGCCCGAATGACGGGCCCCCCAGGGTGGACAAGGCAAGCCCCCTTCCGCAGCAGCCCCATTTTGCTGATGAGTAACTGAGGGGAGCCCCCTGAAGGCCCTGCCTGGCAGAGCCCTGGTGGAGGAGGTGTCCCTCCCTGATGGGGGCATCAAGGACGGGCTTCGAGGAAGGAGTCACCCTGTGCTGAGCACCGCCCTGATCCTCCCCGGCTGGCCCCGGAGGACCCCTGGAATGGGCTCAGACAGCCTCCTCCGCCCCCCAGGCCGGGGTTCCTGGTTTAGGAGCCATAGATAAGGCCTGCCCCCCGCCCCCCGGAGGCCGTGCAGCAGGGTGCTCGGGTGCAAGAACCCGGAGGGGGAGATCTCTTGGCCGCTCCTGGAAGCGGGCTCCTGGGGGAGAGATTCGCTTTGCCGTTTGGACCCGGAGAACGGTGCAGCGGGGGCTGGCCCTCAGGAAAGGGGGGGCCGTAGCAGTGACCTGGGCTCCCCTCTCAGGGACGCCATCTGGGAGAGTCCTGCTCGGCCTCCTCCAGCTCCCGGATGGGGGCGCTCCAAGGGGCTGCCCTGGGTCTCTCCCGATGCTGGGCCCCCCCCCCCGGCCTCCCCAGACCCCTCCTCGCTTTCTGCCTGCCCTGCCTTGCCCACACCCAGAGCTCGGCCTTGGCCAGCCTGCATCGATGTTCCCCAGAGGGGCTCAGGGAGGGCCCGAACCCTCAATGAGGTGCTGCTGGCCAAGCCCAGGGCTCCAGCACCCTCCGTGGGCCCGGCAGAGGCCCGGAGCAGCCCTGCTACAGTCTGCCTGGCAGGCTCCGCTCACCTTGTAGATGGCCATCGTGGATCGGTAGAACTGCTCCATCTCGAGGGCCATGAAGTGGGAGGGCAAGCCAGGAAGGAAGAAGAGCAGGGGCCCAAGAGGTCCAGGGACTGCGGGCCCAGCGCGTCCTCACCGGCCCTGAGCCCTCCAAAGGGCCGCCGCTGGGGTGGGGATGCGGGACCAAAGGAAGGTTAATTATTCACCAGCTGGGATGTCAGAACCCGATCTGGGGTTGTAACCAGAGCCAGGGGGGGTGAAGGAAGCTGGGGACACTGAGGGGGGCTCATGTGACCTTCCCCTTGAATTATTCAGCCCTCCTGGGCGGGCTCACAAAGCAGCAGCCTCCTATCATCTCTCAGCTTTCCCGAGGGCTGGGGGTGGGGGTGGCAGAGAGGGAGACCCAAAGGCCACCTGGGGGGTTCCCTTGGCTCCATTCCCAGGCTGGGAGAGCCTCCCCGCCCATCCCCTCCCCAACTGCCTCTTTGGACAGCTGCCACCGTGGGAGCCGGCCTTCTCCCTAGACCCCCCTCTCCGGAGCCTGTGTCACCTTAGGCGAGTCACCTCTCGGTTTCCAGGGCCCTCAGCTCCCTGGAAGGAGGCACTGGGGTCTGTCTCAAAGGCTCCCTTCAGCTCTAGATGCCGAGGCCCTCCAGAAGCAGGGCGTTCTCCGGGAGCATCTCAGGCCCCTAGGCTGTGGATGGCCCTTCCCGGGCCCCAAGACGCCCTCAGCCCTTATGTCCGGCTCCTTGTGCATGCTGCTCCCTTCTTGTCCCCCTTGCTGGCCCGGCTAGGCCCTGCTCGCCTACCCCTGGCACCCAGGGCAGAACTCCCAGGGGAAACCCGCTTCCTTAAATGTAGCTGGCCCCCAGGCTAAGGGAGCGTGGTGGGTTTGGAGCTCCCCATCCTATCCCAATCATTTAGTGATGAGGAAGGTGAGGCCCAGCTAGAAGACGGAGACTCTCTGGCAGATCTCCCACTCTGGCCATTCCCAGCCCCGTCCCACCTCCCTCGGTGTTAGGAAGGGGCGAGAGCAGGGCAAGTCCAAGGGTGCTCCTTCTGGTCCCACCAGGAGAACTAGTAACCACCGGGGCCCTGGACAAGTCCCCGCCCTGGTCCTAAGGTCTAAACGCTATGCTCCAGTCAGTCCTCTCATTCCATACGAGGCCAGGCAGAGAAGGTTTCAATCCAAGCCATTTATTTTGGTTCGGGGATTCACTCTTGAAGAGGCGTGGAGGCTGGGGCCCCCCCAGGACCCCTCTTCTTGCCCACATCTTCTGAGGGCCCCCCCAAGAGCCAGGGTCCCAAGGAGCAGCTTACAACACTTCCTTGTCCAAAAGAATAAATTAACTGTTGTTTAAGAACCAAACTGATGGGGGAAGGAGGGGAGGGAGGGAGAAGCACGCCAGCCTCCACCAAGGCATGGACTTTGAGAGTCCTCTGGGGCAGGGCGGGGCCGGAGTCTGGGCAAAGCTGGCTCTGACTTCCTCCTTGGGCCGGGAGAATTCTCCCTCGGGTTGCTGAGGGGTTAGGGACTGCTGGGCTCAGCAGCCCGGGAGAGGGGGCGGGCCTGCCCAGGGCTCCCTGCCAGCCTTCACATTTCTCGGCCCTGCAGGGGGGGAGGACCAGAAGATGAGGGGGAGGACAACCTGCTTTCAAGTCTGTCTCCCAGACCTCCCTGCAGCGCCCCGTGCCCCGGCCCAGGTCCTAACCAGAAATCCAGTGTCGTTTTCTTGCAGGGAACTCCCCAACCCAATCCCCCAGCTTGGCAAAGTGTGGCCCTGGGGGCGAGGGTGGCACTAGGCTAGTCCTCTGGGGATCAGGCATCCCTGAAGGAGGATGCTGAGGGAGGGTGCTCTTTCGTGGTGGGGGAGACAAGGCCTGAGGAGGTTGGCTGCTCTGGTCAACACTTTAAGGCAGTGACGGTGTGGAGAAGAGGGGGCTTCGAGCTTGAGGCTTCGAGGCCTCAGGCTGGGAAGACCCCAGACCCCTCAGAGAGGTGGGGCTCTCCCAGCCCTCTGTGCAGAGAGGTGCTTCCTGGTCTGCCCATCCCACCAAGGCCCGCAATCCTTCCTCCTGACCATTGGGGTCTTGGCCTTCAAGTCTCAGGCACTGCTCTGTGCAAGGTCTCTGGGGTGAGGGGGGCAGGGGCAATACCCGCCTTCCCCCCGCCCATCCTGCCAGCCTCAGGGGGTGAGGAGCTGCTGGACCAGCTTCTGTAACTGGTTTCGCTGTTCGTAGATGTAGACCTCCGTCTCCCAGAGCGCATTCACCAGGACCGTGTCGTTGACCTCATCCAGCATGATGTCTGTTCCCAGCTGGGGGTTCAGTCTATGCAGAGGAAAGAAGAGCAGTCACTGCTGGGTGGGAGACAGACAGGGATGAGGCTTAAACCCCTGGGGCCCACAGTGAGCGCAGAGAAAGGGTGAGGCATCCCTCCAGATGAACCCCAAATCCATTAAGTGGCTCCTCTGGGCAAGGGCAGCCTTGGAGGCCTGAAGGGTACAGGAGGAGAGACGAGCCTGAGGAGGGCAGCCAGGAAGAAGGAAGGCCTCAGGGCTGAGGGGGCCAGAGGTACCTGAAGTAGTGGATGTCGACCATCTCGCACCAGGCTCGGGCCCGGTCCACCGCCCGCCCATCAGGATCTGTACACTGGCAGGAAAGGGCCTGGGTGAGCCCCCAGCACTCACAGCCCCTTCTAGAGCACCCCACATCCTCTCAACTGAGAAAGGAGGCCTCTGCTTTTGGGTGCACAGGACTAGAGAGCACCAGGCACCCACGTCCTCTAGTGCCCCGTGTACCACAAACCCACTGCAGAGAGGGTGGGCTGCAGCTAGAGGCGCAATCTTTGTCTCAGTTTATTCTTCTCTGTTACAAGGGGCAATTCTTGGGGGGCAGAGGGGGTGCTATTGGCAGTAATAGTGGCAAGTAAAGCCAAAAAACATCAATTCGAACATTTTTAAAAAGAGGAAGAAAAGGAATTTATGGTAAAGATGCTACCCACATTCAGAGGAAGAACTGCAGGAGAGGAAACATATAAGAAAAACAAATGCTTGAACACATGGGTTGAGGTGGACATGATTGGGGATGTAGACTCGAAATGACCACCCCAGGGCAACTAACAACAATTTGGAAATTGGTCTTGATTGATGACACATGTTAAAACCAGTGGAAATGTGCGTCGGCCATGGGGAAGGTGTTTGGGGGGGGGGTGAAGGGGAAAGTAAGAACATAAATCACATAACCATGGATAACTTTTCTAAGAAATAAAAATTAGTAAAAAAAAAAAAAAAGAGGAAGAAGGTGGCGCCCCCTTCCCCTTGACCCAGATGTGCCATGCCCTGGAATTGGGGGTCCCAGGAAAAGCTTTGGGGTGGGGGAGGCACTCACACAATCGACCACCATTTTGCCCAGTTCTCTGGCTCCAAAGACAGTGCGGGCTAGTTCCCAGGGGTTGCTAGGGCGGAAGACATCCACGCAACTGACTGGTACCTGTGGGGACTTCCCGGTCCCCAAAGAGACCACTAAGGAGAGCTTCTTCACCTTATGGCCTTGGCCCTGGGGAAGAGGAGGATGGGGACAGGATCAGCCAGACAGTCACTTTAGGAGATGGATGGACTAGAAGCGTCCACCAGGCCCCAAGCAAGCTGTTTAACCGCTGAGGTTGACCTCAGTTTCCTCTCCCTGGAAAACATTAGTTCTCCCCAAGAAGTGCTTTGTAAAACTCAAGTTTTAAAATGCAGTAAAATGCAAGTTGCCACTGTCATTGTTACATTCACATTTTACAGAAGAGGAAACTGAGGTTCAGTGGGGAAATGAGGGCCCACCACCCCTGGGAGCCTCAGAGCCAAGACTGAGCATTAGAATGCTTTGCTTCCCAGTGTATAGGGCCAGAGGGGCGGTGGGTGGAGGGAGGCCCCCCAGCTCACCTAGATGCCTGTAGTCACCGAGGCCTCCTGCAAAGCTCAGCCTCATCCCCTCCCTGATCCAGGTTCTCTCCTCTCTTGGTATCCCCAGCTCCTGCTCAGACCCTCTAGCTGGCACTGGAGGCCTTCCAACAAAGACTCCCCACTACCCACAATCCCCCTCACAAACCCCATGCTCCAGCCCAGGCATCTCAAGCCACTGCCTGCACCAGTCAGACCCACATCCCTACCTTGGGGCCTTCCTTTATGGCCACAGCATCACAGAACTTACCTCTGAGAGGCACTGGCTAGTCCTCCCTAAGTCTGAGGCCCAGGGAGGACAATGACTCGTCCAGGGTCACACGGGCCATAGAGCTTGACCCCCCACAAAGGCTCCACAGCCCCACACCTTTCTGTCCCCCTCATCCCTCTGCCTGCCTGGATCCCTTGGCATGTGGAAGGTGCTTAATAAATACTGATCAACTGACTGCTCAAATCCCTCCCCCTCCCCTCCATCCTCCCTTCCCTCTTCTACCCACCTACGTCTGGACCCAGAGCAGGTCACCAACAGAGATGGAACTAATGCTGGCAGGGAAGGGCCGTGCCCAGGCCTGGCCAAAAGAAGCTCCCTTCGGGGCAGGTTCCCTCTGCCCTGGCATTTGCCCTGTGCCCAGAATCATGACACCTTCAGAGCTGAGAGGACCCTGAAGGAGAGGCTCCCCTGAAGGCAGCAATACCCCGATAACAGCTCAAAAGAGCCTTCCAGAGTCACTGAGACTGCTGAGGGCCATCATCTGTCCCATTTTACTGATGAGGAACTACCCCAGGGTCACAGAGAAAGAAAGCATCCATGGTGACTCAAACTCAGATCCTCTGGACTCCTGTCCTGGGCCCTATCCTCTACATACACAAGGGATCCTCTAGCCTCCCGAGCTTCAAAGACTGCCAGTGGTGGGGAGATCGCCACCTCCCTGGGTAGCAGCTGCCCTTCTGGTCCCTCCCTTCTCAGCAGCTCTCCCATGGTCCCTGGCTCTGTCCTTGGGCCAAGTGGAACAAATCTCTTCCCTCTTCCCATGGGCAGTCCCTCGGACCCTAGAAGGTGGGGCTTGTGCTCCCTCTGAGCCTCCCCCCTCTTCTCTAGAAGCAGCTCTGGGGCCCGTCCCCATGGTGTGGACTCACGGCTCTGATTGTTGGTGGCTGAGCCAGGTGGACGGCGCCAGAGCCTGTGTGGCCCTGCTCTACTCTACCAAGATGGCGGGCTGGGGGGCCTCACCTTGCGGATCATGTCCTGGTTATACTCGTGGATCTCAGTCATGGCATCCAATGTTGGGTTGTTGGCCAAGAGACCTCCGTCAAGGAAGCGCCCAATGGGTCGAAAGTAGGTGGGGGCAGCCCCGCTGCTGCGGGCTGCCCTCCACACCAGCTGGTCTGAGGGAAAGAGAGTGGCCGCCCGGGTGAAGGTGTGCACGGGTGCAGCTCTGGGGCACGGGGGGAGCTGGAGGGGACACAAGGGACCCCTCCACAGACCAGGCTCTCAGGGTCTGAGGCTCTGGGCGGGCAGTGCTGCCCAGGGACATCCTCCCAGAGTACCTGGCCGCTCACAGTAGAGGCTCCTGGATGGGGCTGGGCTGGGCCTTCACTTACCCTGAGGCTGGGTGAGGGGCTGCAGGTTGGGGTTCTGTGCAAATCGAGGTTCGTTTCTGGTCTCGGGGGCATCATAATTGCGGAAGAGGTGAAGCTCAGCAGGCTGGCGGTCAGACAGGGTCCCCGTCAGCATCACCCTGGGGGCAGCGAGCCACACGGCTCATTCAGTGCTGGGAAGACCCTCCCTGGCTGCCCCTGGCCACATGACATCCCTCCAGCCTCACTGCCCACCCTGGCCCCCAGCTGCGGGTGCTCCTTACTTGGGTCTCTTGATGTCTGTCATCTTGGTGTGTTCCCCAAACTCTCTCTTCAGGAACTCCTCCAGGGGGCCTGACTCATAAGGCCTGGAGCCCCGAAACACCTCGTCCTTCATGCGGAAGTACAGGCCACGCATGTAGGCCATGGACTTGCCTAGGACCGAAGGCCCAGGGGATCAGCAACAGCTTCGGGCCAGGGCTGAGCTGGGCCCAGCCTGAGCGGGGCAGGGCTGCCAAGGCTTGGGGAGATGAGAGAGGTGGGTGTGGAGGCCACCTGCTACATGTGTGACCTCTCTGGGCTTTATCTCCTCAATCCTAGACTGCTGAGGCTTCTTCATCAGCTCTGGGGGGGTAGGGGACTCCCGTGGGGGAGTCACTGAAGCCGATGCCATCATCCTCAGAAGCCCGTCTCCTTGGGTCTCTGCAGCCCTGGTGGCTGGCCCAGTGCCTGCCCCAGGAAAGGCTTCATGATGCTTGTATAACTGAGCTCTTGCCTGGAGGAGGCCCTTCTTTAAGGGCTCTTTCTTCTTTGCATATAAAATGAAATCACAGGCCTAGAGCTGGGAGGTCCTGGATCCAAATCTGACCTCAGACACTTCCTAGCTATGTGACCCTGGGCAAGTCCCTTAACCCCCACTGCCTAGCCCTTACTGCTCTTCTGCCTTGGAACCAACTCTAAGAGGGAAGGGAAGGGTTAAAAAAAAGTGAGGCTCAGCCTGGAGGACCCGGAGCCCAGGCCCCCTCTCCCACATCCTCACCATGCTGGATGGCCAGGGCCAGGATCCCCCCCGTGCTGGTCCCGGCCACCCAGTCGAAGAGGTCCTTGGTGGGGATGCCGGCAGCCTTCTCGATGGCCATAAGCAGCTGGATGAGCACGAGACCCTTCACTCCTCCTCCGTCCAGACACAGCAGGTGGTCATGGCTTGAGGGGAAAGGAGGGATGTGAGAGGGAGACCAAAGGCCCCGGCTGCCCCAGGGCCTGGCCAAGAGCTGTCCTGGTACCCAGGAGCCGATCTCCAAGTTCCAATCCTGCCTCAGACATTTCCCCACTGTGAGACCCAGGGCAGGTCACAGACAAGTGTGACTGGCTGGGGATTCCACAATGGGAGGATCATGCAGGGTCTGCACTGGAGAAGCCCCTATTCACCAGACTGGAAACGGGAGCAGCCCAAGAGGAAGCCTGAGGAGTGGTGGGGGAAGGGAGCCAGCCCAGGTGGGTACTTGGGGGGGCCTCTGGGGCCCCACGCCCCTCCCACCAGAAGTCTATCTACCAGGCCTCCCTCAGTCCTTGATGGATCCTAAGGCAGGGGCATCTCTAAGGGATGCAGAGGGGCCTCTTGGCCTCCTTCTCCCCATTGTTTCTTTGTTTCATCAGATTTCCAGTTGGAAGGGCCCTCAGAGGCAATGAAGCCCAGACCTTGCAGGGGGAGATGGGTCTGGGCCCAGGGGTGCATGCAGAAATGTGTGACAGCCAAACCCATCTTTCTAGAACTCTGGGAGAGATGTAGTATGAATGTTTTCAAACCCATTTTACAGATGTGGAAATCCTAGCCCAGAAAAGTGACATGATTTACCCAGAGTTGAAACTGAAATGTGAACTTGGGTCTCTTGACTCCAGGCCTGGAAACAACTCTGTCTCTCTGGTCTAAAGACTCAGGGGGAGGAACAGGAAGCCAGGAAGACCCCCTCCTGGGACAGGGTTGGGGATAGCCCTGGGACTTGTGGGGAGAAGAGCCACCTGAGGTCTATGGAGGCGAGCATGGACAAGTCAGGCCACAAGTATCCCCATGAAAGGTGGTACAGTGGGGAGGGCACCACATTCCAGCCCAGGAACCTCAGCTCCCATCCTGGCACTCCTGCCCACCTCCAGGTGACCAGTGGAAACGTCCAGAGCCCATACTCAGAGGGGGCTACTACCTGAGCTAACCTGGGCCACCCAGTATCCTGGTTGAAGAGCTGCAGTCAGGGAGTCCACTGCCTCCGAGAAGCCCCTTGCCCCTAGCCCAGGAATTCTCTTCAAGGCCAAGCAATGCAGGGCTCATGCCACTCTTGCCCAAGGTCCTTCAAAGACTGTCAATTATGCTCCTCCAGCCTTCTCTTTGGCAGACTCAGTATCCCCATTTCCCAGCTAACCTTCCCATGGCACGATGCTGCCCTGGCTACCCTCCTCTTGCTAGAGACTCTGCCTCCAATCTTGCCCCACATGTTCCTCCCACACTGGGCACTTCTTTGGTTTACTTCCAAGTGGCCCTTTCTGAGAAAGAAACAAATGCTCCTTCCCCAACCCAGTGATGAAGAACAACAATTTAGCAAAAGCCTTGCATTCTGGGCACCAGGTCCAGTTTCATCTTCCCAAAACGTCCATTTTCTCTCATTGCTCCCCTACTCAAGAATCTTCCATGGCTACCCATTCTCTACAAGAAAAGCCTCATTCCTGTTTTCCTTTTTCTAACTTCTGGGAGCGAAGGGGGAAACTCTGTGCTGGAGTTCAGGAACACACCCGACACATGTGTGCACACTCACCCAGATTGTCACCCACACACACATTTTCTTCCTCCCCATCCCAAGTACCCACATGACTCTGGCTTCTGGCTTAAGAGGAGGCCCACACATTCAGAGCTGAGATGATGACCAGAGAGGCCACAGCACTCAAGTGTCTCCTGTTCAATTACCACCCAATGACACTAGCCCCCTCATGTCACCCTCTCTATCCCTCAGTTTCCTCATCTGTAAGACAAGACCAATAGCCCTCGTGTGAGCCGCCTTAAAGGGGTACCATGAAGGCAGAAGGAGTTCACGTACTACATAAACTAAACCCTCAATGTCTGTGCTCCGGTGATTGCTACTATTAGACAGGAAACATGCTTCTGAGGACATGCTCCAAAGCTGGCCTACCCTCTCCCCTGGTGCTTGTCCTATCTCCCCTTCCACAGCAGAGGCTCTGCAATAGCAGGCCTGTCTCTTCCGAGGGCCCCCTACCCCCATCTACTTCATATGGGCAGGATGAGTGATGCTGAGAAGGGAGCAGAGTGGGACAAACCCAATGGGCTGGCAGCCCCTTGGGATCTTGGGGGATTAAGGGGCTCTTAAGGGAAGCCCACCTTCCTTCCTGTCCCAGGCCCCCTGCTCTGTCTCTCACTTACGTCCTCCGATCGTCCCTCATGGAGCTCAGGATGAAGTTAGGCTTCCGAGACCGAGAGATGTGGACAAAATCCTGCAGCTCTGGGAGGGCACAAAGGGACAGGGATGAGGGGTCTGCCCGCCGGGGGAGTAGGTCGCCTGCGGCTCTTGTCTGCCTGTACAAGTCACTTTACCTGTGGGGGTCTTAATCTCCCCATCTGTAAAATGAGGTGATGGAGCTCCCTGAGCCCTTGACTTAGAGCAGATGAATCAGAGCTAGGTGGGCAGGGTCCGATGGTTGAAAATATGAGGAGGGTGAGAGCAGGTAGGCCTCGCCTGCCCACCCTCCCCCTCTCACCTCCCATTTCTGGGATTCAAGGATTTTAGTTGGAAGCAGACTCAGAGATGCTGAGTCCTAGAATCTAGGACCTCAGAGGCCATCAGGGACACCCCCTGCATTTTACAGAATAGGCAGCAGGACCAGAGAGGCCACGTGATTTGCCCAAGCCACATAGCTACTAAGGGTCCCGAGTCAGGATTTGAACTGAGGTCTTTCTGACTCCAAGGCCAAGTCCCTGAGCCCTTCAGCAATGGCACCTCCACTCCAGGCACAGAGACAGGCAGCGACTTGTTCAGAGCCATACAGTAAGTACAAAAACCAGGACCTGAGCCCAGATTTTCTGACATGCCATTGTCACTGCCCTACTGTGTCCGGCTCCTCACAGCTTCCCTCATGCTCCCTAGAGCAACTGGGGGAGTGCCCTCCAGGTGGGGCCACAGGACTTTTCCTGTCTCCCCTCAGATTAGCCAGGCACAGTTCTGGGTCCAAATCCAGACTTAATCAATGTGGAGAACTCCTGGTATGAAGAGTGCCCCCACCCCCTCCACACTGATGTGGAGCTTTGCCCCAGGAGAGGGTCTCAGAGGCAGGTCTTGACCCAGGGCTTCCTGCTTTGGCCTTGAGATACCATGCAGCCAGTGGGCTTCCAAGGGGTTCTCTGCTGGGTTCCTGCATCTTCCTACTCTTTAGGGAGGATGGGAAGGGAAAGACAAAAGCTTCCCCCTAGCCCAGCCCTGGCTCATTCTCACATTCCTACTGTGGACCCCCATGACAGGCTGCTCTGCTACAATCTGCCAGTTCCAAAGGGGCAGCTGAACAGCAGAAGGCAAACCACTATTTGGGGTGGTCTGTTATACTGTCTATGGTATCTTTTCTTTTTTTAACCCTTACCTTCTCTTTTAGAGTCAATATTGTGTATTGGTTCCAAGGCAGAAGTATGGTAAGGACTAGGCAATGGGGGTTAATGATTTGCCCAGGATCACACAGCTAGGAAGTGTCTGAGGCTGGAATTGAACATAGGACCTCCTGTCTCTAGGCCTGGCTCTTTATCTGTTGTGCTATCTCACTGCCCCTTGATCTTGTTATCTTAAGCTTCCCACATCTACCTCTTGAACCCAGACCCTTCTTCACTAATTTCCCACTTGGCAGGAGTAGTCAGACTGGAGTTCAAACCCCAGACCACAAGCCAGATCTTTACAAAGAGCTCCAGAATATTAGTGACCACGTCAGCATCATTCTCTGGGCACAAACAGCAGCATCAGCCCCTCTGTGTGGTTAGCTACAGGATGCCCAGCCAGCAAGGGCTCTAGCAAGCAATGCCCCCGAGAGCAGACCATCCTCTCCATCAAGCCCTGCACCTGGAAGCTGACTTAGGAGAAGAGGAGGGCAGCTCATCTATTCTCCCCTTCTCCTGGAGCACAAGAGAACGTGAGATAGAACTGAGGCTGGAGATGTGTGAGGAGGAGCAGGGAGAGGGGAAGAAAAAGAGGGAGGGAGGAAGTAAGAGGGTGGGGATGGCTGAGAGCCTGGAGCACAGGATTTAGAGATGGGAGGGAACCTAGATCTAGGGCCACACTTTCATTTTGCAGAGCTGGAAACTAAGGCCCAGAGGAGTGAAGAGATTTGCCCAAGGTCACAGGAAGAAGAGTAGAGATAGAATTTGAAACTATACACTCTGACTCTAAATTCAGCAGAATGAGGGGAAGGGGGAGTGACACATGTCATGTATGTGTGTGGGGGGGGGAGAGGAGAGAGGGCCTGGGAGTGGGGAAAGAGAGAGGAGGGAGAGAGGCATAAGAGACAGAGAGAAAGGGGAGGGGGAAGGGGAAAGAGGGAGAGAGAGACACAGAGAGAGAAAGAGACAGAGAGAAAGAGGAGGGGATGGAGGAGGAGGAGAGACAGAGAAACATAGAGAGAAAGAGAGAGGAGACAGGTGGGGCTCAGGCTAAAGCTAATTCTGTGACACTACTGGGCTTCCCGGACTCTCTGTGCCCAGGATGTTACCGTGTGCTTCTGGGTCCCAGGCCCCTCTTGGGGCAGGGTGGCCATCCGGCCTGGCTTAGTGGCTGCCTGTGAAACCAAGAAACAAAAAAGCGTGTCTGTTGGGGTAAGGGGCAGTTCTTGGCAGGGCTTGAAGGAGGAGAAGAGATGGCTCAGCAAGGAAGCTGGCTTCCAACGCCCTCCATCCCCAATGGCCTGTCTAGGCCTGTTCTCATTGACTCCCACTGGGTCAGTCTCAGCAAATCCCTGAGCCTGAGGTCCTGTGAAGCCAGGGTAAGGTCAGTTGTGGTCTGCCCTCCTTAGGAGCACAGGTCCTTCTTCCTGGGCCAGCTCAAATGGGTTAAACCCCTGCAGGGTCCCATAGACTGAGCTAGAACTTGGGATGTCTCTCACGTGAGCCTGGAGCCAGGGATATCAAAGGGCTTAGAACTAGAAGCAACTCAAAATCCTTTAGTCCAAACCCCTCTTCTTACGGAGGAGGAAACTAAGGCCTGAGGGAAGAGAAGGACTTGCCTGAGGACACACTGAAGGTGATTAAAGAGAGACTGGAAAACAGATCCTCAGACTCCAAGTACAGGGTTGGCTCCATCCCCCTGTACCAACCCATGAGCTGAGGCAGGCCTATCAATGCCCCACCAAAAGTTATGGGTCAGAATATCCCAACAAGAGGCCAAGGGTGAGGTCAGTTGGGGCAACCAGTGGCCCTAGGGTGGGCTCTGCTCAGCTGGCTTTGTTCAGGCTCCTGTCAAAACCATCATCCTACAGTGTCCAGGTCTCTAAGAAGGCCTTTGCCTTTATCTTGGGGAGCACCACAATCGCCCTTTTCTTGCCTTCTATCCCAGGACTGTTCTGTTGCTCACCTCCTCTGAGAAGCAGACAAGCTCTCGCCCTGTAGGCACCACATCCCAAGGGGGATGGGATCCTGGGCCTAAAAGGCTGTCCCCACCCATCAGGCCTGAAGGTGTTCTGCTCTCTCCCTCCACCTTTCTATCTGGGAATCCACTGGCTCCTTCTGCCTTCAGCTGTTTTGCTTTAGAGACATCTGAAGAAGTTACAGAGGAGGAAAGATCAGGAGAGGATGGGGATAGAGTAGACAAGGAAGGGCCTACCTATGTCACGAATGGCTTTCCGTTGGGACTGTGGTCTGTCCTGGGAGGATGTGGAAGGCGATGGTTCCTGGGAAACCCCGGGGACTGTTAGGTAATCAGCCCCTATGGTTCTCAGCAAGGCCAAGAGCGAGTTCCTGGTGGCAACTGGTCACGGTTCAAGGCAGGAAGGTGGAGCAGGATCAGAAATCAGAGGCAAGTGAGAGGCTCATTCCACACAAGTCCCCCTTCCCAGCCATGGGCCTCTTGGGGTAGAGGGGAGTAAGAACCGCGGGGTGGCCTGCCCTCTGCTGCTTCATAGACTTCCTTGGGACCCCCAGCCTGAAAGATCCGGGCCCACAGGAGCCACCAGTCACTGGAAGGGATGTGAGAAAGGCTTGGGGACTAAGAGCAAGAAATGGGCAGAGGAATTGGGTGACTTTCTTTCATCATTCATCATCTCTAGGAAGCCAAGCGACAGCAAAGAGAAGGCCTGGGACCCACCAGGCTCCCTCCTCCTCCTGGGATTTTCAACACCCCTGACAGTCAGAAGGGTTAATCCACAAGGCTTCTAGGTTAGGGGAGGTCAGCAGTGTTAGTCTGTTAGCCCCATTTTACAGATGAGGAAACTGGAGACCATGCCACAAAAAGGGAGCAGCCAAACACATTCAGTCTTTCTCTTCCTCTCTCCCTTCCTCCTCTCTCTTTTTCTCCCTTTATTTCTCTCTCCATCTCTCACTTTCTCCTCTCTCTCTCTCTTCCTGTATCTCCCCCCCTCCATTTCCTCAATCTCTCTTCCTCTTTATTTCTCCCTCCCCCCTTTCTCATCTCTCCCTCTCTCCTCTCTCACCATCTCTAAATCTCTCCTTTTTCCTGTCTTTTCCCTTCCCCTCTCTCACACACATCCATATCCTCTCTCAAGTTCCTACCCATGGTCCTCATGAATCCTGGGTAGGCAGAGGTCTCTCTCCAACCTGTCAGAAGTATTACTTTTCACTCTGACTCTTGATCGTACAATGTGTGTGTAGTGTGTACAGTATGTATGACAAGTGTGGTTGTGGTGGATGTGTGCCATAGGGCCTCAGGGTCTGTGGGCATTCCAGAAGTCTCCGAGAAGTCCCTAACAGCATAGATAGTTCCAACAGGAAAGTCCCTGGGAATGGGCTTCTGGAGAGCCGTGGCAGGGAAATGCTTCCCTCCCTATTAGGAATCTCACTATTCTTTTGGGATTTACTTATTTTAATCAATGCTTTTTGGCTGACATATATGTCATGTCTCCCATTAGAATGGAAGCTCCTTGAGGGCATGGACAATTTTTGGCTTTTCTATGTATCCCCAGCACTTAGCAGAGTGTCTGGCACATAGTAGATGCTCATTCAATGTTTGCTGAATGAATGAATGAACCTGCAGGGAGCTTGAGGGTGCAGGTGTAGCTGAGGAAGCAGAATGGTTCTGAAATCAACCTATGGTTGGGGTCCCTTTCTCTTCCTCAGTCTGGGGAGCCTCACAGAATGAGTCAGGGGTGGTTTGGGGGACGTCCTTCTCCCTTCCTCCCTCCAGACCATCCTCACCCAACCCCTCTTGACTGACCAGAACCCACCTTTGGGGACTTTTGATGCAATCAGGGCAGGAGTCTCTCCAAAGTCATTTGGGGCATCCACTTCAGCACCAAACACAATGAGGGCCTTGATCATCTCTAGGTTATCTTTCTGTAAGGTAGAAAGGGAACACAGCAGCTCAGGGAATCCTGGAAAGGGATGGTCTTTTCTAAGCACTGGGAGGGGAATCTCCTAGCAGAGGAGTGACTGCAGATTAGGAGGAGACCTTGGCTTCCAAATATCTGCAGGGCTATCAGGTGGAAGTGGAATTAGATGTATTTCTCTACCCACAGTGGAGAGAGCATTGGGCCTTGAGACAGAAAGACTTGAATTCAAATTCTAAGATGGGTGACCCTGGCCAAGTTACTTATCCCCTCTTAGCCTCAATTTCCTCATCTGTAAAATGGGGATAATAACACCTATATCCCAGTGCTGTTGTTGGAGTTAAATGAATATATGTAAAGCACTTTATAAATGATCGCTCTTATTATTAACATTGAGAAAGGGAAGAGTTAGAAGAAAGAGCCTAAAATATTTGTTATCCTCATTCCCTCTTTACCCCAGCCAGCCATCCCTGCCTTCTGAAGGGTCCTGTTATCACGTCATATGACATTTTCAAGTCAGAAGCCTAGAGATGTGAAGAATTCAGCCTCTCCTCCCTCACTCTGGATTTCCTCTAAAACTGAGGGAATGCCCATCCATAATGTCCTGGGAACCAGCAGCAAGATGGAGGAAGGTCCAGTCATGGGCCCTATTGTAGAAGCCTGGAATGATAGGCCACGAAGGAAGGCCACAGAAACATAAGATATGCCACAATAAACCAAGCCTCCAGGATCCATGCTGTCCTAGAGGCATCAGGTTAACTGTCTGCCCTAATGTCAGCTTCTAAAGGTGACCCCAAACACCTGAGCTTCCCTTGGAAATCCAATCAAAATCTGCTGACCGGAGCCAATGCAGACTTCACTGGTCTCGGATGAGGGCATCAGGAGCCCTGGATTCCAGGCCCAGCTCTGCTGCCTCTCTAAGAGTGATGTCACTGCAATCAAGTCACTTTCCCTCTGGGTCAGTTCATCTTTCAAATGGGGATGATTCTACAACCGCTACCTAGTGCACAGGACTGTTGTAAGGAGGGCACTTCGTAAACTTCATAGTTTTCTACAAACGTTAAGCTATGGTTACCTTTGTACCTGGAAGAACTGTGACTTAGTGTGGCTAACTGCAACTAAATCAGACTTAATCCCTCCACTGACATACATGCTTGGTTGGCTTTGGTAGCTTCTGTAACTTAGTAACTAGTCTCTGAACGCTACTATGGCTGAAAAATTAATCACCACACAGCCAACCAGGGATGTCGTTTTTTCAAATCTGAATTTGGCTGATTCTTCAAATGAGATTTAGAAGCTGTCAGTGGCCCAAAGCCTTTCTAGCTCAGTAGGACCTGAAAACCCAGGATCATGACGAGGCATCCAAGAGGGACTTCTGTGGTGTTGTAATGATTAACCACAAACCAAGGAATTGGCCTAGATGATTTCTAGAATTCTTCCCAGCTCTAACATTCTGTGTCCCAGAACTCTAAGGCCTCAGCCAGCTCGACATTCAATGCTCTCATTATCACTTCAACCAGTGCTGCCCCATGGGGGTGATAAGTTCTATGAGGTGACTATCTGTTGGGAGAATTACAATCTCCCTTTACTTGTCCTAAAATAATTTCCTCCACATTTTGGGTTTGACCCTGTAATTCTACCTGCCAAGACAAACCAGGAACTATTTAAACACAACTATAAAACATTTTTTATACAAATAAAGTCAGGTCTAAACAATAAGAAAAACAGCAACTGTTCATGGCTTAGAGGGACTTTAGAGAAAGCTTAGCAGGACTCCTTCACTTCATTGCACAGAGAAGTTCCAGGATTTACTCAAGGTAACACAAGGAGTAAATGACAGAATCAGGATTGGAACTCAGGTATGCTGACCCACCCATCCCTCACTGTCCTCAACATTCATGCCAGTGTGTGTGTGTGTGTGTGTGTGTGTGTGTGTGTGCCTGTCTTCCAGAATAGAAGCCCAGATGCTTCCCACCTCTCCCATGGGCCTCAGTTTCCTCATCTAGAACAATGGTGCAGGGTTCTGATCTTCTTAGGAGCTCCTTCTGGCTCTCAGGTTCTCCCTCTCCTTCTTACCTTCTCCATCCCTTATCACACCAGGCCTTGCCAGCCACCTTGTTCAGAATGATCCTAATTCAAAAGCGCTCTTAGCTGACCTTGAACTTTCCTCTCAATGATCCTGGGATGCAGGAGTGGCACAAGGAGAATTCTGCCCATTTTACAGATGAAGAATAGGAGTCAGTAAGGCTCCAGGCAACTTGCCTATGCTCACACAGCTAATGCAGAGCAAAGCTGAGGCCCAAAATTGGGCCTTAAGATTCCTGGGCTCTTTCCTCCACACTGAATGCTCAGTAAATAGTTTGGAAGATCAACCGATGCATTATGTAATAAATACTTGCTGGTGGGAAAGACTACGGTGCGACTGCCCATTACTGTTGAGGCTTACCAGCATGGCCAAATGCAGGGGCGTGTTGCCATGCTCCCCATGGGCCCCGGCATTGGCACCATATGTCAGCATCACCATGACACAGTCAAAGCGGTCCCTCATCACTGCCACATGCAAGGGCGTGTCCCCTGAGTTGCTGATGCTATTTACTTCACAGCCCCGGTTCAGCAGCATTCGGGCCATCTGCAAGTGGAGAGAGAGGGTTGGAGCTCCCTACTGCCACCCCAACAGCTGACTTCTGCTGACTGCAGGCACTGTGCAAGGGCTGAATCTTTTGGCTATCCTGCTGCCAGAATTAAAGTGACTCTTCCTAATTTTTTGTTCCATATTGCCATCCATGGTAGTGCCCTCACAAGGACAGCAGTTCATTCAGGAATAGTGGTTCCTCCAATTCATTACTCTGCTGCCTGCCCCCTCTGCAGAGTCAGCCAAATGCCCCTGCCCCTTTACCATTCTTCCACCTCTCTCCCCTCTGACCAAGGGACAAAGAACTCTACTTGGAGAAAGGGATGTCTAGGAAGGACCCAAATCTGGGCAATTATAGGCAAAGAACAGAACTAATCTTGGCAGAGTTGGTCTACTCCCCATCCCCCAGTGTCCATAATGGCCTCTTCTAAATTCGGATTCAGCTGCTGGCTGTGCACCTTGTCTATCTCCCACCCCGATCCTGCCTACCCACCTCTGCGTTTTTGGCCCAATGGAGAGGGATGCCTCCATATCGAGGATCTTTGCTGTGGATCTGAGTGGCATCCATGTTGATGATCATTTCAGCACACCTGTAGAGAGGACAGGTCCCAAAGAGGGGAGGAATGGGCCAATGAGGTCAGGCAGGATCCCTGGGACAGCAGAGGTCTGGGTTCTGCAGGGTATTTTTGCCGTTTTGTCAGGACCCAATAGCAGCTACCTAGTGTCCTAAGTTGGGACTAGAGAGAGTGTAAAGTGAGCTGGAAGTAGCAGGTGAAGGTGGGAATGCCCACTGCAGGGAATCCTGTTCCAGACCACAGACAGTGTGTTATAATGAAGAGCTTGATGGGACCCAGGACACCTCAGGACAAATTCAAGTTCTGCAACCTATTCCTAGGTCTAGGCCCAGAAGTGGCCTCTGAAGTCAATGGGCCCAACTCTCATTTTATAGCTGAGAAAACTGAGGCACACAGAGGTAAAGGGATTTACTCAAGGACAGTGAGTCTCAGAGGCAGGATTTGAACCCAGGTCCTGTGATTCTAGTCAGTTCCATTCCTGGTCCTATGTGCCCAAGTTCAAGTCACTTCTCTCTGCTATTCAGTTTCCTCAGTGCCCAAAGAAAAACCATCTTGGTCTCATGCCAGCCCCAAGGTTTTGGAGAATGTCTGTGAGGCTCTGTTTCCTGCTTGCAGTGTCTTAGAGACCTGGAAGCCCAAGCTCGAGTGGCTCTGGCTGTGACACTCTAGGGGATTCTGGCACTCCCAATAAGGGCCTTCAGGTCCACTGCCCAGACTTACCCTCTCTGGCAGAACTTCATAGCTGTATGGATGGGGAAGCCGTGTTGACCCACAACATTGCTACGGGCGTTACACAGCAGCAGTACACGCACCATTTCTGGCTTGCCCAGCTGGCAGGCTAGGTGGAGCGGCGTCTGGCCTTTGTTGTTGACTTGGTTCAGTCCAGCAGAAGGGTTCTTCCCTAGGAGCTGGTGATAGCCCAGGATCAGCCATGGACAAAGACCCAAAAGCCATTAGGGCCCAGAAAAGCCTACTGCTCAGCCCAGCCCCTACCATCCAGCTGCCAGGCTGCCCATCTTTATCTAGGGAACAGCAAAAAGAGGCCAAGGAGGGATACAAAAGCTGGGGAAACTGTCGAGGGACTGGCAATCAAGATGGTCTGGAGCTGAGTTCTGACATAACCATGGGCAAATGACTCCATCCCCTCTTGGCCTCATTTTCTCACTTCTAAGATGGGGAATCTAACAGTAGACACATCAAAGGATGGGGGGGCAGGGTTAGGGGAACGTGCTTTGCGAACTTTAGAGTCCTAAGTAAATGTGAGCACTGATGAAATCCTCATCCCCATCTGGATGCCTACTGGAGGACTCCAAGTCAAGAAGCACAGAAGCTAACACGGGGAATTAAGAACCTCTGCCAATGGTGGGGCTGTGAGGTAGGTCAGTGGATAGAAAGCCAGGTCTAGAGATGGGAGGTCCTGGATTCACATATGACCTCAGACATTTTCTAGCTGAGTGACCCTGGGCAAGTCCCTTAACCCTAATTGCCTAGCATTACCACTCTACTTGCCTTGGAATGGATACTCAATATCACTTCTAAGACACAAGGTAAGGGGAGGAAAAAAAAAAGCTATGACAATAGGAAGAAAGCCAGGAGCCAGAGTGGGAAGCCTAGTGTGGAGCACTGTCACTGGTGTAGACTAGAGACAGCTTAGACAGAAGATCAATGATGAGGATTTTAGCAGTGAACCTACTCTTAGCATGGAGGTCAGAGAGTATAGAAGTGATAGGTCATTTCCATTTTCTAGGTCTCTGCTGGGGCTCTCAATTTTTCTTCATTTGCCTTTATAATAATTTCATCCTTCAAAAGGCAGAAGAGCCAGGGACAGCTGGGTGGCTCAATGGATTGAGAGCCAGTCCTAGAGACAGGCAGTCCTGGGTTCAAATCTGGCCTCAGACTCTTCCTTAGCTGTGTGACCCCTGAGCAAGTCATTTAACCCCCATGGCCTAGCCCTTACCACTCTTCTGCCATGGAACCAATACACATTACTGATCCTAAGATGGAAGGTTAGGGTTTAAAAAAAAAGGCAGAAGAATCAACAAGGAGAAATTCTAGTCTAAATCTGATTCTTACTAGTAGGGGGAATGGGTTGCTAGTCATGAAAATGAGTGTTGGTGACAGAGGAGAGGAAGATTTCAAAGGGTTCAGAGGAAGGAGGTGTTGGAGAGAAGGACAAAAATTCTATAGAAGTTAGTCCAAGACCAGGAGGGAGGGAAAGAACTCAAGAATTGACTTCTGAACACAGTGGAAAACAATTTGACAGGAAAGAACAAGGGGATGTGTCCAAAGATTCTGATGTGGACACAGGAGTCTCATGAAACCACTGAGATTTTTAAAATCCAGACAGAAGATGGAAGCAAGAGCAGGTCAGGAGGCCAACCATAAAGACCCAGCACCATTCTATAAGAACAGTGTCAGAGGGTTGATCCTCTGAATGAGCCAGGGTTGGGAGGGAAGCAAAAGTCCACCAAAAACGTTGGCCAAAGCCACCCTGGAGAAGAGAGAAGGCATGCAAAGGGACAAGAACATTTGCTCTACTTCAGGATGGGTTTGGGATGATGACAACTTGGGATGCCAGAGAGAAGACAAAGCTGCTCGGAGTTTTGTTTGCTTTCTTTTCTAAAGAGAATGATCTTTGGACAGCAGAGAACAGAACAAATAAGGATTATAAGAGGCAATAAATACCCAAGATACAGAAGTCAATAGCAAAAGATTACTAAACTGCCCTGGATGAGTTCAAGTCTCTTAGTTCAAGGAATAATCACTTTCTCAAAACTAAAGAACTGAGAGATTATCCATAATCCTTTAAGGGAGAAAAGGAATGGGTGGGTGGATGGATGGATGGTGGATAGACAGATGGATAGGTGCATGGATGGGTGGATCTGTTCCAATTATCAAAGCAAATAAACAAAACAAAGTCCCCAAAGTATAGGCCAGTGGTCTTGAGTTCTATTCCTGGCAAAATGTTAGAATGCAATAATTAATCAAATGAATATTGAGTGAACATTCAGAAAAGGAACCAGCAATCCCAAAGAGCCAGAAGGGTTCCATCTTGAATAAGTCTTTCCTTTTATGAATGGGTTAGTAGACTGGTAGGTCAGGGCAATCTAATAGACACAGTTTACCTAAATTATGGCAATGTCTTTGATAAGTTTCATAGACAGGTATACAGTGGGGGAACAAGCTACCTTATTCTAGGAAGTGAATTTCTACGAATGAAAGAATTTTTCATACTGTTATCCCAACATTGGTACACGGTTGGCTTTTGGTCAAGTAAAAAACTTTAGGTCTTTTCCACAGAAATGGCTATTATGTTAGGTGTTCTCTAAACCTGTATTTGGGATTTCAAGAATCTCAATGTAGGACCTTCTATCACTCTCTCCTAAATTTTATCTTGTTCAATATTTCATCCATCATTCATTTTCTTAATGTTGATTCAGTCATCAAATATGGCAGTAAACTCTTCCTGCTTCTTGCCATTTGCATCTCCTTCCTTGCCTTATCTCATGCTCAGGACTTGCCAGGGTTCGGTAATAATTAGGGAATTTGCTTCCCTGGAGATCCGTAAACACCCATCTGTCAAGGACTAATTGGCTTCACTCTGACCTGGAAGCGGGGAGGGAGGCAGAGACTGAACAACATGATTTCTTGAATATTCCAGTCTAAGAGCCTGGTTTTTCCTTATACACACAGATGTGTATTCTATGTACAATATGTGATTTGATGGCTATGAGGAACACTGTATGAAGATAGCCCCTCCACCACTGCAGACCACTTGCCTTCCTGACCCCTGAGAGGCTAAAGAGACTTGCCTGGGCCTGATTGGGAATCTCCCTTTTTGCTGTAACTTGAGGTTTGGGGCAGGTTTACAAATAACTTCCCTAAATCTATGTCACTAGTCTGTCCCCAGGCCTCCTTTCCCTCAAGAAGGTCCCAAGGGAATACAATGAAAGAGAAGCATTCTTTACCACTTTCCTGGCACAAACACTTAGCACTAACCAGGGGCCAAGTTCCCAGAATGCTTTAGATCAGAACCAAGGCCAACAGAATTGCCACATTTCATCTCAGGGCTTGTCTGATTGAGGGGCTTTAGCAATGGGTAGGACTTTTTAGAATTAGAGGGCTAGGGATCCCCAGACTGATGTAGGTACGCCAAGAGTGAGGAACAATGCTGCAAATGGCAAGGCCTGAGACCCACCCATGACAAAGAAAGAAGAGCAAGAACCAAAGAAATAAGTCCAGCTCCAAGGACCCTGGAAACATCTATCTGGCCCTGCTCTGCCCTGTATGCTGGTCCCAGGTCTCTGCGCCTCCCCATCCTCCTTCTTGCTCCTCTCTCACCTGTAGCACCTGAGGATTGTCCCCTTGAACAGCATAATGGAAGGCGGTCTCCCCGTTGTTGTCTGTGACATCCATGCGGGCATGACAGTACTGGACTAATTCCACCAAGCTCTCCCCATCGCCCTTTCGGCATGCCAAGTGCAAAGGTGTGCACCCCTCCTCATTCTCCTTGTTGTTGGCACAACTGCAGAAGACCCCAGGGAAGAAAGCGGCATGAGTGGGCATCATGAGAGGAAGGAGCATAGACAAGATAATCACAGCAGCACAGATCTCAAGCCTCATACAGTGTTAGCTAGGCTCAGGGTCAATTTGTATGCTTCTTTAATGTTCTGGATCAACATTTTTAGAAAAATTCAAAGCTTCAACCCCTAATTTTTAACAGATTTTTTAAAAATCAAAGTTTGGATTGCAATTTGTTTGTTTGTTTTGAAAGCCCTTAGCTTCTGTCTAAGAATCAATATAAATATCAGTTTCTGTAGGAGTGGAAACACAGAAGAAAAACAACTGCTTGATCACATGGATTGATGGGGACATGATTGGGGATGTAGACTCTAAACAATCACTCTAATACAAATATTAATAATATGGAAATGGGTCCTGATCAATGACACACATAAAACCCAGTAGAACTGCTCATTGGCTACGACTGCAGGGGGGTGGGAGGAGGGGGAGGGAAAGAACATGAATCATGTAATCATGGAAAAATATTCTAAATTAATTAATCAATTAAAAATTTCCAAATTGAAAAAATAAGTATCAGTTTCAAGGCAGAAGTAGTAGAGGTTAAGTGACTTGCCCAAGGTCACATAGCTAGGAAATGTCTGAGGCCAAATTTTAACCCAGGACCTACCATCTCCAGGCTTGACTATTTATCCACTAAGCTACCTAGCTGCCCCATAATTTGTTTAAAAAATTAAAAAAAAAAAACCTAACTTCTCACTCTCAGTTCCCAGAAGCACTGATTTTAAGTTGGAAAGGACCACAGAATACATCTGGACCTTTCCCATCCCCAAATCCTTTCTACAACATCCCCACCACATAACCCTTGGGTGTTTGATTGGAGATTTCCAAGGAGGGCTGCTTTGAAGGAGGCAGAATGCTTTGTGACCTTTGAGCTTCACTGTTCTAGGAGACAAGGGTATGGTGGTGACGAGCCACCCTCCCTCCCAAGGCACCTCTAAGTGGAAGGAAAGGTTCCCTTAGGTTGAGATGAAATTGGACTCTCCCAAACTTCTCCCCCCCCCCAAATTACTGCTCTTGGTTCTTCCCTCTAGACTAGTGGTTCCCAAATTTTTTTGGCCTACTGCCCCCTTTCCAGAAAAAAATATTACTTAGCACCCCAGAAATTAAACGTTTTTATTTTAATAGCAATTAATAGGAAAGATAAATGCACCTGTGGCCATCACCACCTCCCTGGATCGCTGCAGCACCCACCAGAGAGCGGTGGCGCCCACTTTGGGAAATCACTGGTCTAGAGTCAAGCAAGACAATTTCTAGCCCTCTTCCTCAAGATGGTCCTTCCAGGGCAGCTCAAAGAGAGTCATCACAGTGTCACTTGCTCCTTCTCTGACTGCTGAGGGCTCCCAACTGTCACACCTCTTCTCCGCCCCCCCCCCCAACCTGGGGCTTCTCTTTTCCAGGCTAAACAATCAATGTTGTATTGGGTTCATGGTTTTGCTCAAGTCCTTCCACAATAGGGACAACCTGAGTCTGGCCAAGCTGATCTACTCTTGGTCAAGCAGTGGATTAGGATTTCTTGGGGAAATCTCAATCTAGCTTTTTATCACCTGCCTTCCTTTCCCTGCCTCTGAAGGGTAACTGTAGAAAGCCCCATGATTCACCCCTCCTGAAGACCTCTGAAGACAAGTTCATTTTTACAGAGAATTAGGAAGTTTCCAGATGTGTCTAGTACCACAGGCCCTCTCCCATGGACCCCAGTGAGCCCTTCCCAGCTCCTCACTTGATGATTCGGGCGTGGTGAAAGCATTCTCGAATCCCCAGCTCCACAGCCACATGGGCCATAGACCAGCTGGGGTGATTTCGGATGCAGTCAGACAGCTGCTGCAGGATATCGGTTTGTAGCACCTGGGCCGAGCTCTCGTAGAAGGGCTGCAGCTGGGAGGCAAACTGCTGGAAGTTTGCCAAGGCATCAGCCTCTGCTTCCAGCTGGAAGATCCTAGGGGGCAGGAGACGGAGAAGGAATAATGAAGGAGCCCAGCCCTCCCACCTCATCTCTTGCCCTCAGAATCCAGGAGGTCTTGGATACCCTCTTGGCTCTGGGTGCTTCTGATTACTTTCTAGAAGAAGGGGCCTCTTCTAGCTCTAAGGAGAAGAATTCCAAAGCTGTTGCTCCAGAGATATCACTCTCTCCCATCACTAATGAGTCCCATATCAGCAAATCTACCGACCTCTTCTGGGGTGACCACCCCTCTCCCACTCAGTGCTCTTCCTCCCCTGCTTTCCATGCTACTATCTTGCCCAGTTCTACCCTTGCTCATCTGACCAGCCTGTTTCCATCTCCTCCCTGGTTCTTCTTCCTCCTTCTGCCCAATAATGGCAGGGATCCCTTAAAGCTTGGTCTGGATTCAGGAAAGGGGAAGGAAGAAAGTGGATGTCAGGGGCAAGGTGAAACAAGGAGGGGTCTCCCGAGATGAGAGGGCATTGTTCTGTATCCTTGTGTCATCTGTTTCTATCTGCTACACAGATTAAGCCAAGGAGACCACTTCTGATTGACTGTATATAAGAGACTACTTGGGTGGAGGGGATAAAAGAGCTGACATTGAAGCCCAGAAGACCCAAGTTTAAGTCTTGCCTCTGACCAAAGTGGTTTGGTGACCTTGGGCTAGTCATTTAATTCTCAGGGTTCCAGGCAACACTGAGACTATAAACAACAGGGAATATGCTAGGCAGAGGGAGGTTCCTCATGCTGGAGTTCTCAATACTAATGAAATCAAAGATCTAGCTGATCTCCTTATAGAAACAAAGACATCTGCCCTCTTCCCAGGGAAGGTATAGACACAACCTCCCAAGAACTATCAAACCTGACACCTACTGCTCACTGGGAATGATCTGGCTGAGAACAAATGATCCCACTAGAAGGGACTGAAAAAGTAGTGTTGAGGACTATGAAGTCCTTAGCCCCAAGTCCCAATACCACAGACCATGACTATTTCCAGAAAGAAAGAAAGGAAAACTGCTGATTGGTCAAGTAACAGGGGTATCTGACAGAGGATTTTATATTCCTGAATCACAGCCTGAAGAATAGTAATGATGGCAAAGGACAAAAAATCCCTAAGAAGAACCAGTATAAACATGTTGGCTGGAATTGTATGAGTTGATTAAGTGGGCTTTAGATTGAAAAAGGAGGGGAAGGGAGAAAACTGGTCCTACAGATGTGATGAGCTCAGTCTAGCAGAGGAAAGGCAGTAAAAGAGAGGGCCCAAGAATTCACAGCGGATAAATCCAAGATGGAAGCTAGAAACAGACCCCAACCTCAGATATCTCCAAACAAATGTGCAAAATGTGATTACTAAACACAGAGAAAATTACAACTCCTACTGCAAGCAGGCATGTTTGACTTCAATACAGCTGAGTCTTGGTGCAGTGGCATTGTGGGTAAGGTCCAGCTTGTGCCAATCCAGTGATTCAGGTTTTGGGTTGGAATGCAATGAGATCCTCATGAATTTTACATAAAAACCAATAAAAGAAACTTTACTTTTATGAGATTACAGAAGGTATAATTCCCAATTTGGTTCAGATAAACCCTATTCCTCTCTCTCTCTCTCAACAGCAACAGGAATTCCACCAAAACTTTTAAATCTTTTCCTTATGAACTCACAGAATCCTTTATGTTTGTAAATTGGGGATTGTCACACACAAGCCAAGTGCAAGCTGCTGCTGCTACCCCAAAAGGGAGCTCATTTGGGGGCTAGGAGATAGGAACTGGGCCTGGAATTTCACTGTCTGTGACCCTCCTAGAAGGTAAAGTCCTTCCATTGATGCAGGTCAGCCAGCCCCTTCTCAGCAATGTGGACTGTTAGGGCATTGCCCAGAGGGTTGAGATAGGAAAGGATTTCCAGAGGTTTCTGACAGCCAGGAGATATCAAAGGAGAAACAAATAGCTCCTGTCTATTCTACCTACTGTGTCTCATTCAAATGTCTGTCTTTTCAACTTTCCAGCTCTCTATCTAAGAAAGCACCTAGGAAAGACCCATTCTCATTGGTTAGCATGCCTCTGAAAATGGAGTACCCCAAACCAATAATCATCATTGTTACAGCTACCATTTATATAGCACCTACCATGTTCCAGGCACTGTGCTGAGCATTTTACAAATATCTCATCTTTTCCTCAGAACAACCTTACAAGGCAGGTGCTATTTTAGTCCCTTTTTATGGATGAGCAAACTGAGGCACTTTGAGGTTAGGGAACTTGTCCAGGGTCATACAAATGCTTAAGCATGTGAGTCTAGTTTTGAACTTTAATAAAGCCTGAGCTTCTCCACCTAGCTGAATTAATAGAAATATAAGGTCCAGATCAGGGGAGATTGTCCAAAACTACGGTGTTATTAGTATGGGTCAGAGCTGGGATATAACCCAGTTCCCCTTCCTCCAACTTCTTGCTCTGTCCAGTAAGACAGAGAATGGGGAAGAAACCTCTACACAGGCAAATATAAGAACCACAAAGCCAGGATGTGACAAGAGCACGAGGCATACCAAAAAACTGCTAGAGGTGAGAACAGGAACCATTGGGGAGGACTCGATGGTAGACATGACTGGAGTTTTGAAGGATGAGAAGCATTCCAACAAGATAACTTCAAGTAAGGGAAAAGGGCCTCCCTCCTAGCAAAAGGAGCAAGATGTGTTCAAAGTCACAGAGACAGGGAAGTACAGTCCATCTTCAGAGAAAGAAGGCAATCCAATATGGCTGGAGTACACAGTATGGGAAAGGAAGGTGTGCGAGTTAAGGCTAGAAAGGCAGAGCCTAGAATGCCAGGCTTTTACTTAGTAAGCAGTGGACCAAGACCTTTGCCTGTGAGGTACATAGCGGCAATTCCTATTTCTGTCTTGAAATGAGTCAGGATTCAAACCCAGACCACTTTTTAAAACCAAAACAATGGGGCAGCTGGGTGGCTCAGTGGATTGAGAGCCAGGCCTACAGACAGGAGGTCCTAGGTTCAAATCTGGCCTCAGACACTTCCTAGGTATGTGACCCAAGACAGAAGGTAAGGATTTAAAAATAAAATAAAAACAAAATTCTTATTTTCCATTTTAGAATCAATACTAAGTATGAATTCTAAGGTAGGAGAGCAGGCTAGGCACCTCAGGGTCAACACAGCCAGGAACTGTCTGAGGCCAGATTTGAACCCAGACCTACCTTTCTATCTACTAAGCCACCTAGCTGCCCTCCCAGATCACTTCCGAGTCCAAAGCTGACACTCATTTCACTTCACAGGCATCTCTCCCACCCACCAAACTGGTCAGCCATTGAGGAATCTCCCAGAACTAACAGGTTTCCTTTCCAGGGATACATTCCCCAGGGAAGGTCGTGGAGCAGCCTCAGAGATGCTGGTGACTCCATGGCTCCCCACTGCCCTTCCCCGGGGACCTGGATGGAGGTCTCTAGATAAAAATGCGTGGGTACATCCAGTCCCTTTGGCAGAAGAAATGCCCAGCAACCAGGAGGAAAATAGGGGAAGTGGATAGCCCAGGAGGGATTCCTCTGAGTCCTCCAGTGGATGGTAAGGCACAGGACAGAGGCGGCCTGGTACATCTCTGGGGAGCTATGATGACCTAATCCACAGGACTCTGCCTCCTGGGCAACAGCAAAAGGACCTGTGGGCCATCGGGTCCAGTCCTTGCCCTTGACCATCTCCCAAGCCCTTTTTGCCAGCACTGCCTTCAATATGATTAAAGTACTTTTTCTGGGTAATCTGGACTGATGACATATGTGCATATTATCTCCTCAACAGAAGAATGAAGGCAGGCATTGTTTCCACTTTGTATCCCTTGGGCCTGGCACTGGGTGGGGACTTAATAAATGATTATCAACCGACTCAAATGCATCAACTACATCCACAACTATTGTGGAGTCCTAGGTGGTTGCCAGGCTCCCCCATGAGGACCTTGAGACCGAGAACTCTTTCCTCCCTGAACTCAGCCTTGCACAGCGCCCCCTGCCCCAAGACTTGTGGCACTGTACTGTATTTCAAAGAGATGCTGGAGAAGTGCTGTCTGGTCTTATCAAATATTAGAAGTAAATGATTAATTTGTATAAGGAACAAAAATATGGGTGTTATCATAATGCAAACAGCTCCAGCCCATGGCCCAGGCTTCGGGAACCAGATCTGGGCCCATCTGCTGTCATTCCAAGGCTGGGTTAGAGAGTGCAGCCCCACCCCTGCTCACACCAAGGTTGTCCCCATCCATCTCCACCCCTCAACCTATAGACAGGAAGATAAGGGAAAATATCAAAGCAATAAAGGAGAAGACTTGTCTTCTCCTGGCACCATGCCCCCCCCCCCGCCCCATAATTCACATTCAAAATGAGCCCAAGGCTCAGGAGCTAAGAAAATGCTATGTCAGAACTCTGAGGGGGCCTGCGACCATTTGCATCACTCCTCATTGCCTCCCAGAGAGAAAAGAAACTATAAGCTGGCCTCCATGGTATGGGGCTGGCCTGCCTGCATGGGTAAGCTGGTCACCCCAACAGAGTCCTGCTGAACTGCTCATCGCCAGAACGTGTAGTTGCCCTGAAAAGGACAGCAGTGGCCAGACAAAGCTAGGAAGGTCTTCAAATACCAAACTGCTGAGTTTGTATTTGATTCAGAGGCCATAAGGAGTGCCTGAAGCTTCCTGGGCAGAGGAGTGAACAGGTCAGTCCTGAGCTTTACGAAAATCAATGTAACATTTTAAAAACTGTTCAATTGGGGATGGAGGGTGGGGAGAGAATAAATCACATATATTTAAAAGAATACCAAATTGGTAGGGGTGAGGAAGAGAGACTGGAAATTATGAGTCTCCTGAGGAGGCAGCTAGATGGCTCAGTGGTCTGAGAGCCAGCCCCAGAGAGGGGAGGTTCTGGGTTCAAATCTGACCTCAGATACTTCCTGGCTGTGTGACCCTGGGCAAGTCACCTAACCCCCATTGCCCAGTCCTTACCTCTCTTCTGCCTTGAAACCAATACACAGTACTGATTCCAAGACGGAAGTTAAGGGTTATTAAAAAAAAAAAAAAAAGAAAGAAAGAAAAAAAAAGTCTCCGGTCATAGTCTTGGACTAGATTAGCTGGAGAGTAGAGAAGAGAGATGGACAGATGATAAGTGGAGAGGTGAAAGAGATAAGCTAGGGCAACTGCCTGGATATGGTCTTCAGTGGAAGTAAAGAGTGGAGCTTCAGGCCAAGAATGCCAGTCATTTGACCCAACCGCAAGTTAGGAGAGGGCAGGGTTTTAGTTGGAAAAGCCTACAAGACACTTAAGTAGTGATGCCAAGCAGGCAGCTGGAGATGAGGGGCTGAAAGAGATTTCAGGAGACATATACTATAGCTCACACACACACACACAGGCATGGATGATGATCAGGCCAAGGAGATTCAGAAGAATGGGGGCTTGCTAGGGAGTAAGAGAACCAGGGCAGGGCCACAAAAACCCAGGAAGAAGAGAGTATTAATGAGAAGGTGATTAACAGTGCCCAGAACTATAGAGGAGTCAAGAAAGATAAGGGCTGAGAAGAGACCACTGGAAAAGACAACCATCAGAAGAGATCTTTCTGGATCAGTCTAATAACCATTAGGAATCTTTTCTTTACATGCAGGTGAAAGAGGCCTTGCTGAAGGTCCACGCCCTGGTGGGTCCTAGTATTGTCCTCTAAGCTCAAGAAGGAAAAAAAGCAAACCAATCCCTCCCCGATGGAGTGGCCCTCTGAATATTTGAAATCTCTTCTCACCGCACCCCCCCCCATCTTAACATTCCCAACCCCTGCCCTCTTTGTGGTGGCAAAAAAATGGAAAATGAGGAGGTGTCCCTCAATTGGGAAATGGCATTCTAGGCCTGGGGGCACACCAACTACACAAAGGCAGGAGATGGAGCGTGTGTACACTGAACGGCACATCAACCAGTTTGGCGGGCATGTAGAGTGTATGAGAGAAGGCAGCCACAGCTGAACTGGCTAGAATCACTCCTGAGATGGACAGAGTGGCACCAGGCTTTCCTCATGAAGAAAGGGCTGGGCAGGCTCAGACCTGTGATTTGAGGGTATCAATCTTATCAACCTGGCACCTGGGTCAGTGGGAGAGCCTGGAGGCTGTGACCACTTAGGAGATAATGGCAAAAGGCCCTTGCTGCAACCTGTTTGACCCCTCTCCCTCAGATCTTCAGGCATGACCTTGTCACTTCCCCCGCAACCCACACTTGTGATTGATTCTTGGAACCCAAGCCTGGGCCTTTACATTCACCCCTTATTTGACTCAGCCCAATAGTCTAGCCTGCCGACATCTTTCAGGACCTGATTCTATATTAGTGGTTCCTCATTTTGTTTTTTTTTAAACCTGCAGATTTTTTCAGCATGCCCTGAATGTGGGTCCTATCAGCCTCAAGTCACTCCCCACTCCAGTTTATCCTCCTTTTGGCCACTAAAGTGATTTCCCTAAAATGCAGGTCCAGCATGTCACCCCTACTCCCAAACCTCAATAGCTCCCTACTGTCCCTCCAGAACCAAATACAAAATCCTCTATTTGGCATTGAAGGCCCTTCATCACCTGCCCCCTCCTCTCAATCCAAACTTCTCAAACCTTATTCCCAGACCCTACAATCCAGTGTCACAGGTTTATTTGCTCTTCCTCACACCACTTCTCAGCTCCAGGCCCTTTTCCTGGCTGTCCCTCAGACCTAAAACACTCTTCCTGTTCCTCTCTTCCTCCCTGACCTCCTTCAGGTCCCAGCTCAAATCCGACCTGCAGGAAGCCTTTCCCATACCCATCCATTCCAAGGCTGTCCCTCTGCTGATCAGCTCCCATTTATCCCATCTCCACTATGGTCTGTACCTATCCTTTTGCATGTTGCCTCCACTGCTAGACTGGGAGCTCCACTGATAAACATGGAAACTGAGCAGGGACAAAGACATTCCTCTGCCTTGCTCTAAGGTGATGACAAGTCTGGTTTACCAAACCTGTTGTTCATTCCACAAATATTTACTGAATGTTCGTGGGTGTTATCCCCTTTGAAGCCAAGCTGGAGAAAGTTGGAGCTGGGTTGGACCTCAGAATACAGATTCACTTGGCCACCCCCTCAGAAGCCCAACCTTTGCTCCAACTATTTCCTAAGGTTCTCTGTGAGAAAGCCCTTCAAAGCCAGGTCACAAATGGAACAAGAAAGTCTAGTGACTCCTGGTCTCATTTTCCCCAACTTTCCCACACCCACATACTCTCCCACTCCCCCTCTGGTGTTATCCAAAGGGGATCAGCTGTGATTACTGATTCCTTCCCCACATGAGGGTGTTTATAACTTTTTACCCAATTCAGTGGCCTTGCTGCCAAATAAATTTCAACTAGTTCTGAGAGTCAAATCTAGCCACAAAAGATGGGTTGTGATCTCACTGAAGAGAATCAAGAAAGGCCACATGCCATACTGAGTAGAAAGCCAGCTGAGAGTCAGAAATTCCCAAGTTCAAGTCCCACCTCTGACACACTCTCTGTGCGTCCTCACTGGCCCTCTCTGCAGCTTTCAGATATATCTACATTGGCAAAGAGACTTCCCTATCCCCATGGAATCATAGGTCCCCAGGGCTAATCCTCCAAATGGAAATTCCCAAATCTGTGTCCCAGGATCTGCAGGAAGGCAATGCCTTCAGCTTAGAATTGGGGGAGCCCCCATCTGTGCCTGCAGAACCATTCACACTTGCTGACAGGCTAGAGTCAGCAACTGTTTACTGGAGCTTTACTCAGGAACAAGTCTGACCATACCCTTCTTACACTATATAGGGCCTAATGGAAGTTTGCAGCTCTCCAGACCAAGCCATTCTTGTAATCTTTGAAGAACACAGCACTCACTACCCAGAGAATACAGTGGCAAGACAGGCCTAGACCATACAAGGCCATGACAGTCAAAAAGTACCTACTACCTGGTGCTAACATAAAGTTCCAATTCAGAAAGTAAGGCTGGAAGAATGAGTTAACAAAAAAAGACAAAGAGCTATGCTAAGACCAGAGATACCTAAGACACATCCAAACAGGAGAATAATCCCCAAAATACTACATGAATTCAAGGGCAGAAGAGCTAAAGCCAAGATCACACAGGACTTAGCAGCTACCACCATAAAGGACTGTGAACTTCTTTATCTCAGAAAGCTAATTAGCCAAAGGCTATGGAAGAACTGGGACTTGATCCCTAATATGGTGTTTGCTCCTCTTTGGCTCATCCTGCTTCTCCGGCCCAGCAGAGAGGAGTGTGGTGTAGTGAATTTAGACAGAAAGATCTGGATTCAAATCTTGGCCCTTCCATTTGTGAACTTGGGGAAGGTCCTCTCCCTGGGCCTTAGTTTTCTCAATTGTACAATGAGGAGGCTGGACTATGTAGTCCCTGGGGCCCTTCTAGTTCTAAATTGGTGACCCTTTAGATTCTCCAAGTTCTGTTTCCTAGCTGAGTGGTAGTCTCTAAACCACTCACACTCCCTTATCGTCACCACCATCAAGAATAAAGGAAAAGAAGTGTCAGGGCCTACCACCCACCGGAATCCATTTTGCGGGGATCTGGGGTTCACCAGAACGCAGTCCCAGGTGCGATGAGTGCTGCTCTTGAACAAAATCAACTGTCCTTCTTCCTTGACCTGGATATAGGCTCCATAGTCAGCCACAGCCACTTCTTTCACCCGATATGGGTTAGCAAACAAGTTGGTGACATTGCTAATCGTGCTGACCAGTCGGCCGAAGAACTGCATCTTCCTGGGGGTGGGGGGGTTGGTCTTGTTTTCTTCTCCCTCAGTCTGGAAGAAAACGGGGTCTGTGGTCAGCTGGGCTTGGTCCCCCATCCCACCTCACCAAGCGTTGTGGAGTTCTGCCTAGATGCCCCTCTTCCTCCCCACCAGGGTTGCTGCCACCAACTTGGGGCTTGGAGTCCTCAAGAGCTTCAGCAAGGTCCCCAAGAGGGCACTGAAAAGGAAAGAAAGGAAAGAGAAACACCACTGAGAGGAAGGTTGGCACAAGAGGCGTCAGCAAAGTCCCCAAGAAGGCACTGAAAGGAAGGGAAAGAGAAACACCACTGAGAGGCACAAGAAGCTTTGGCAAGGTCTACCAAGAGAGCCCTGAAAGGGAAGGAAAGAGAAATAGCACTGAGAGAGAGGGTGGCACAAGCTGGCTCAAGGGAGAACACAACAGGACAGGGCTTAGGGCCCCAAGACTTAAGGAGTCCACTCCTGGCTCAGTCACTGACAGACTATGTGAAAGAAGCCCAGTCAACTGCCTGTCCAATGCCTCAGTTCCTCTAAAAGAGGCAAGTGAGCTCTACTATCTCTTATGAATATGCTAAAAGTCACAAGGAATTGAATTCCTGGGAAATGGAGTTTCAGCACTAACATAAGTAGATACCTACTGATGACATGGCCTTGAGGATAACCTCATAGCTAATATTCTGTAGTTTACAAAGTACTTTTTAGACACTGTAAGATAGGTTGTCCAGGGATTCTTATTTCCATTTTATAGATGAGGAAAGTGACTTGCCCAAGGCCACACAGCTGGTTAAGCTAAAGAATGAGGACTTAAGTGTAGGGTATTCTCCCAGTCCAGGGGTACTGTCAACTTTGATCACATCACCAACCAAGTCTTACCAAATCTCTACTAAAGAGGAAGAGATGAGGAAACTAGGCTTACAGGCTTAGCAAGATAGGAACCAATGCTTTCCAAAGTGCCACCCACAGCTTACCTTATTCCTCCTTCCCCAAGTCCCTTAAACACTAGAAAAAAGGCTTGACCATGAACTGTCCCCAGCAGGGGCTGGGAAGCCTCTACTTTACACAGGGCCACTGAGGGTTAAGGTTAAAGATGCAGAAAAAGGCCTAAAATCCTACAATCTGGCCACTTCCATACAGCATCCTCCCTGCCAAAGGGATTCTGAGCAGCCTGGACTTGGGCTGCAGGCCTGGGGAGTAAGAGGAGGCTGGGCCTGACTTCCAGCTCTGCAACTTTAGGTAAGCTATCTACCCTCCTTCAACTCACATAGCTTCCTCATCTATAAAATGGATGAGATCATTTTCTTTCCAGTTCTGACATTCCATGACTCTATTAAAAAAATATCCTGCCATTATTATGCTCAGTGTCTAGTGGGATTGACAAGGGGGAAAGGCTGATAGGCAAAGGCCCCAGGCTTTCCGGTATCAATTCACTCACACATTAAGGTGAAAAAAACCAAAGGAATAGAGTAAAGAATGCAACAGGAAGGAGCCGGTACTGTTTAAAAAGCACAATTGGAGGAAGAATCAACTCCCCTCTTCCAAAAAAAAAACCCTGCGAGATTACTGCAAGCTGAGATTGAGTGACCATTTGTGGGGGGTGCTATGCAGAGGACAAATGTTCTTGATCACATGACCCCACACAAAGCAGAACCTCACACTACAACAGCTGCCACCTCTTACCATTAACCTGTCTCTCAGCTCTCCTCCCAGATGCCAAGCCTAAGAGCTAGTGACCTGTCTTTCTGTCTTCTGAGGCCGTTACGTACCGTATCTGGAGGCTTTGGCTCACCGATCAGACAAATGATAAGCTCAGTTTTTCTCCCATGCAGAACAGGCAAGTGGCCTAGAAGATGACCCCTACTGGCCCAGCCAGCTCCGATTCTTATATTAGGGCTCCTGTGGGGACCAGGAGGCGGGGCAGTAGAGGAGAAACATGTGAGTCAAAGGGCCTTGGGTCTAGTCCTAGCTCTACGGCCAGCTAGAGTGCTGAGTGACCTTGGGCAACTGCCTTCTCCTGGGACCTCACTTTCCTCATTGCTAGCAATAATGAAGGCATGGTCTCATCCACCTGATTGGATGAGTTCTGTTAGCCATCCTTCTTACCTGGGGAGTCCTGCCACCTCCACCCACATCCATCAAGGAGATAAGGAGAAGAAAAATGCTGCTGTCTGCTCCTTCTCCCCACCTCACCTCCAAAGGAGGCCTTGTCTTCATCACATCCCTTTTCTGTTGCTCCTGCCAGGGAGGGCTCTCTGAGTGACAGCCCTGGGTCAGGGCAGGAAGTTTCTGCTGAAGGGGTTGTCTTTATCAAAAAGCCTACAGGTCAGGTGAGGTGAATCCGAGACTAGGTCCAAGCAACCTCTGCTCTGACAAATACCCAGAGCCCTCTGTACACTGAGATAGGTGCTAACAGCAGGGCCTCAACTGGGCCCAAGCCAGGGCTAGCACAGAGCTACTGCCTCCTGAGGGGAAAGAAGATTAGGAAAGGCATCTGCCTCCAAAAATATTGCTCCTCCCCTGGCTCAAGAGGAAGGAGGGGGCAGGTAGGAAATGGGGACATAAGGAACCTACCACGTGCAAAATTTCTGATATTCAATTTCTTTATAAATGGGGATTACCATAACTCTACCTCACGAAGGTATTGTGTGGAAAGCTAAAAACAAAAAAGCACTCTAGGGGACTTATTACTAAGAGCTGAGATGCAACTTCTCCAGTTCCTATCCATGTAAAAGGAGACCCTCCATGATTCTCCCCACCTTGAATTCTCTGACTTTTGACCCAGAAAGAATGGAATTACTCATGCTTACCCAGTCCCAGTCTGCTGTCTCTACTTATCCTGTGCTCCTTCACTGTCTGTGTTCTAAAGGTACATCCATGTTGGTCTGGCCTGCTTAGACCAGGGCTGCCCAGCGGGCAGCTCCTTGAGGGCCACCTGTAGATAGGCATTAGTAAAGGCTTCTTCACGGAGGTCATGATAACAAGTGGCAGTGACGACTATAGTGGTGATGAGGAGGATGACAAGCAGTCTACTCTCGGGTCCAAACTGTGGGTTCCCTAAGCTGAGGCTGAACGCTAGAAGGACTCTCCTTATTCCTACTTACCCAGTCACCATAACTAAGACAGAGACCCCCTTCTCCTAGGTGGGGACACATTCATGGATGTTAAAGGAGAAGACAATGAATCCAGCGTGGCTGGGGCTTAAAGAGAGGGACTCAGCTCTGAGGAACCTGTGTCCCTTCTGGGGTGGCACAGGGAGTTAAACAATCCCTCTCATACCCAAAGGCAATCAGCAGGCATTTATCAAGCAACTACCATGTTTCAGGCACCAAGATAGGCCTGGGGGGTACAAAGACAGGAAAGGAGGCAATCACCATTCCCAGGGCTCAGACTAATGAAGGGCCCTCTTCAGAGACCACCTCTGATCCTTGATTTTTGTCCTGCCCTCTCCTGTATCCACATCCTTGGTCACATCAACCCCCTGCCTCAAGTAGCCTTGACCCCTCAGGAAACCTTCCTTTTGTCCCTTCTTCAAGTATCAACCTGGACCCATTCTTACTATCAGGAAATTTTTCCTGACCTCCCCAGGTGAGCCTACATTATCCATAAATCCAGGGGTTAAGGAGTCAGAATCCACCACAATCTGACTTCTACCCTTTAGGCTTCCTTCTGCCACCTGACCTGGAGAGAACTTCACACTTTGGAGGATTCCCTCATGTCCCAGTGCAGCTTCCTCCCTTCTCCAGTGTAACCATCTGTGTTTCTTCCCACAGTCCTGAGAGTCCCTGGCTTCCTCTCATCCTCCTAAGCACTTCCTTATAGATATGTTCTATTTAGTCGCTGGCCTTTTTAAAGTGGACATAACAGTCAAGGAAGGTGTCATATAAAATTATAGGTCATCTGACCTGAGAGAAACTGAAATGGCTGAGCTGGAGAATGACAGACTGAAAACAGAGACTGTCAGAGGGAGAGACTTTAGAACAGGGAACACCAGAGCTGGGAGAGTCTTAGAACAAGGAATGTCAGAGCTGGGAGGGGCCTTAGAGTTTCATTATCTCCTTTAAAATGTCTGACCAGGACAGAGTTCAGAGGAATTCCCAAATTCTTTTAATAAAGTCTAGGTTTACACTAGCTCTTTGGGGAGAAACCATCCTTTTGGATAATCATGCACCAACATTGCTCTTTGGTAAGAAAAATCCCAGACATTCTCTTAAGAAGTCCTTGGATTGTGACTCAGTGAATTCTCTGCATTTTAGTCCTTCCATTCTCCTTGGCGAGGGGGAAGCAACCCATTTTCTGGGTCACAGGAAGTTTGGTAGCTCATTAGTCTGAGGTCCAGGCTGGCTTTGACCCCATTCTGCCTGGCTGGGTGACCCAGGACCAATCCCTTGGCCTCTTGGGGATCTGGACAACCGTCCAAGACATAGATAAGGTGTCGACCTGCATGGACAAAGGGGGTTTCCTCCCCTTGGAATTCCTTCTATAGATTCAGCCATTGCTCTGATCCCAGCCCTGCTGTTAAACCTTCATCAGGACATGCCAGAAAAGGCTCCACCCAGGCAGGACTTGCCATATGGGATACAATGTTTGCCCAAAAGGTAAAAAAAGTTTTTGCAAATCACCCTTTAATAAGGATATAATCCAGTTAGCATGCAGCAGTCACTTTGAACATTTCTGTTTTTTTTTTTAAGTTCCGATCTATGTCTGAAAGTTCAAGGCCTCTCTGTCTAAGTGGTCAGATAGGCAGTGAGCTGGTGCTATTGTAGAAGTCAGAAAAATCTGAGTTCAAATTCTGCCTCAGACACTTAGTAGTGACACTGGGAAAGTCATTTGACCTTGTTTGCCTCAGTTTCCTCACCTATAAAATGGGAATGATAATATCACCTTCCTCTTTCTCTCCAGGGTTCTTGCGAAGATTAAATGAAATATCTGTAAAGGGCCTTGCAAACATTAAAATTACTATAGAAATGTTCAGCTCTTATGACTATTACTACCTGCATCTAATTAATTCTCTTCCAAAGTTTTCTCAGTCATACCACTACAAATCACAGAGCATTGCGCTCCAGTGGCAAGGGCCTTGCATTCTGGATAAAGAGGACCTGGGCTGAAATTTGGTTTCCTCCTCCACAAAGAAATGAACAGACATCCTGCAATGTCCCTTCTAGCTCTGAGGCCTCCAATCCTGTGACCTCCAAAGACTAAGGCAATAGTTGCCTGGTACCAACAGGACAAGATTACACAAAGGCCTAAGAGAGGATGCAGATACCAGGTCAAATGGAAACCGCATGCAGAATTCTGGGAGGGAAGCCTAATACATGAATGCCCCATTTGGAATTCTGACCTAACATGCCCCTGCCTCTGACAACAGAATGTCACATGGACCCTATCATTCCAGCCAGCTGCCAAGCAGACAGGCCTGGCTGCCTAGCCCCAGAGACCAGATCTGCTGATGAAGCCTTTGGTGACTGGAAGATGTGGATGGTGTAGAAAGCATGCATTCACTGGGCCAAAGGGGAAGGGGGGGGGGACATGACTCTTCATATTCTGAGATTCCATGTACCCCCAACTCCTCTTTCCCTTTCTCGCTTCCTATTCTCTCATTCTCTCTCCCTCTATTTCTTCATCTTCTTCTTCATCACCCGGCTCCTCCTTTATCTCTCCATTTCTGTGTGTCTTTGTTTCTCTCTTCCCCTCTCCCCCTCTTTCCTCCCTTCTCAAGACTAACTCCTCACATATGGTCTCTGTCTACCCAAAGATCTTTCTCTTTCTCTCCAGAGACAGTCCAGCAAGAGCTGGCCAGAAGACCAGAGTTAACATCCTGCCTCAGACAATGCATGACCCCTGGGCGAGTTGCCTCATCTCTCCATTTCCTCACCTATAAAATGAGGCCAACACCAATGACAGTCCTATCTTCCCATCGTTGTTTAAGAACTCAAAGGCCAGCTGCCTTCTCTCCTACATTCTCCAGCAGTGATGGATATAAAGGGCTCAGTTGGGGCTGGGGGCTGTGTCTTTCTCTTAGCATTCCCAGATAAGCCAAAATCTGAGGATTCTCAATTTAGAACTGACAGGACCGGCCAAGACCAGTGAGGCCAACGCCCTTATTTTACAGATGAGGAAGTGAAGGCTGAGAGAAGGGAAGGGACCTACTCAGGGCCACACTGTCAGGAAGGCTTTTATTACCATTGAACCTCAATGCCTCCTCAGCACAACACCATTCTGGCTACTGTTATCTGGCACACAGCTAAGACTTAATAAACACTTGTTGACTTGAACTGAGCCTTTATCTTCTCTCAATGACAAGAATCCCAGCATCCAAGATTAAGAGCTTAAAGGAACTCTAGAGAACACAGAGTCCCACACTTTCCCTACCATTGTACAGAGGAGGAAACTGAGGCCCATGGGGGAAGTGTCCTACCCAGAGTCCACCTCCAAAGCTTCATCCTGATGCAGAATTCCCTGGGGTTCCAGGAGGATGTGCCAATGGAGCCCAAGGTCAGGCATGTTCAAAAGGCAGAGTGTACAAGGGCCCTGAGGACCAGCCTCTCTGGTCAGTATCAGGCTGGCCTCTGGGGAATGGACATGTTGGCAAAGGCACAGAAGCCTAGCAATCTGTCCTTGTGGCCAGACTAGACTAGGCTATCTTCTTATTTTATAAATGAGGAAACTGAGGCCTAGAGCAGGGGAAGGTCACTGGGTTGGCCATATAGCTTAATTCTGATATAGCCTAATACAACCTGTTTCAGTTGTGCCAGCCTTATCTCCCCAGTTAGAAAAGTAACTCCTTGAGGGCAGCTGATTCTGCTTCTCTCTCCTTTACTCATCATAGCTTTTGAACTGTCCCTTAAACTCTTGTCCCTGTCTTTGTCTTAAACATAGGACTAATGCCAGCTCCAACCTGCTTCTACTTCAAGGCCGTCCACTTGAAAGCACCCTCAGCCTTTTCTCAGACTCCCTACTGTTCCAGAAAGAGCTGAACAATCCGCACTGTCCCACCATGTCTTGGGGCTTAGAGGTGGAAGGGACCTTGGAGTCTAGCATTTTAGAGACGGGGAAACTAAGACCCAGAGAAATAGGGTCATGAAGGTAGCAAACAGCAAAGCCTGGATTGGAACTCAAGACCACAGACCCCACATTCAACACTCTTGACAGTCTGTCAAGCTGCTTCTCTCACTCTGATTCCTGAGGTGGTCAAACTCTCCTTTGGAATCCTCCCCAGGCTCCTTCCAGCCCAGTTACTTGGTATCTTGACTTTTTTTTTGACAGCAGGACCCATGGAAATTCCTGGCATTCCTCAAGCTCTTCAAAAAATGATCTTGGACAGATCCAGATTACAAAAAGTTTTCCTAAATTGTCCTTCAAGGTGACAGATGAGGACAAGGAAGTATCACACCTTCCCTAGCTCACTGAGGGGGTGCAGACACAGAAGGGGGCACAAACTCACTGGATTTAGGTAGTGAGCCCCAAGTTAAGTGACTGTTGTGGGCGGAATTCATGCAGAAGCAGCTAGTATTGGTCTTGAAATCAGGAAGACCAGAATTCAAATCCTGCTTCAGAAACCAAATTGCGGGGAAGAGGGGAAAGCAAGTCACTTAACCTCTACAGGCCTCAGTCCCTCATCTGTGAAATGGGAGCAATGACAGCACCTCCCTTTTAGAGTTTTTGTGATAATTCGTTGAGATACTACTTGAGAAGCACTTAGCAAACTTTGAAGCAATAGCTCTTATTATTCAGGCAGAGATTGGACATCAGGGTTCCCTTTCACCTCAGAGTCTGTGATTCTGTGATTGATATCTTTAATTTTTTCCTCTGGAACATAAGGAGGTTGGACTACATAAGGTTTCTCAGGTCTCTTTCAACTCTAAATACAAATCCTAAATGCTGACAGATGACAAGAAACCAGGCCTCCCTTCTAAATGGAGGGTAACCCCAGGGTCATACCCTGCCCTGCCCCCACCCTTGCAGACTGACACATCTTTCTTTCAGACATCTTGATCAGATTCTGCTGATCAAGAAGGAAATCCCCTTTCTGAGACACTGACCTGTCTCCCACAGAATTGCTGCTAGCTCCGAGGCCAATTCCCTATCATCTTAGAAATAAAAAAGCTACAAAATGGAAACATCTCCCTCAGTGACAGTTAAAAGGTGACCACAATCAGGTTATTACTTAACCCTAACCCTCCTAACTAACTTCCTGGAGCCCAAGGAACAGAGTCTCCAATTGAGTGATAGGGGCAAGGCTGACCCAAGAGACTCCTCTTTTCTCCAGTCTTCTCCACAACCTCTTCCCAACAAGGCCAGCCCCACCTAATTAATCACATGTTTCCAGAAATCAGCTTCATGGCTTTTTCCCCGGCAAGACAGGGAATGTGGAGGAAGAACCCTAGTGAGGGGCTGCAGAGGCTGAGGGAGGAAGGAAAAGGACAGAAAGAAGGGTTGACAGGAAGGTGGTAGATGGGAGAAGACGACTGGGAAGATCCTGGGGATAGAGGAACTGGGAAAAGCAATGACTTCACTACTCTAGGCCTGTAGTCACCCAACTGGAAAACAAGAGGATCTGGAAAAGCTTTGGAAGAAGGTTAGGAAATGAGATGAAGATGAGGGGACAAAAGGGCAGGTTTGGGATGAAGATAGAAAGACTTCTCAGCTACTAGAACTGTCTAGAGGGGAGGGGCCTTTCTCAAGAGGTGGTAGGCTCCCAGGATAGCAGAGAGTAAATGACCCCTAATAGAGGATATGGGAAGTGGGGATTCTCTTTGGGAGAAGAGCTGGCTTATACTCTGAGGTTCTATCCAACACTGAGATTCTGGTAAAGGGTAAAGAGAATGGCCATTAGGAGGGTGATAGAAAAAAGCAGGTCTAGCATGGAGTTAAGATAATGAAATGAGAATTTAAAGGAATAAAGGAGAAAACTGAATGAAATGGGAGACAAAGCTAACAAAGTGAGCCTCAACCTGGGAAGCAAACGATAAGAACAATCAGAGGTTGTAGAATAGACAGGAAGGTTTTTGGGGTGCTGAGCTGAAGAAAGAGGGAACAAGCAAGGTTTGTGGAATAGGAGGGGCGGGGACCTGGAATTGAAGGGATGGAAGTAAGGAAATGAGATGAAGTGCAAAAGTAAGAAGATAGGTCTGAGAGAAGGAAGAAGAGAGTTTGGGAGAGCCTGAAGAGGAGTAGCTGTGATAAAGATGGTGGGAGGCTGGGGGACAAAAAGATGAGGGAGAGGTATGATGGGGATGGTGGCATGAGAACCATCTGGTTTGGGCTATGGGGCAAAAGGCAGGGCTGGAGAGAATGGAATGTCCAAGTGACAGACACATACAGGCCCGGGTATCGTATCTGTATGTGTTTCTACATATACATCTCTGGACTTGGATTCTTCTTTAGAAGGCAAATTCCTGGTGATAAACCCTGGAACCAAAACCCTTTTCCCCTTCCCCCTTCCCTGCAGAGATCAATGGCCCCTCCATTCCAGCACCCGTCCAAACTGTGAAACAAAGCCCCAATAAAACCTGGCTGTTAGGCCTAGATAAATGACCTCTAGCATCACTGACCATCAGGCCCGAGAACTTCCTACCCCTCAGAGACTGAGGTTTCACACTCCTTCAGGACCATCCAATGAGCTTCACCCAAGTACCCCAATTTTGCCCAATAGAGACAACCCAAATTATCTAAATCCCAGACTACCACCCTATAAAAGATTGCTCCCTTCTCCACCCAGGTGGAGATCCCTAGCCATCTGCAGGTTGTGGGCTCCTCCCTTGCCCTCCCTTTGTCTTTCCACCCGTTCCCTACAATAAAGCTTTACTGCATAACTCCATCTCTCTGTCTCATTTGCCTCAGGTAGAACCCGGGTCAGTCAGATCTGACACCTGGAGAATTTCTTTGTTTCGTCATTCACAAACCAAGCACCTAGCTCAGAGCCTGACTTGCAAGGTATGGCTGAATTTTGGCTCACTGACTGATATGCCCCTCCCCAACTCCCAATAAAGAATTCCCTGAGAGCAGAGGCTGTTTCTCATGGTCTTTGGCTCCAGCCCAGAGTTTGGCATGTTTCAAATACTTAATAATTACCTGTTGATGTAGACATCTTTCCCCCCACCCCCACACTTGATAGCAGGGACTCTTTCTGTCCTAGTGTCCCTGGCATAGAGTAGGTACTTAGTAAATACTTGCTGACTGATAACAGACTTAGGGCTGAAACTCGGGGAGATCTGGGAAGGAGAAGATGAAAGGTGGGAGGAGTAGGAAGGGCAAGATCAGCTAAGATTGATTTGGGATGGGAATGGAGGCTTGGCTGGAAGGCGAGGCTGAGGGTCTGGGGTACAGATTTACAGCTGAAAGGAACCTGGAGACGATGAGGTTGAGACCAATCTTCTCATTTTTTGATGAGAGGTGGGGTTGAAGGACAGGAGACTGGGGGCGGGGGAATCTTTTTATCTATGGAAGGTGGGGGGAAAGAAAAAGGAGGATGGAGGGGAAGCGAGAGGGATGGAAGTGGGAAGAAAATATGGGGGGATGATGACGAAATGCGGATAGAGGGGTAGAGGGACAGAGGAAAAGAGAGAGGTTCGGAAGAAAGGATGGAAATGGGAGGGGAAGGGGACGGTGGGGGAGGGGACAGAGGTTAGAAGGGGGAGGGGACAGAGGGGGCGGGGTCAGAGAGCTTTGGAGGCGCGGGCCTGAGGCCAGGGCCGGGTCTGGGCTGGCCCGCCCCTCCCTCTCAGGGCCCCGGGCGGCGGCGGGCAGGGATGGGCCGGTCAGGCAGGGCCTTCACTCACCTCCTCCCCAGCTCAGGGACTTTCCACTTCCGCAAACAAAAACGAGCTCCCACCCACGTGACGGGTCCGCTCTCGCCTCCGCCAATCAGAAGAGGCCCTTCTCTACCACACCTCTCTGGAGCTCGGTGACCCAGGCTCGAGGCTCCCGGGCAGCCGACCGGAAGGGGGCGGTCCTGGACCTTTTTTTTAGTTTTTTGTAACCGCCCAATCAGAGGGCGCGGGAAGGGAGGAGGTAATACGAACGGAGGCCGGAAAGGGGGCGGCCATGTCAGAGCAGGGCGGAAGGGGCAGGGATGAGGCCCAGGAGACTGCAGGCTGATGAGGGGCGGGGGCGCTGCGCCCTCTTAAAGGGACGGACTAGTGACTGTAATTGGTGGTCCGACCTCCGACTCCAGCACCGTGACCCCGGGCAAATCTGCCTTCTCGGAGTCCCAGACAGTCTTCTAAGGAAGCTAGTCGAAAGTCAGGGGTTGAACTGCCCAGGTGGATGAACTTTCCTTTTGGAGCATAGATTTAAGAGATTAAAGGGACCTTGGACATGATATTACAGATGGAGAAACTGAGGCAAAGAGAGGTCGAAGTGACTGGCCTAGGGGCACGCAGCTAGTAAATGCTTGTTGACTAACCAGAAAAATTAAACTTCAGCAGAACATCTAACAGGATAGGAAGATGGGGACTGGAGTTCATTTCATTTTTATCATTTATGTATGTGTCCATTTATATGTTGTTTTATATAAATATGTATGTATAGATATATAATATATAATGATATGTAATAATATATATTATGTAAAGTGCCTTGAAAAGATCCATGCAACAGTTTTTTTTAATTATATCAGTGGTAGAATTGATTTATATGCCAATCATGCTTTGTCAGACTTTTGTATTGTGTGTAATATATTGTATTTCAAAAGATGTCTGAAGTTGTGTCATAATACATTCTGTTATATTTTGTGATTTTTTTTTCTAAAGAAAAAAAGTATAGTTTCATTTGAGTGGGGGGAAAAAAGGCTGGTCCAATGACAGTGGTTTATCAGAATATTAGTTTCACAAGTTAATATATTCCACCCCCACTGCTCATCAGATCATCCTGGATAGATCTGGAAGGAGCCTCAGATGCCATCAAGTCCAACTCCCTCATTTTATAGAAACTGAGACCCAAAGAGGGAATCAACTTGTCCAAGGTCACATCAATAATAAGTAGCAGAAGGCAGATTTGAAACCCCAGCCTCTTGACTCCTTATCCAGTATCCCTTATACCGGTACAACCTCCCTTTTTTCACAGATGAGAAAATTAGGGTTCAGAGAAATTAAATAACCAGTTTAATCAGGTCTTCCGATTCCAAATTAAGTGTTCATTCCACTATACCAGGCAGCACAACTCCTGCATGTTATCATTGAGAATGTTCAATGACTTATCTAAGACCACACAGCCAATAAGAGAGAAATTTAGGAACTGAACCCAGATTTTGAGATTCTAAATTCAGGGCCCCTTCCACTTGGTTACTAGTACTTTCTTCCTCGTGTTGAACACAACTCTGCACATTCTACCCACGGTTTCTTGTTCTTTCTAGGGTCAAACAAAACTAATTTAATTCTTCCCTTTTTTAAAAATTTTTAATTTTTTCCAATTTACATGTACATTACAATTACATTATAATTTTCAATAATCATTTTCTGAAATTTTGCAATCCATATTCTCTTCTACTCCTCAAGAAGGCAGGTAATATGATTTAGGTTGTTCATATTATACAATACATAATTCCATGTTCATACTGTGAAAGAAGACACATATCACTTACACTAGAGAAAAATTCATGGAAGAAATAAAGTGAAGAATGACATGTCTCAATCTGCATTTGGACTCCATAAGTTTCTTCTATGGCAGTGGGCAGACTTTTTTCATCATGAGTCCGGTGGAACTGTACTGGATTCTTGCATTTCTGCATCTTGAATCTTGCATAGTGAAGTCATTCACAGATGATCACCATCCATTATTGCTGTTACTGTGCACACTTGGTTTTGCTCACTGCACTTTGCATCATTTCATATAAATCTTTCCAGATTTTTTGTAATCATTTTGTTTGTCATTTCTAATGGCACCATGGTATTCTATTATAACCATATCACAACGTTTTCCAGGCATTCCTCAATGATGGACATCCCTTCAGTTTCTAGTTTTGTTTTGTTTTTTTGCCACCACAAAAAGAGCTACTATCAATATTTTAGTACAAGTAGATCTTTTCCCCTGTCTTTGATCTCTTTATTCTCTCTTATTCATACCAACCCCTACAGTGCTTTCTAGTCCCAACTGTCTTCTCTCCTTCAGGCTAAACATGGCCAGTTCCTCCGGATGCTCCTCCTACAACATGAATCTGAAACCTTTCACCTTTTCTGCTGACTTTTTTTTTTTTTTGATGCTTTCTTTCTAAGTTAACTAAAATGTGCTACCAATAAGGGAATGTAACAAGGCAGGTGTAATCTGACCAGGGATACAGTAAGATTGTCTCTCCATCCTGGATACCATGCTCCTATGGATGCAATTTAGGATTACACCAACTCTTTACATACCACATATTAAATTTGTAGTTCCTAACCCCTTTCCCCCAGATCATTTT
>NC_058134.1:216524806-216547939 GCF_016433145.1 Gracilinanus agilis | reverse complement strand
GGGGGGAAAGAAAAAGGAGGATGGAGGGGAAGCGAGAGGGATGGAAGTGGGAAGAAAATATGGGGGGATGATGACGAAATGCGGATAGAGGGGTAGAGGGACAGAGGAAAAGAGAGAGGTTCGGAAGAAAGGATGGAAATGGGAGGGGAAGGGGACGGTGGGGGAGGGGACAGAGGTTAGAAGGGGGAGGGGACAGAGGGGGCGGGGTCAGAGAGCTTTGGAGGCGCGGGCCTGAGGCCAGGGCCGGGTCTGGGCTGGCCCGCCCCTCCCTCTCAGGGCCCCGGGCGGCGGCGGGCAGGGATGGGCCGGTCAGGCAGGGCCTTCACTCACCTCCTCCCCAGCTCAGGGACTTTCCACTTCCGCAAACAAAAACGAGCTCCCACCCACGTGACGGGTCCGCTCTCGCCTCCGCCAATCAGAAGAGGCCCTTCTCTACCACACCTCTCTGGAGCTCGGTGACCCAGGCTCGAGGCTCCCGGGCAGCCGACCGGAAGGGGGCGGTCCTGGACCTTTTTTTTAGTTTTTTGTAACCGCCCAATCAGAGGGCGCGGGAAGGGAGGAGGTAATACGAACGGAGGCCGGAAAGGGGGCGGCCATGTCAGAGCAGGGCGGAAGGGGCAGGGATGAGGCCCAGGAGACTGCAGGCTGATGAGGGGCGGGGGCGCTGCGCCCTCTTAAAGGGACGGACTAGTGACTGTAATTGGTGGTCCGACCTCCGACTCCAGCACCGTGACCCCGGGCAAATCTGCCTTCTCGGAGTCCCAGACAGTCTTCTAAGGAAGCTAGTCGAAAGTCAGGGGTTGAACTGCCCAGGTGGATGAACTTTCCTTTTGGAGCATAGATTTAAGAGATTAAAGGGACCTTGGACATGATATTACAGATGGAGAAACTGAGGCAAAGAGAGGTCGAAGTGACTGGCCTAGGGGCACGCAGCTAGTAAATGCTTGTTGACTAACCAGAAAAATTAAACTTCAGCAGAACATCTAACAGGATAGGAAGATGGGGACTGGAGTTCATTTCATTTTTATCATTTATGTATGTGTCCATTTATATGTTGTTTTATATAAATATGTATGTATAGATATATAATATATAATGATATGTAATAATATATATTATGTAAAGTGCCTTGAAAAGATCCATGCAACAGTTTTTTTTAATTATATCAGTGGTAGAATTGATTTATATGCCAATCATGCTTTGTCAGACTTTTGTATTGTGTGTAATATATTGTATTTCAAAAGATGTCTGAAGTTGTGTCATAATACATTCTGTTATATTTTGTGATTTTTTTTTCTAAAGAAAAAAAGTATAGTTTCATTTGAGTGGGGGGAAAAAAGGCTGGTCCAATGACAGTGGTTTATCAGAATATTAGTTTCACAAGTTAATATATTCCACCCCCACTGCTCATCAGATCATCCTGGATAGATCTGGAAGGAGCCTCAGATGCCATCAAGTCCAACTCCCTCATTTTATAGAAACTGAGACCCAAAGAGGGAATCAACTTGTCCAAGGTCACATCAATAATAAGTAGCAGAAGGCAGATTTGAAACCCCAGCCTCTTGACTCCTTATCCAGTATCCCTTATACCGGTACAACCTCCCTTTTTTCACAGATGAGAAAATTAGGGTTCAGAGAAATTAAATAACCAGTTTAATCAGGTCTTCCGATTCCAAATTAAGTGTTCATTCCACTATACCAGGCAGCACAACTCCTGCATGTTATCATTGAGAATGTTCAATGACTTATCTAAGACCACACAGCCAATAAGAGAGAAATTTAGGAACTGAACCCAGATTTTGAGATTCTAAATTCAGGGCCCCTTCCACTTGGTTACTAGTACTTTCTTCCTCGTGTTGAACACAACTCTGCACATTCTACCCACGGTTTCTTGTTCTTTCTAGGGTCAAACAAAACTAATTTAATTCTTCCCTTTTTTAAAAATTTTTAATTTTTTCCAATTTACATGTACATTACAATTACATTATAATTTTCAATAATCATTTTCTGAAATTTTGCAATCCATATTCTCTTCTACTCCTCAAGAAGGCAGGTAATATGATTTAGGTTGTTCATATTATACAATACATAATTCCATGTTCATACTGTGAAAGAAGACACATATCACTTACACTAGAGAAAAATTCATGGAAGAAATAAAGTGAAGAATGACATGTCTCAATCTGCATTTGGACTCCATAAGTTTCTTCTATGGCAGTGGGCAGACTTTTTTCATCATGAGTCCGGTGGAACTGTACTGGATTCTTGCATTTCTGCATCTTGAATCTTGCATAGTGAAGTCATTCACAGATGATCACCATCCATTATTGCTGTTACTGTGCACACTTGGTTTTGCTCACTGCACTTTGCATCATTTCATATAAATCTTTCCAGATTTTTTGTAATCATTTTGTTTGTCATTTCTAATGGCACCATGGTATTCTATTATAACCATATCACAACGTTTTCCAGGCATTCCTCAATGATGGACATCCCTTCAGTTTCTAGTTTTGTTTTGTTTTTTTGCCACCACAAAAAGAGCTACTATCAATATTTTAGTACAAGTAGATCTTTTCCCCTGTCTTTGATCTCTTTATTCTCTCTTATTCATACCAACCCCTACAGTGCTTTCTAGTCCCAACTGTCTTCTCTCCTTCAGGCTAAACATGGCCAGTTCCTCCGGATGCTCCTCCTACAACATGAATCTGAAACCTTTCACCTTTTCTGCTGACTTTTTTTTTTTTTTGATGCTTTCTTTCTAAGTTAACTAAAATGTGCTACCAATAAGGGAATGTAACAAGGCAGGTGTAATCTGACCAGGGATACAGTAAGATTGTCTCTCCATCCTGGATACCATGCTCCTATGGATGCAATTTAGGATTACACCAACTCTTTACATACCACATATTAAATTTGTAGTTCCTAACCCCTTTCCCCCAGATCATTTTCAGAGGTACTATTCTCTAGCTACATTTCTCTCATCTTGTACTCACAAAATTGATTTTATTGTTGGGCAGCTAGGAAGTAGACAGAGAGCCAGGCCTAGAGACTGGAGGTCCTAGATCAAATCTGGCCTCAGACACTTCCTAACTGGCTGACCCTGGGCAAGGTCAACCTTAACCCTCATTGCCCAACCCTTATTGCTCTTCTGCCTTAGAACCAATACATAGTATTCATTCTAAGATGAAAGGTAAGAGGGTTTTTTAAAAATTGATTTAATTAACTCAACTGTAGACTTTAAATGTATCCCTATTAAATGTCATCTTACCAATTTCTACCATTTATATAGTACTCTCTGGTTATGTAAAGGTGTTTCAATGATCTGGATGAAGCTGCAAGAGTATAGGACAAACATCACCAGCTCCACTCACCCCAATATTGCCAAGTAAATCTCTAGAGTGTATGTGAATCCGTGAGACCTGGAGGCATGATAGAAGCTGAAAAACATATACTCATCCCAACTAAAATATCAAGTGGGAATGGAGGAGTTCATACTGAAGGGGAAGTAAAACCAGTTTAAAAGAAATTGGACTTTAGAGCTTTTTTCTTTGTTGACTTGGTGCCTTTGTGGGTCTGACTCACAAAAAAGCTAAAACATCCTTAAGGTTGTAGGCCCCTTTTTTTGAAAAAAAAAATGCTATTGATCCCCCTTTGGGAAAAAGCTGCTTTAGCAATTATAAATTCAGGTAAGGTGCAGAAGATGAAGTAGCATCTCAATGCAGAAGAGGCAGATGGATAATAGCAACAACTCAGCAGAGTAACAACTCACAGATCAAGACGTTAAAACAGCTCAATGGATACCAACAGCTCTGTAAGAAATAGCAAGAAACCACCTTAGCAACATTGAGTGTCTCTGGGATACAAATTTAGGAGCATGAGTTGTCCAAGCTAAGTTTGTTTCCTCTTTCCTCATTCACCAGTGGTCTAGGATTCTGTGGGAAAGCTTGGTTTAATTTGTAAAGGGAGAATGGTCTTTGTTATTTACCTTACCATTTTGTTTAACCATGTCCTCTGGTTGATTTGGAAAACACTGGATAGAACTCATGAGCTGTGCCTGTGAATCAGTGCTGACTGTGCAGGTGGAAAATTTGCCACACCTGAGCTAAATTCCCAGCATGCTTTTAAGTACGTCCTCTTTCGACGTACAAGGGTTTGGGAGATAAATGTGGCTGAGACTCATGCTGCAGAGCTCTTTTTTGGGGGGAGCTTGAGCTTTGCTTTGGTTAAAGTGCAGCAGGTGTGGGGCTCTGGCTCTGTTCACTTAACTGAAGGAATCCCTTTCCCTCTCATTTTTGTTAATTAAATCCTTCAATTTAAAAGTATCTGGAGTATTTCATTCATTTTTACTCCTACAATATTTTTGGCAACCATGAAGGGATAGAATTTCTTTTCCTGCCATGGTCTCCCCTTTCCTTTCTCCCTTCTCCCTCCGGGAAAACCTTTCAGAGATTTCCCAGACTCATTGCCTACACCTGCCTACCAGGAGACCCAGGCAGCCGGGTCTCTCCGTGGAAGAGGCTGTGCCTGATAACTCTTGCTGTTGCTGCTACTGGTAAGCTTTAAACTCCCTGCCCCCAACCCCAGCCCTGAGGAGGGGACAGCTGGTCCTCCCTCCTAACTAACTCTATTTTCACCCACCCCAGTTTGCTTCCTGTACTTCCTTTTGGCTAAAACTTTTCCCCACTCCAGGTAAGAGGTGTTCTTGCTCCTAAAAACCACATCCAAAATCCTTACCTTAAAAAACCTCCTCAACCCTGCCTTTATAGCCAGATTCTTCATACTCCCACCTGGATTCTGCCCCGCCTCCCATTGCCTCTTCACCAGTAGAGGCCATTATTGAGCACTCAGTTTTGTCTCTTGCTGAACTGCAGTGTCTGCTTTTCTGCCATTGGAGAGCAGCAATAAAATCATGTAACATCATATAAAATATTATAAAATACTATAAAATAAGACCTTTATAAAATACAATGCCAAGCATCATGAATGCAACTTTACAAGAAACCTTTTTGATTTTATTGGGAACTTTTAAGTTCTCAGAATGTCTCCTTCTCTTTTTGTAGCTAGGAAATTTTCTATATCAATTCTAAATATTAAGGCACAAAAAATTATCATACAAAAATGCAAGCTGACATTCAAAATCAATTGGACAATTTTAAGCACTCCTTAAATGGTCCAATGGCAATACATGATTCCATCAAAGATGTATCCGAATTTTCCAACACTATTCCTGAACTACCAAAGAAATTGATACTGAAATAGACACAGAAGATCCCTCTCCTATGTCTCAGATGGAAAACCACCTCTCTCATATGAGCAGCTCCTGGCTAACCTTCTCTCCCCTGCTCCTTCTCTTGATGCTCTGTCCCTTCTCCCACCCCACCACTAACCTCAGCCCCAAGAAAACCTCATCCTCCTACCATACAAGTTCCTACATTTTAAATATATTTTTTGTTTTTCTTCCTGCATGTGTGATACAATAATAGGTGGAAGAGTCTGTTTTTGAACCCCAGGTCATGGCATATGAAATAGTGGAAAAGACTCTCAATTCAGAATTTCAATTCTGTCACTTTTGTGAGTCATATTAACTTCTCTGAGCCTTAGTTTCTTCTTTTATAAAATGGGGAGAATAATGCCTGTACTATCTTCAGTATAATGCTACTGAAAGCATTAAATAAAATTATGTAGCCAAAGTGCTTTGAATTGTAGCATGGCTCCATCCTTAAGTTGGCTCTCTGGAAGCTATATCCATATTCAGGATAGTTCAGGCAAATAGACATCTTATCTTATTCTATTGTTTACTGGTATAAGGAAAGGGAGCAGAGTGGGAACTGGCTAAGGAAAAGCTCACCTGGAGTCCAGCCACCAGGGGGAGAAAGCAAGCCATCTGGTGACTTCCTATTTTCATTATCTTCCTAACGAGACTCTAAGCTCAGGTTGGTCCTATCTGCTGGAGGAACTCAAAAGCCTAGTTTCAGCTGTGTGTACCCACAGACCCACCGAGTCCCAGCAGCCTGACCTGGGTGCCTTGTAGCTCCTCTCTCACACTTGCCTCCTGTTCTTGGTCTGATTCCACTTCTGCCTTACAAGTTCCGGAGCTCACATATCTGACTCTCAAGCTTTGTGTGGTCACACTCTGATTCCTGTGCAGGAAGTTCCTGAACTCCTCCTGCTCCCTACTTCAGTGTTTGGGAAGAGGTGGCAAGACTGAGAGGTCACAAAATCAAAGAATGTCACAACTAAATGGGACTATAGAGGCAAGAGGTCCAAGGAGAGGAGCTCTGAATTTTCAGAGAACCTGAGTTCAGATCCTACTTCTGCCAGCTACTACCAGTCACTGTACAACCCTAGACTTCAGTTTCTTCATCTGTAAAATAAAGAATTGGACTAGATGACCTCTCAGGTTCTTTCCAAAGGTTTTTTTTATTATTTAATTAATTTACGATCTTTTTTCATGTTAATTATTCACATTCTTTCTCTCCCCTCCTCCTACCCCCCTCCCATAGCCAACACAATTCCACTGGGTTTTATATGTGTCATTGATCAAGACTTATTTCCATATTATTGATATTTGCACTAGGGTGATCCCCAATCATATCCCTATCGACCCATGTGACCAAGCAGTTGTTATTCTTCTGTTTCCACTCCCACGGTTCTTTCTCTGGATGTGGATAGCATCTTTCTCATAAGTCCTTCAGAATTGTCCTAGGTTATTGCATTGCTGCTAGTAGAGAAGTCCATTGCATTCCATTGTGCCACAGTGTATCTGTCTCTGTGTATAATGTTCTCCTGGTTCTGCTCCTTTTACTCTGTATCAATTCCTGGAGGTTGTTCAAGTTCACATCCTTCCAGGGATTATGAATCTATGAACCTACCTGTGTGTCACTCCCTTCACCTCCCTGTGCCTTAGTTTTTCTTTTTTTATAAAGGGAGGGGGTTGGCCCTGTTCCCTGACATCCCATTCAGCTCTGACTCCTACAATCTCCTGCTGATGCTGTTGGAAATGCATTGGCAAATCCAGAAACCATTTCCATGACCCAGTCTTGTCCATCAAATCAATTTTCACTATTTGCACATAATGGTGACCTGAAACCAAAGGAACATTGCAGTCCAAGAATGAAACAGGGAATTACCCCACCCCCACCCCCGACATGTAACTTCTAGAAGCAGTCTGATATGGTAGAAAAAGCACTGGGGTTGGAGGTCAGCAGAAACCTGGGCTGGAATCCTGGTTTTGTCATTTAGTAGCTGTGTGACCTTGGGTAATTCTCTTCACCTATGCTGGCCTTAGCTTCATCCTATGCAAATAAAGTCCTGTGGTCTACAAGGTTACTTTAGGCATTGACAAGATAATATCTGTAGAAAAGCTTGCAAACCTTCGAATGCTACATATAAATTATTATTATTTGGATTGATGAGGATGTTGAAAGTATTTAGTGAAGTCATAACTGAGGAATATTGGCTCTGAGAGTCCTAGCTGTGTGACCCTGGGCAAGTCATTTAACTGCTGTCTGCCTTAATCCATTGGAGAAGAAAACACCAAACCTCTCCAGGATCTTTTCCAAAACAACAACAACAAAAAAAACCATGAAGAGTATTCAGTCAAGAGTCTGAAATGACTCAACACCCCAAAGAATCAGGAGTGCCTAACCCCATTTCATAATTTCATAAATTCAATGTCTTATTTCATTCATTCCTCATAATAATCCCATATAGATATAGTGTCCCAAAAGTCTTAGTGTAGTCTTAAGCTCTTAAAGGTTAGAGATAAAAATAAATGACAAAGAGAAATAGATATTGATAGGCATAGCAAGAAAAGATACCTATAGATGAAATAGAGGGATAGACATAGAGTAGACATGTAGATAGATGGATGAATATAGGGTCAATAGATGATAGGTGGTTAATAGATAAAGGTGGTAGAAAAGATGGATAGAAAGACAGAGAGAGACCTAGAGTAGGTGCTAGGTAATAGATAGCCGAGAGATAAGAGACATAGAGAGATATAAACATAGATATAAATGAGAGGTAGCCATGGTAGAGGGCTTTTCTCAAAGACAGGATGTCCTGCACTGAGTACATACTGGCTGTATGACTTGGGCCAAGCAACTTGCCCTCTCATTGTCCCAAGGACTCTAAGACAATCAGTTGCAGAACAGGTATTGATATACAGGAAGAAACAATGCTGCAGAATCACAGTAAGAATCACATAAGATTTAGCAGCTTCCATGTCAAAGGAGCAGAAGTATGATATCCCAGAAAGCAAAGGAGATTACAACTAAGAATAACATAACCAGTAAAAGTAAGTATAATTCTTAAAGAGGGGAGATGAATATTTAATGAAATAAAAGATTTCCAAATATTCCTCATGAAAAGACCAGAGCTAAAAAAGAAAATGTGACATTCAAACACAAGATTCAAGAGTATCATAAAAAGATGAATTTAAAGAGAAATTGTAAGGGATCAATAAGATGAAACTATTTATATTCCTACATGGAAAGATATCACTTGTAACTCCTAAGAATTTTGTTATTGTTTGGGCAACGAAAAAATCTGCCTAGACAGAGAGCATGGATATGAGTTGATTATATTGGGATGACCTCCAAATAAAATTGTAGGAATGAGAAAGAGGAATGCACTAAGAGAAGGGAGAAGGAGAAGATAGAATAAAAAATTTTTTTTCTCACTATAAAGAACTTTTTTTTTTTTTTAAACCCTTACCTTCCATCTTAGAGTCAATACTGTGTATTGACTCCAAGACAGAAGAGTGGTAAGGGTAGGCAATGAGGGTCAAGTGACTTGCCCAGGGTCACACAGCTGGGAAGTGTCTGAGGCCAGATTTGAACCTAGGACCTCCCACTATAAAGAACTTTTAAGATGAAAGGGAAAATGGGAGTTGGGGTAGTAGGCAATGTTTGAATCTTACTCTTTTTTTTAAAACGCTTATCTTCTGTCTTAAAATCAATATTATGTATTGGTTCCAAGGCAGAAGAGCAGTAAGGGCTAGGCAATGGGGGTTAAGTGACTTGCCCAGGGTCACACAGCTAGGAAGTATCTGAGATCAAATTTGAACCCAGGACCTCCCACCTCTAAACCTGGTCCTCAATCCACTGAGCCACCTAGTATTATTGGAATTGGTTCAAAGAAGGAAGAATATATATACACACTCAGTTTGGTATAGAAATCTATCTTACCCAATAGGGAAATAGGAGTTAAGAGATTTGCAGGGAGGATACAGTTGATAAGGAGGAAGGCAGATTGGAAGAAGCATGATAGATTTTTGAGGAAGGGTTACCCAAGCACAAAGGCTGGCACCACTCTATGCTTAGTCACCCAAGTCTAAGAGATCCCAGGAGAGAACACCCCAGTAATAAAATCTTGGGAGATGGGAGGTAGCCAAGGATACCCACCAAAGGACCACAAGAAGAGGTATGGGAACAAATACCAGAGCTGTGAAGATTCATGACTCTTCCTCTTGTATGAAACCTGTTCCCTAGATGGGAGGGAGGGAAGGAGGAAGAAAGGAAGGAAAGAAGGAAGGAAGGAAAAAATTATTTCCTGCCTGTGGTCCACATGTAACCTGGAAGCACCTACTTTCTCATAATCTTGAATTACAATCAATTTGAAATCTCTTTCAAACATCACAAGATTCCCAGTGGTTGGCATGGGTTAGTAGGCCAGACGAAGCTGAGGTGACATAAGTTGAGTCTATGGGAAAACCGTCAAAGCAAACTTAAGTTGAAAGCTATCTCTGAGAGCTTTCAGTCAATGCCTTACCAAAGAAGGTGTGTTCATATGTATCTGCAGACAATGCATATGCAGACAATGGTGGTGGGGTACCACTGTACAGAAAATAAAGGTGAGTTTGGACAGCTTGAGAGTGGCAGAGGAGTTGCTAAAATTAAGACATTTTAACCAATTATCACATTATAAATGAGGGAGAGTCAATCATGATGGTAAACTGATGTTACTTGTTGAGGGGTGGTAATAATTTATCTGTATCTCAACGAACCCTCAGCTACTTTGTGGGTAGTAACTATTCAATTCACAGCCCAAGCCCCCACCCAGTGTGTCACTCTGTTAGTAGACAGACCAGTAGCACATAAAACTAAGAGCCAAAAGTATTTATTTAAGACATGAAATTAGACAGATGACAAGAGAATCAAGAAGTAGACTGTTCTCAGTGCCCCTATACAAAGGGCTACAAGTCTCCTACATGTCCTCAGGGCTTGGATTGTTTACTAACTGCATGGATTTGACTCCCAGATTCTTGGACACCCCTGGGATGGCTCAGTTTCTTGACTTTTTTTTTAAATTCACAAAGTTTCTTCTGTTCTTCCTCTTACAATGGAAGAAAAAATAATAAGGCAAAGAACCAAAGCCCATTTCTCACAGGGCCACCTACAAACATCAGAAGGAGAAGGAAGTCCCCAATTGATAAATGGGCAAGAGACATGAATAGGCAATTTTCAGATAAAGAAATCAAAAGTATCAAAAAGCACATGAGAAAGTGTTCTAAATCTCTAATAATTAGAGAAATGCAAATCAAAACAACTCTGAGGTATCACCTCACACCTAGCAGATTGGCTAAAATGAAAGAAGGGGAGAGTAATGAATGTTGGAGGGGATGTGGCAAAATTGGGACATTAATGCATTGCTGGTGGAGTTGTGAACTGATCCAGCCATTCTGGCTGGCAATTTGGAACTATGCCCAAAGGGCTATAAAAGAATGCCTGCCCTTTGATCCAGCCATACCATTGCTGGGTTTGTACCCCAAAGAGATCATAGATAAACAGACTTGTACGAAAATATTTATAGCTGCGCTTTTTGTAGTAGCAAAAAACTGGAAAATGAGGGGATGTCCTTCAATTGGGGAATGGCTGAACAAATTGTGGTATATGCGGGTGATGGAATACTATTGTGCTAAAAGGAATAATAAACTGGAGGAATTCCATGCAAATTGGAGAGACCTCCAGGAAGTGATGCAGAGCGAAAGGAGCAGAGCCAGAAGAACATTGTACACAGAGACTGATATACTGTGGTAAAATTGAATGTAATGGACCTCTGTACCAGCAGCACTGCAATGACACAAGACAGCTCTGAGGGATTTATGGTAAAGATGCTACCCACATTCAGAGGAAGGACTGCAGGAGAGGAAACATATAAGATAAACAATTGCTTGAATGCATGGGCTGAGGAGGACATGAATGGGAAATAGACCCTGAACAAGGACACATGGTACAACCAGTGGAAATGTGCGTTGGCCATGGGTGGGGGGAGAGCGGGGGGTGAAGGGGAAAGTAGGGGCATAAAGTATGTAAACAGATTAAAAACGAATATTAATAAATGTCTAATAAAAAAAAAGGAGAAGGAAGACCCAAGCCCGCTCTGCTTACAGCATTATCCATTACCAGCTTCTATCAGTGAAGAAGTCAAACCTAGAACATAGACCTTCTAAGCTAGAGTGGGTTGCTAATGCTCTTTGGAATGCCTTTGTAATCAGCCAAAGATCCTCCTGTTTTCCATGGATGACATGTCAGTGGTCTTCCAAGGCCCTTCCATTCTATGTCATTACAACTCTCCCAGAAGCACTCTCCTCCATGGGGGGAATTATGCCCATGTGCCTTTCCCCCTTAAATCTGTGAAAAGAGAAGATTTGCCAAAAGTTACCTTTTATTATATATTCTCATGGCAAGGGTATACGGGTAGAAAGCCCCCCCCCATTAAAAATCCCAGATGAGGGTGAGGCAGAGGGAGCATATAGGGAAGAATGAATTACTTTGTGAATGACTCCCCCTGAGGTGTGGTATAGGAGCCCCCATTTTGAGAAGACAATGGAAACCAAGTTGCAAAACAGAATTCCATAACATTAACACCTTTATTCTTAGAGTCATCATGTGTGAATAATCGACACAGACCTGGGGAAAGAGAGCTGAATGTCTGTAGGGTGAAAGTACTTAAAGGAGACCAATGCTGGAGAGGGCTGCTAGGCTCTAACATCTGTTCAACTGGCTGGATGCCCTCGGTGTGGTGTCGCTAACTAGGCAATGTTCAGCAATGTATAAAGCCGGGAAAAGGTTGCAGGAGAAGGAGAAGGTAATGGTGGTGCTGTTCTCCTTGGTGTTTCCCTCTGTTTTATTTTATTTATAAATATAATATATTATTCTATAAATATAATATAGAATATTGATAATATATTATCGTGTATTAATTATAATATAATTATGCTATTATATTATAAAGTATATATAATTATAATATAATACAATTAATTATATTATAAAATAAATATAAAATACAGAGGGTGTTTCCCTCTGTATTATTGTAGACAACCCGTAGCTACCCAGCCATGGCGAGAGCCCTTTACAATATGTCTCTGGCCCCCTTTGCAAGACTTATTCCATATCTTTCCCCTTCATGCACTCCAGAGTCTAGCCACATTGATCTGCTTGCTCTTCCTCACATGTGACATTCCANCTTCTCTTCTCTTCTCTTCTCTTCTCTTCTCTTCTCTTCTCTTCTCTTCTCTTCTCTTCTCTTCCCTTCTCTTCCCTTCTCTTCCCTTCTCTTCCCTTCTCTTCCCTTCTGCCTTAGAATCAATACTAAGCATCATTTACTTCCAAGGCAGAAGAATAGTAAGGGTTAGGCAATTAGAGTTAAGTGACTTGCTTGAGGTCATACAGCAAGGAAGTGTCTGAGGTCAAATTTGAATCCAGGACCTCCTCTCTAGGTCTAGCTCTATCCACTAATCGTTAGCATTTTTCAAAGCTCTGATAAAGCACCACATCTAAGCCTTTCCTGATCTCTCAACCCCTAGTTACTAGTACCTTCTCCCCCAAATTTTCTGGTTAGGAAATGTCCAGAATATAAGCAAGCTCCTTGAGAGGAGGGATTGTTTTCACTTTGGCCCTTTTTATCCCCTGTGGCATAGTTTAGGGCAGGTGCTCAATAAGTATTTATTAAGTGACTGATGCCTCTATTCTCTGAGTACAGATTTACTAGCCCACATACAGATTTATTAGCATTTCCATGCCCAGGAAAGGTAATCTGAGCAACGATGATGTATGGAATATAGATTCTTCAGAATATAAATTATCTTAATGTGAATATATATAATTGTAGAACATGTAGATAGGAATGTAGATTCTTATCCCAACTCCTCCAGGCACTGATGAGTCCCAGAAAACGTTTCATCTCCTATTAGGATTTTAGGGGTAGCTCTTGGATTGTTTTTTGTAATGCTATAGCTCACATGCCCCCACCAGTGTGTTTCCACCAAGATTATCAATTGTTATCAATTAGCAAGCCAGACTCAGTAAGTTTCTTGAAAGAGTTATTTCCGAGGTATGGTAAGAACAGTTGGTACAAAAGATCTCCCCCCACAGTCTGTGAGATGCTCTCCCAGCAGCCATTGAGCTCTATCCTTTATCCACAAAGAATGGGGGGTTGAGAGTCAACAGGATGTCATGGGAGGAATTCTGGCCTTGGAGTCTGAGGTTGGACTCCTTCCTCGGAGACTCACCAAGCTGTGTGATCCTGAGCAATTTCCACACTTGTCTCAGTCTCAGTTTCCTCATCTGAAAAATGGAGATAGTAATACTTGCACTAACTTCTCAGGATTATTAGAGAGGAAATATTTTGCAAAACTTGCAAAAAGTTCTACACAAATGTAAGCTATTCTTTTCATTAGAGAAGGGGCGGCCAGAAGCAGGCCCTCGGACGTGATGAGAGAGTCATACTCTACATTCAGTGTGGTCCAATGGATAGGATGCTGGAATTGGTCTGGATCTCACCTGGGTGAGTCATTTGTCTTATTTGACCCTTAGTTTCCTCATGTGTAAAATGGAACTGTTGTTAATACAAAATTTCTGAGGCTTGAATGAGCTAATGTCCATAAAGTGCTTTGTAAACTTTCAAGATAAAGATGAGCTTTTAAAAATTATTATTATTGTTATTATTATTATATGACTGCTTAAATGGATTTAGAATCACCAATAGAAATGGCTAAGGTAAAGGCAGTCAGAAGAGAAAATTGTTGTTTTTGTTGTTGCTATTTTAAATTAGGGAGTATTAAAATTTTTTTAAAATAAGTTAGGGAGTATTAAGTAGGAAAGTATGAAGAAGGAAAAGAGTGCATGATATCTCTGAAGTATCAAGAAGTGTAGGATTTAATCGTGAGGTTTGGGCAGGGGATAGTAAGAATAAAATGAGTAATAATGATAATAACTCGTATCGGTGGGGCATTAGGTAGCATTGGGGATAGGGTGGCTGGACCTAGAGTCAGGAAGACCTGAGTTCAAATCCAACCTCCTATATTTCCTACCTGCGTGACTGTAGATAAGTCACTTAACCTCCGTTTGCCTCCGTTTCTTCATCTAGAAAATGAGGATAATGATTATACCTACCTCCCAGGGCTGTTGTGACGATCAGTCGAGAAAATAATTATAAAATGCTTCTGCCAGTGCCTGTTAGCTATTATTATCAAGGCTGCGATGCCACACTGGCCAGTTTTCCCAAAGTCCTCTAGCCATGGGGGAGTATTGTTATGCTGCAGCCCGGGGAGACTGGCTTAGGGGGCCCCATCCTTCAAGCAGGAGCTTCTCATCCAATGACGTGATAAATGTGTGGAGCAGGTTTCTGGTCACGAGTAACTCGGGCCTCGTTGGTTCCGTGTTGTTCTGAGCTAAGCCTGGCTCGGGCCACTCCCCAAGTACTTTAGGTTCCATCCTGGAACAGAATGAGACATTCACAGGTCATTCAACACTTAACAAAAGGAGATTTAGCCCCTGCAGGAGAGGGATATTTGCCAAGGACGGACACTGAAGACACTTGGAGAAGATTCAGCTGAGAGATGCTCCCTGGCCCAAACTGCCCATAAGCCAAGCATAGAGAAAGCACCTGGAGCTCCTCATGGCTGTTTTCAACTCAGGCAACCAGGAAGTGATGTCAACCACTCCCTGAGCCAACCAAGTCATGAAGATGGACTCCATGGTCTTTTTTAATTTAATTTTAAAAAAATCCTTACCTTCTGTCTTAAAATGGATACTGAATATCAGTTTCAAGACAGAAGAGTGATAAGGGCTAGGCAATGGGGGTTAAGTGACTTGCCCAGGGTCACCCAGCTAGGAGTGTCTGAGGTCACATTTGAACCCAGGACCTCCCCTCTCTGGGCCTGGCTCTCAATCCACTTCACCACCCAGCTTCATGGAAGCTCCATAATTTTTAAGGAAAAACTAACCAAATTTGTTCAGGGCTCGGGGTTAGGTATCTCTTCTACTGCATGGGTGATGACAAAATCTTCTAATTGGCTGTAAAGTTAGAGTGATTGATGACTCAGGAGTTGCTGAGCAAGCAAAGGGGGTGCCAACTCATCTTTCAGGCTCGTTTCCTTTGAAGCAATAATAGGTAGGATGGCTTTGAGCTAAGCCACTGAAAGGTAGAGGGCCATCAGGCTAAATTCCCCCGCCCATCCAGGTGCAAATGGCATCTTTGTCCCTTTTGTGTTTATTCTTTCCTGACCTCAGGTGAATAAGTACTGAGAGATGGGAATGCCCAGTCAATCTGGTGCCTTCAGGAGATTCAGAGAGTCCTACAGTCCACCCCAGGTTACCAGAGCAATAGTTGTGTGCCAACAGACGAATATGGACAGATAGTGACCGGAAGACAATTACAGCTCCAGGGAGTAAGACCCCTCGAGGCAGAGAGAAGAACCAGTTTGGGACTCAACAGAGACACTGACCAACCCTTAGAGTGAGTCCAGCTGGACTGTGTCCCCAACTGGAAGCTACATAAAGAGGATTTTATGAGGACTTTATAAAGAAGAAAAGAATATTCAAGGCATTGGGAGCTATCCTTTTGTCATATATCTTTCTACACAAGTGACTCATTATCATTGTTCTTTAAGTCTGAGTCCATCCTTCCTTTAAACCATGTCTATCCAAAAAGAGAGAACACACCCATTGTTTTGGAGGGGAATATTTTGTGCCACCCTGGCAAATCCCTTTTCTAAGAGCTAACTGATGTGTGTTGGACTACTAAAAAAGAGCACATCTGGTAGGGGCTTGTTAAGAAAAGTATTAGAAATCTAACCTCCAGAATCTGAAGGGTAGTAGCAGCCACCCAGCCTACCAGTTGAAATGGGAAGTGGAGAAGAATCTCCAGAGAGGTTCTACAATTACAATTACGATAGAGGCAAGAGAGCTTACTCCGAGTTGCAGTGGGCAGGGAAGACTTCTTGGAGGAGAAGAGATTGGATCTGTCCTTGAAAGCTGAATAAGATCTGGGCAGGAAGAGAGGAGTGAGGAGAGACTTCTTGGTGGGAGTGCTTGGGAAGTAGCATGAGCAGAAATGTGGAGTCGAGGGAACAAATAAAGCCAGGTCGTGAGGTAGGCAAACCACATAGAGCTTATCACCACAGGGGGACCACAATGAGGGGACCTTTTAATAGGACTTTCGATAAATAAATATCTTTTCTCATGGTGGAAAGCTGAGCTTTCCAAGCCAGGCAAGGGTTTATTTTGTGACAAATCAAGCATCGCAGAAGAAGTATTATGTGGCTGGTGACACCTCGGACATAAGCATGAGGCAACGAAGGGGAAACAGGTTGAATCAAGAATTCCCTTCATCCCTTCTGTGCCACCCACTAGAAATGAGGTAATGTAAATAAATGTTCCTGTAAATTTGGCTTGGTTGGGATGTTTCTTTGTGTGGAAAGGGGAAGAAGGGCAGAGTTGTGCTAAGGACAGTGGTATAATCATTGATGGAGAGCAAAGCTCGCTGATTTATTTCAATGATGTAATCATCCATAGCTTGTCCTCCCCCTTGCCTGGTCCGAAGTCCCAAGGGGACCCTGAGTTCTCACCGGCTAGATTCAGGCAATGCAAGCTCTGAAGGGGCTGACACCAACCCCCAGCGGTTTCCAGGCAATAGATCTGGGGGCAAGGGGGCTCCAAGCATCTCTTAAGAATCCCCTGCCAAGGGGCAGCTGGGTAGCTCAGTGGATTGAGAGTCAGGCCTAGAGACAGGAGGTCCTAGGTTCAAATCCGGCCTCAGCCACTTCCCAGCTGTGTGACCCTGGGCAAGTCACTTGACCCCCATTGCCTACCCTTACCGCTCTTCTGCCTTAGAGCCAATACACAGAAGTTAAGGGTTTAAAATTTAAAAAAAAAAAAAAAAAAAAAAAGAATCCCCTGCCAAGCTGAAGGAAGGTTGAGATCTGTGTTGGTGAAAGGAGCAGCCCCATGGCTGAAGGGCTGAAGTAATCAATATGGAACACAATAAGCATTTATTTCTTCAAAGTTTGCAAAAAAAAAAAAAACCAAAAAAAAACCAAAAAAAAAACATGATCTCATTCAGGCTTTGCAAGAGCCCTGTGAAGTGGGATGAGAGGGTTATTATCCCACATTACAGAGAAGGAAGCAGAGGCTCAGAGAAGCAAAGGAACTTGCTTGTCACCAGCCAGACTGACTCAGTGGCAGGGGCAGGATTCAAACTCAGGCCCCTATTTACTCCTCCTTCTACGGCTTCACTCTTGGTTAAGGTGAGGAAAAAGTGAGGGCAGAAACTAGAGTAGAGATATTGCTAAGTATTCAGGCAAAAAAAAACAAAACAAAAACAAACATCATCTCTGTCACCTGCCCAGCTGTGCCCTGGCCAGGAACGACTGCCACAAGGGCTCCAGACTGAACTCCACTCCTCCCTTAAAAAAAACATATTTCTTGATAGCCTTTGCTTTTTCTATCACTTTCGTTTTAAAATATATCTCTCTGGGGGCAGCTGGGTAGCTCAGTGGATTGAGAGCCAGGCCTAGAGACAGGAGGTCCTAGGTTCAAACCCAGCCTCAGCCACTTCCCAGCTGTGTGACCCTGGGCAAGTCACTTGACTCCCATTGCCTACCCTTACCGCTCTTCTGCCTTAGAGCCAATACACAGTATTGATTCCAACACAGAAGGTAAGGGTTTTAAAAATAAAATAAAATATATCTCTCTCCCTCTTCCTTTATCAGAGAGATTCCTGGATTCAGGAAGATGGAAGTTCAAATCCCATCTCAGACACTCACCAGCTGTGGGACCTTAGGCAAGTCACATAACCTCTGCTTGCCTCAGTTTCCCCATCTGTAAAGATAGGGATAATAATGGCACCTTCCTCTCAGGGTTGTTGTGAGGATCAAATGAGATAATGATTGTAAAGCCCTTAGCACAGTGCCTCGTACATTGTAAGCACCGTATAAGGGTTAGCTGTTATTGGCTATTATTAACACCCAGAATCACCCTTGTAGCAAAGATGAAAGAAAAAAGCACTTCAGCAAAACTGAATTGATAATTAACTGATGAAATTGTGAAATGAGGGCAGATATGCCTGGTTCTTTGAGTACACAGTGGGAAAGTCCACAATGGCAGCGGTGGTCCAGAGCCAGGCAGGAAAGGGGCACAAAGACCGAGGGCAGGGGGATAGGGGCATGAGTTGGGGAAGGGAGGCCGGTATTGGGAAAAGGTGGCCTTCACCAGAGGCCATCAATCATTCGACAACCATGGAGAAGAATTGGGACCCAATGGAGATGGAGGAGCGATCGAGAGGTGGGCAGGAATTTGAGATCTTGTTTTTTGAGGGGTTTATTTTTGTATAAATCTATTATTTATAGGGTTTTAGGGGGAAGAGGCTAACTCTTCTCTGTGCCACCTTGGGTTAGCTCATTAACATAGCCATAACATTAACATATCCAAATCCAAACATGACCAAAGTTATCGGTCAAACTTTAAAGTAGCGGCACCTTTTTGATGCTCTGCTGATCAGGAACTGGGGAGGTCTGGAATTTGTCTGGGGACCTGCTGGCAGCCTAGAGGGTTCCCCTGATTCAGCACCTGTTACCAGGATGTGACACAACTTCCACATTCCTCTCTTTGCAATCTTATTTCCTGCTGTCTCCCCTTTATACTAGCTACTGATTAACTTACTATACAGACCAGAAGGGGAGGGAGGCAAGGGTCAGGGCGACCAGAACAAACTATAATTTTAATCCCAAAACAAGCCAACACAACCCGACCAAGTCTGATCTGTGATGAAGTGGTTTTTTTGTTTTCCTTTTTTTTTTTTAATCCTTATCTTCTGTTTTAGACTTAATAGTATCAGTTCCAAGGCAGAAGAGCAATAGTAATATAGGTTAAGTGACTTGCCCAAGGTCACACAACTAGGAAGTGTTTGTGGCCACATTTGAACCCAAGACCTCCCATCTCCAAGCCTGGCTCACTATCCACTGAGCCACCTGCCTATCCCCAATGAAGCAGTTTTTAAATTTTATTTAAATTTTTTTTTGTTATTTTTGAAAAACACTACATAGCCAGAAGGATTTCAGAGAACTTGAATGCTAGTCTTCCAGGCTTTGAGGCTTTCTCTCTATCTGTTATACCCTGCTTCTCTTTCTTTTTTAAAGAATAAAATAAATTTAAAATGTTCCATTTCAAAGTTTTGTGTCTCCTTTTAAGCTTCTTTCTGTTCACTTCTATGCATTGTTAAAAATCCCTCACCTTCCCTCTTAGAATCAGTACTGAGTATTGGTTCCAAGGCAGAAGAGCAGTCAGGGCTAGGCAATGGGGGTCAAGTGACTTTCCCAGGGTCACCCAGCTAGGAAGAGTCTGAGGCCAGATTTGAACCTAGAGCCTCTGCCTGTAGGCCTCGATCTCTATCCACGGAGCCACCTTGCTGCCCCCTTTATGTATTTTTTTTATTTTAAAATTTTATTTCAATAACAAATCCACACGTTTTCCAAGGTTACAATTCACGTTGTCTCCCTCCCCTCTCCCATAGCTGACAAGCAATTCCACTGGGCTCCACTTATATATTCTTTTCAAGGCTTCATTGACACTCCCTTCTCTGTGTAGGGAGGTTAAATGGGTCTATAGGGGCCATTCATACCATTCAAAGCATGGAGCACGCTCAGAGCTTTCCTTCTGGCCTTTAATGTGGGAACTTTGGGACTGGCTTCTGGCCAGGTATGACTCATTGCAAAAGGGGTCAAATTTGAAATGATGGAGAGTCCCCTAATTGGCTGAGTCAGAGGAACTGGTGAGACTTGAAGGCTGTATGAGAGAAATCTACCTGACCTTCTCTTCCTCTTGAGTTTAAGTCACACAGGGCTGTTTTCCTGATGCATCCTGAGAGCAGGGTTGGGGCAGGAGTACTTCTCCCTGTCCTTGTGGCCATGAGCGGAGGCAAGCTTGTGCCTGGGGCTCCAGGGGCAACCTTTCGTCTGCTCTTGGCCCAAGGCATGGGGTGGCACTATTAGGGCACTATTATTGGCTCTGCGCTGTCCAAACAACTCCTGGTGCATGTCTCCTGATAAAATGCCCCAGCTCAGGCCATCTTCTCCAAGAGTTCTGAAAGAGTTGCCAAGACTCTTCCCTTTGCTGCTATCAAGCTCCAACCTAATGGGTTCAGGACTACGGACTTCTGGAGCTCACAAGGTTGTTTGAACTAATCCATCTTTGTATTAGACAGTGCCTGCCTGCCTCAGACCCCCAGGCAATCTCATCTGATCTACTAAGTACCCGGTAGGTCTTGCCATCCACCCTGATGCTGGACTCCTTTGTGTTGTCTCCACCAATTAGAGCATGAGCTCCTTGTCGGTGCACTTAGAAGGCACATAAATTAGGGCTTAATCAATGTTTTTTAAATTCTCATTTATTTCATTCATCCTCTGGAAATCCTGGAATTTTCCAGGGGAGCTCCCAAGAGCAAACTCCCTGGGATGGCCCCTAAAACCAATTCAAAATTTTTAATGCCAGAAAATTCCAATTGGCCTTGGTCTCCCTTAAGTCCCTTCTTCTCTTTGGGTTTCAGTTTTATCTGTAAATGGATGGGGCTGGATGAGATTATCTCTAAGGGGTCATTCTAACTGATATTCCATGTTCTAAAGCTCCTTCCAACTCCCACATTCTCTATTCTAAGGTCCTTTTTACTGCTGACAGTCTCTGCAGTTCCAGGGTCTCTCTCAGCCCTGACATTCTAGGTTCTAAGGCCCCTTTCCCAGCTCCAAAGTTCACTTTTCCAAGAGCTCTCCCAACTCTGATATTCCATGAAGCAGGTGTTGCAGTGGATGGTATACTGGGTCTGGAGTCAGGAAAACCTGAGTTCAAATCCAGCCTCAGGCACTTATGAGCTATTTGACCAATGGGCAAGTCACTTAACTTGTGCTTGGCTCAGTTTCCTCATCTATAAAATGGAGATAATAATAGAACTCTCTCCCAGGGTTGTTTGTGAGGATCAAATGAGAATATTTGTAAAGTGCTTGACATAGTGCCCGGTACATGGTAGATGCCATATAAATGTTAATCCTCCCAGTTTTGACAGCTTAGAATTCTCTGACCATGTTACAGTGAAAGCTCAGGCAGAAAGCCACACAATTTCCCAATCTCCCATGGGGCTCTCACTTCTGCTCCAGACCCCAGGTCCCTACACCAGGGGCTACATCCTGAGCTCTGAATTCATTTAGTAGAGAATACAAAGGGGCCCAAAGGCCAGCAGCCCCCTCTTATAATCTTATTGAGTAATGAAGGGAGCCAGAAGACCTGGGCACAGCTCTTCCTCTGTGGTTCAAGACAGTGAATGAGAAGAGAAATCCAATTGTATTTGGAGGAGAAAGTTGTATCCTGACTATGGAAGGCCATAGATAATTCCCTTCAACACCAGAAAGGATAGTTTTAGAGAAGCCTGGGAGGATTTAGAGATGAACTGATGCAGAGGAAAGAGGGCAGAACATGAGGTCAGTCCTCTTTTTTTCCCTCTCTGTATACCATTTCCACTGGGGATATCATCAGATTCCCTTGGCATCAATGATTAGCAATAAGTAGATGATTTTCCGATGCATTTATCCAATCCTAATATTGCTCCCAGTCTCTGTAACTGGATTGGACAACTTGAGTTAGTTTTCCCACGGATAACTAAAATTCAACATGTCCATAACTGAACTCATTATCCTTCCCTGCAAACCTTCCCCTTGTCTGACCTCTTCTCTTACTGATGAGGGCATCACCATGCTCTCAGTCCCCCAGGCTCATGAACCCTCACCATTTCCCATTTGCATTATCTTCCCTAGGCCCTCTTCTCTCTTCTTTGGTGCAAATTCTCATCACCCCACACCTGATTCACTGCAGAAACCATCGGGCTAATCTCCTTATCCTTGCTCCAAGATTCTCATCACTGCAGGCCATCCTCCACTCAGGGGCCAGATAGATTTTCCTAAAGCACAGTTCTGACTATGTCATTCCCTTACTCAATAAGCTTCAGGGGCTCCCAGTTACCTCCAAGATTAAATGAAAAACAACAAAAATAGGCTGCCGGTCTCCTAAGATCAAGATGGTGAACTCCCAGTGCAGAATGAGATACTTTTTCAGAACTACATGGTCAATGTGAAGATCTGTGTTGTTTGGCTACATATATTTGATACAAAGATTTTTGCTTTTCTTTTATTTTGGGGAGGGGGCATTTGGGTGGGTGGGGGAGGATAAAGAGATGTTCTGGCAATAGTTTAACAATAAAGGAAGGGGAAAGTGAGAAAAGAGAGGAGTTGAAAGCACTTCAAAAATGCATAGAAGTGGTCAACAGGAGACAGGGAAACCAGCTTTGAAAATAACATGTTGATTTTCAACATGGGTTGATGCGGACATGATTGGGGATGTAGACTAGAAATGACCACCCCAGTGCAACTATCAATAATATGGAAATAAGTCTTAATAGATGACACTTAAAGAAACCAGTGGAAATGTGTGCCGGCTATGGGGGGGGGGTGAAGGGGAAAGTAAGAACATGAATCATGTAACCATGGACATTTTTTCTAAAAAAGAAAAAAATTAAAAAAGAAAAAGAAAAAGAAAATAATATGCTGAAGGGTAACCTGAGTGGCTCAGTGAGCCTGGAGATAAAAGGTCCTGGGTTCAAGTTTGGCTTCCAACACTTCTGAGGTGTGGAACTCTGAGCAAGTCACTTAACCCCCACTGGCTAGCCCTTACCACTCTTCTGGAAAGAAAGAAAGAAAAAGAAAGGAAAAAAGAAAGGAAGGAAGGAAGGAAGGAAGGAAAAGAAAGAAAGAAAGAAAGAAATAAGGAAATAAGAAAGAAAGAAAGAAAGAAAGAAAGAAAGAAA
>NC_058134.1:216442648-216519933 GCF_016433145.1 Gracilinanus agilis | reverse complement strand
GAAGGAAGGAAGGAAGGAAGGAAGGAAGGAAGGAAGGAAGGAAGGAAGGAAGGAAGAGAACATGTTGAATCTGTTGGAGGCTTGAGGAAAAAGTAAGATTGTCATGCAATCCCTTTTTCTGTTCTCCTTTGTATATGGTATTTAATGTTTGTTAAACTCAGAACTAAAATAAAAGGGACAGCCAGGTGGTTTAGGTGGTTCAGGGGATAGAGAGCCAGACCTAGAGAGAAGTCCTAAGTTCAAATGTGGCCACAGACATGTCCTGGCTGTGTGACCCTGGGCAAGTCATTTACCTCCATTTGCCTAGCCCCCAGCCCTCTTCTGCCTAGGAACAGATGCATGGTGTCAAGGAAGGTAAGGGATTTAAAATAAATCTAGGTCTCAGTTTCCATATCTTCAGAGATAAGGGGGCTGCATCAGATGACCTCCAAGGTCCCTTTTGGTTCTAAATCCAATACGCTCACCGATAAAATTAGCGGGTTTGGTCTAGGTCTCTAAGCCCCCTTTTGGCTGTGAGTCCCGGTAGGGGTGCACGCCCTCTCCCGCCGGGTCCCTTTAAGCTGGGCCTTCATTGCCTCGCCCCAGCCCCTTCCCTGCAGCCCCGCGGTGCCCCTCACCTAGATGCCCGCTCTTTCCCCCTCCCACGCAAGGCAGGGCCAGAAAGAGGCGGGGCTCCCGGGTAGCCCCGCCCCTTCCCTCCCTTTGGGAGGAGCGGGGCTGGAAGGAGGCGGCGAGGGGTGACATCAGCGCATGACTGTGTTTTTATGAATGAAAGGAATCCTGTGAGTGAGTAATTCCAGGAAACTCACATTACAACTCAGCAGATTGCTGCTGCGTTCGCCGCTGTCGCGCGCGCCTCCCCGCCAGCAGGCAGCCTCCACTCTCGGCTGCCCGAGCCCCAGTCGGAGCCCGGAGCACGGCCCCGGGAGGCGGCGGCTGGAGGCCGGGAGGTACCCACCACCCTGGGGTGGCGGAGGAGGAGAAAAAGCGGAGAGGAAGAGGAGGAGAAGGGACAAGGGGAAGGAAGGAGAGACTCCCGGACAACGCAGGAGAGCCAGGGTGAGGACGCAGGGACGCGGCCGCTTCCTCGGGGACCTTCAAGGGTTGGGGGGCATGGGCCGGCCTTTGCCTTCCACCCCGCCCTCAGTGGACCCCTTTTGCTACGTCCCCTACGCTATTTGCCCCTCGCCGACCTTGGCTTACTGGAAGCTTGGGAGGGGGACGCTGGGGAGATCGGGTGTGTGTGAGGGGGGCAGCAATCGTCTCTCCGTCGGTCTGTCAGCCCTACGCTAGCCCCCGAGAGTGGGCGTAGTGAGCGGGGGGGGGGGGGGGGCGGAGAATCACATTTGTCCTACTGCTTGTCCGCTTTCCGGAGAGAAGGGGCTCGGCTGGGCCGAGAGCTTTGGGAGGCACTTGGAGGGGGAGGCGTATCCTCTCCTCACAACCCCGGTAGAGGTACAGAAGCGGGGAGGGGGCTGAGCGGAGGGTGTCTGTCTTCCCCACCCTGGGACTAAAGGGACTTCTCCGAAGTTGGGAGAACTGAAAGTAGAGGTGCCTGCCCCCCTCCCGCTGGAGGGATGGAATGCCGAATGTCTTTCTCCCCCACCCACCCCGCCGCCCACCCCATCCGAGTCGGAGCCAGAAGGGGCCTCCCTGAGGTCGGTGGGGAAACTGGAAGGAGAGTTTGTCCCTCGGTCTGTCTTGCCCCTTTGCCAGAGCTAAAAGGCTGGAGAGCTGGGGTAAAGGACGTGCAGCCCGACGCTTCTGACTGGGGGGCCGGGAGGGCCAACTCGGGAGTCGGGAAAGAAGGGAAGCATGCCCCCTCCCCAGCCCCAAAGAGCCGTCCCGTCGGGGCCACGAGCTGGGCGGGTGGGAGGCCTGGGGAGCCGCACTGGGCGCCGGTGGGGCGGGTGTGCGTGCGTGCGTGACTCAGTGTGTACATTCCGTTTGTTGTGCCTGTGTGTGTGTGTGTGTGTGTGTGTGTGTGTGTGTTTGTGTGTATAAGAGAGTACGCGCGCGCGCAAACACGGATTAGCTCAGCCGAGAGGAGGAGGAAGTGAGTGGGCCGGCCCCAGGCGCCCGGGGGCGCGTCCCGTCTGTCCCGAGCCCAGGCTGCGGCCCGGGTCTCCTACTTCCCTCCTCCTTCCCTTTCCCCAGTCCTTGACCTTGGTGTTTCCCTGCTCTCCTTCCCCTGCGGGGTTCCTGTGGGATGTTTGTGCCCCTGGATGCAGAGCTAGACAGGAAGGGGAGCTTAAAGATCAGAGAGGCCAAGGGGCTTCCCCAAGGTCACACAGCTCATTAGACTGCAGAGCCAGGATTCCCATTCAAATTCAAGGCCTATGTATTCGTGGACCGCCTCGGCCACAGGCGATCTATCTGCCCAGAGCTGCACCCAGGAAGGACTGGGGTGAGGGTTGGGGGGTGTGTGGCAGGGCCCATTGGACCCTATCTCTCTTTTAAGCCCCCCACCCCGAGCTTTAGGGAGAGGGTGTAGGTCAGCCCCCCTTACTCCCCTTAACTTGGCCACAAAAGTCAGAAGGGTGCTGAGCCGCTGGGGCAGGGAGGAACATACCTCCCCGGATATTACCTAGCCCACCTCTCCCTGGAGATGACTTTGAGCAAGGCTGTCCTCAGAAAAGGGGACCTGCCCAGGCTCACGTGGGGAGCTAGTTGCAGAGCTGGTATTCCTACGCCCTTACTTTCCAGAGAGGAAGTCAGTGACTCCACGGGTCACATAGCAACAACGCCTGCCCCAACCAGGCCTCCTGGGGCCCAGGCTTTCCTCCCACTTGCAGGTGTTACTGCTGTTGGGGCCTGGCACTGAGAAAGAGGGGCCTTGCGGACCGGAGATGGAGGATGGAAAGCCCTAGAGCTGGGCCCTCCCAGAGCCCGCAGTTCAAAGGTAGAGGCCCACCTGGACACCCAGAGTCCCTGCCCATCCACACCGGTAACCCTGGGGTGTCCAATTCCATGGAAGGGGGTGGGGAGCCAGATCGGTAGTGCAAGGGTTAGTGTGTATGTGAGAAGGCAGGGAAGGGGAGATGCTGTGGGCCCCTTTGGCCAGCAAAGAGTTAAAGGGACCTGGATGCACCTGTTTCTGTCCAGTGATCTGGAGAGCCCTCCCTGGGGTCATCGAGGCCCCTACCTGTGGTCTGAAGGTCAAAGTTTCCCCCACTCCCCCTCCTCTGCATTGTGGATTGGCTATTGTCCTAAGCCTGACTGGCTGCCCTCTCCTCTCTACCTGGGGAGGGCACAGCCTGGCCTAATCAGGTGATCCCTATATTTACTGGAAAGAATGGCGTCCTGGATTAAAGCTCTGGAACCTTAAAAGTCAGAACTCACAGCTGAGAGGTTGGGATTGGTCCCAAGTAAGTGGTAGAATCAGGATTTGAACTGGGGTCTGGTAATCTTTGGGAGACACAGTCATGTCCTTTGAATGGCAGGCATGCCATTGTGGAGGGGTCTTGGAGATGCCAGAGACAGTGGCAGGGCCATTGGGCAGAAGGGAACAAGGGGGCAGGCTGACTTTAGCTCCAGGCTAAGGAAGACCTTTCTGGCGGTTGGAACTGCCCAGCAGTGGCCCGGGCCACCTCCGGGTGGGAGTGAGCTCTTCTGAAAGGTCTTCCAGGAGACCCTTGCCCAGGACAGTGCAGAGAAGAGCCATGAGCAGGGACTTGGACGGGATGCCCTATGCCATGTCATCAAGGGCAGGGAATGGAGAGTTGAGAGGTTCTGGGCCCCCTTTCTGCCCCGAAGATGAGGTCTCTTGGCTGTGAGGCCACGAGGGGGTGAGACATGACCTCTCAGGGTGCGAGGCATCTCTCCAAGGCCATGAGTGGCACAGGTGTTGGCCTGCCTTGGTAAAGACTGGCTTCACCTGGGAGTTAGTTCCCTAAACCAGTGAAATCACTGCTCTCCCTCCCAGTGCAACCAGAGAGATGCAGAACATTCTGGAAGAGCCTGTGAGCTGCTACCTGGACTTTGGCTTAGGCAAATCGATTCCATAAACAGCCTTGTACCTGTGATAGGTGCTCAGCAAATGCCTTGCAGAATCCAGAATGAAAGGGCTAAGAGGACCCTTAGAACAGGGAATGTCACAAGGTTGGGAGGAGCCTTAGAATAGGGAATGCCAGAGCTGGGAGGACTCTTAGAACAGAGAAAGCCAGAGCTAGAGGGCTAAGAGAGGCCAAAGTCTAGTCCCCTTATTTTATAGATTAGGAAAATGAGAGCCAGAGGGAGCCGGTGCTTTGCCCAAGGAGTCAGTAGCTTACTTAGCCCAGGCTTGGTAGCTTAGGTTTTCATTCCAAGCCCTGGGCCTTTATATCTCACAATTGATTGATAATGCTCAAAATATCCTAGTGGATGAGTGATCTCAGTGATTCAGAAGTCTCCTTCAGGGAGTCAGAGAACAGCCAGGATCTGTGGTTGCCGTCCTTGGCAGCTTTTGCCCGTGTCCTCCCCTAAATTCACCCCGTAGGGTCCTGAAGCATACTTCCCTCTGCTCACCTACCCCAGTCAGGCCTTTATACAGCCCTTCCTTTTCCTTTTTTAAACCCTTACTTTCCATCTTAGAATCAATATTGTTCCAAGGCAGAAGGGCGGTAAGGGCTAGGCAATGGGCATTAAGTGACTTGCTCAGGATCACATAGCTAAGAAGTGTCTGAGGCCAGTTTTGAAGACAGGACCCCCGCCTGGCTCTCTATCCACTGAGTCACCCAGCTGCCCCCTTACAGCCTTTTCTTATCCGTGATTTCATTTGGAATGTGGTAAAGAGAACTCTGGGCCGGGAGTCTGGAGACCCAGGTTATTTGTAAAACTGTGTGTGGCTGGCCAGGAACATCTGGGGCTGGCCACAGTCTTCAAGGTTCCGTCTAGCTCTAACGTTCAGTGACTAGGGGATATCCAGGCTGGACCAGTTTAGGATGTGGCCAGTGTGACCACAGCCTTAGGTTGGAAGGGAGGGAGAGAGGCATGCCTATCTCTCACAGGTCTTTAAACAGCGGAGAACACAGTGAGGAGGGGAAGTTTTGAGGAGCTAGACTTGGGCTCCATGCAAGGGGAGAGTCCCCCCCCCCTCAAAGATGGAATGGAGGGCTCCTTGGTGCCTAGGCTGGGTGCTCCATTGAAGGCTCATAGCTTGCCTCCTAAAGAAAGCTTTTGATGATCTTGGCCCCTTCCTAGCCCCACTTTCCTGTTCTCAATAGTTTTGGAAGGAACCTTGAAGGTCATTGAATACTGCCCCTCCCAAACAAAACTGAAGCCCAAAGAAGCATGATGGAAAGGATGTTAGAAGTTATGTAACCTCTCACTCTACATATAAGGCTGAAGAGGTCAAGGGTCTTGTCCAAGGATCGCAGATCAAAAGCTCTAGGGGACTTCAGAGGCCATTGGGTCTAACCCCACATTTTACAGATGAGGAGCCTGAGGTCCAAGGAGTTGAAGTGACTTGCCCAGGCAAGTTTCTCTAGTGGCTCTCCATCACCTCCAAGATCAAATACAAAATTCTCTGCAACCTAGTGCAGTATTCAGTATTTCCCATTTATCTGGTTTATAGCTGTTTGTTGCCTCTTTTTAGATTTTGAACTCCTTGAGGGCAGGAACTGCATTTTACCTCTTGTAGCCCCAGGACTTGGCACAATGCCTTGTACCTAAGCAGTAACTGATGCCCACCAGATTGGATTATGTAGGAATATGATGAGTTTCAAGTCACTATAGATGAGGTGAAATTTACCTCATTGGAGGGAATTGATGAGATTATTAAAGGTCGGAAAGCTAGAAATCATGGAAAATTTCCAAGTGGCCACTAGGTGATCGTTTGCCCCTAATGGAGAAGAGGCAGTCAGGCTCGAGGGCCATGGAGGTTCCTTCTGGCTCTGAGAGCTAGATTCAGAGGGCCCTGAATTCCGGGTCTCTGTGGGCTTAGGCAGCAGAGCATGCTGCTCACACTCAAGGTAGGACACGGAATATCCCCCAGACTGAACCAGAAAGCCAGTGCGCAGGATGAAGGGTTTGTGTCTTTGGCCAGATGACCAAAGGGAATATCATTTTTCAAGGTTAAAGGGGAAAGAAAGGAAACTGGGCAGCCAGCCCTTAACAGGCCACCTTGCCTGCTGCCTGGATGAACACAGCCCCAGCCCCAGTGAGGAACCAAAGGTCCCTGCCTCCACACACTGGTCCCCTTTAGGAACATAACTTCCTTTTCACAGCCTCAGGCTCTTGGCAGGGCTGAGATCACATCTGCCTCCGTGACTGATGCCCACATTTTCTTCTCCATTTATAAGCTGGGATCTGTCACCTTGTGCCTCAGAATCATGGGAACTGCCAAGTTGGGAAGGACCTTAGAGGTCATCAAGTCCAATCCCCTAATTTTTCAGGGAAGGAACTAAGGCTCAGAGATAGAAACTAAATTGGCACAGCAATAAGTGATAGAGCTGAGGTTTGAACCCATGTCCTCAGATGCCAAATCCACTGCTCTCTTGGCCGCCCCTGCTGCTTCTCTCTCTGGGAGTCTGGCTGATCATGTTGGCTCTGGAGGTAGAGGAAAACAAATTTTTTCTCTCTGTGCTCACAGGATGGGTGAAACCGACTGAAAGCAGAGACAGAGCAGCCTGCCAGCATGGGGTGGGGCAGTCTGCGGCAGGATTCCTACAGGGGACCCAGGAGGGATTTTTATAGTATCAGTGATGGCAGACACACTCAGGCCATGTACTGAACAGACCCTGACTGGGTCGATTTCCCCAAGAAAACCCACTCAGGAACGACCCCCAGAGAGAGTATCAGGGCCCCCCAAATCATTTGAGTCAACTGTGCTGGCCTTATAAGGGACCAGGAGCCAAGAGGAAGCCAGTGGCAGTGGCCTGGCCTGAGAGGCAGAAGGTAGCCCTGGCACATGGACTCTTGTGTTCATGTGTGAAACCTTGGACAAGTCCCTTTTTCCTCTAAGCCTCCACTTCTCCTCTTTAAAATAAGGGGATGAATTCAAGTATCTCAGGTCTCTTAGATCACTAAGGACCCTATGATCCTAGAAACACCTTTTCGTTTACAAAGTATTGCATAGTATGATTTCCTTTGAACCTCACTGAGGCTGGCCCTATGAAGCAAGGACCAAATTTGGTTGATAATTCAAATACTATTTGTTCATGTCATCTTTTAAGTATCCTCCAGCTCTGACATTCTATATTCTAGTCTTTCCCATCTCTAATATGCAATTCTGTTCAATTTAACATGCATTTATTAAACACCTACTATGTACCAGGCATTGGGCCAGATGGCCTGGATACAAAGTTGAAAACGACAGCCCTTGCCCCCAAGGAACATTCCCTGTTTAGGCCCCTCCCAGCTCTGACATCTCCTGTTCTAAGACCCTCCTAGATCAGACTGTTCTATGCTCTAAGGGTCTCTTCAAGGCCTGAGATTTTAGGAATTTAACCAGTAGTATCCAATCATACCCTATGGATTATCCACAGCAAAATTTGAAATTCAGGCTAACTCCCTTCCCCTCACCTCCATTTTTATTCAATGTATGTTCAGAGGGGATAAACTTCTTTTAGTAACAGACAAAGCAAAATATTAACAGAAAAATATGAAACTCAACATAAAATTCCATTTAATTTGATGAACTAGATGTGTCCAGTAGACAGCTTAAACTCAGTATGTACAAAGGAACTCATTATCTTCCCTCCTAGACCCTCCCCTCTCCTATTTTCTGTATTATAATCTAGGGCATCCCCATCCTCTCATCCCCCAGGCTCTCAACCCTAGAGTTGTCCTTTATTCCTCACTCTCACTTCCTATATAGATGATGCCAGGCCTGTTGTTTTCACCCCTGTAGCAGCATCTCTTGTCCATGTCACCCCTGTAGCAGCATCTCTTGTCCATGTCACCCCTGTAGCAGCATCTCTTGTCCATGTCACTCCCCTAGCAGCATCTCTTGTCCATTTCACCCCTGTAGCAGCATCTCTTGTCCATTTCACCCCTGTAGCAGCATCTCTTCCCTTGGCGTGAGATGGTTGCGACCCTATGCTCCTCTGGGAGTCAATAGGAATAATAATAAGCAGCATCTCTTGTTCATGTCACCCCTGTAGCAGCATCTCTTATCCATTTCTCCTCTGTAATGTGCCTTCTTCTTTCCTCTGATACTGCCCCATCTCTGGTAAAGACCCTCGTCACCTTTTGCCTGGACTATTGCAATAGCTGCAGGTGGGTCTTCCTGCCCTGGCTCTCTCCCTGCTCCAGTCCATCCTCCATTCTGCCACCAAAGTGATTTTCCTAAAGCACAAGTCACATTACCCTCCAGCCCTCACCCCACATATGCATCTGCTTTCAATGAGCCCCACTGGCTCCATTTTTCCCAGGATCAGATATAAATTTCCCCATTAAGCACTTAAAGCCCTTCACAGCTCAGCTCTGTCCTACTCTTCCAGTCTTACAATTTTCTTCCATGATAACATGTGACCTAATAACAATAGGTAGCACTTATGTAGGTCCTTTATATATGTCCACTTATTTGATTCTCACAACCACCTTATGAGAGAAAAGCTCTTTTTATCCCTATTTTACAGAAGAGGAAACAGAGGTGAAATGACTTGCCCAGTACCACACAGCTAGTAAGTGAACTCGGGTCTTCCTGAATCACTCTAAGTCCAGTGGTCTGTCCAGCTGGCTCTCCTCCATGCCCGGAATGCCCTCCTCACTTCTGCCTCCTAGAATCCCTGGCTTCCTTCAAGACTCGGGTCAAATTCCTTCAGGAAACCTTTCGCAGCCACCCTGCCTCCAGCTTCTAGTGCCACGCCCTCCTCTCCAGAACATCTTCTATCTAATCTATGATCTCGAATGTACTTAGTTATTTACAGGTTGTATCCCCTATTAGAATATGGGGTGCCTTTTCAATGGCTGGGGGGTGGGGAGATTAAAAAATAGATTTTTGTTTGCTAAAAAAAATTTAATTAGAAATTTAATTTTTCAAAAAGAATGTGAGCTGCTTGAATAGGGGACTGGTCTTGCCTGTCTTTGAATCCCCAGTCCTTAGCACAGTTTTCAACTGAACATATATATATATATCTTTTTAAAATTTAATTTCGGTTTCCCCAATTACATATAAAAACAGTTTCTAGCATTTTAAAAAGAGTTTGGTGCCTCAAATTCCCCCCCTCCCCAACAGATGTGTATTAAAGGTGTCCCTGACCTCAGGAGGCTTGCATTCCACCTAAAGGGGGGCAGAGGGAACATTGTGGAGCAGAGAAGTAAATACCAAATACATGCGAGGTAATGGAGAGGAGATCACTAATGATTATGACCTCTCTGCACTAGAAGCAAGGCTTGGCAGGGGCTAAGGTTTATGAGGGCCGGAAGTAAGGAATGAGGATGTTTCAGGCCGGGGAGGGGGCAATGGCGGGCTAGTCTGTGCAAAGGCCCAGAGAAGCCAAGGAATATCACAGACAGAGGGAGACGGGCTCGTCAGTTTGGCTGAGAGTCCGTGAAGGGGAAGTTGGCAAAAGACCAGAAAAGATGGGCCAGAGCCAGACTGTGAAGGTCTTTGAATGCTAACCCAAGGAGTTTGTATCTCTAAAAAAATATCATGACTCCAGGGACTCCAATGGGGTGGACAGAGACATTTATTCATTCAACAAGCATTTGAGGCCTACTCTGATGGCTCCCCCATCCCTTCCCACTTTAAACAAATTTGATTATACCCAAACCTGAGCCAGTGAAGATGGGGGTGGGGAGGTAGTTAAGGGAAAGGATGCCTCTGTGTGCTGGGAAGACCTGATGTCACGTCCTGCCTTGTCCGTTAATTAGTTGTATGACCCTGGGTAAATCATTTCAGTGCTGTCTGCTCCATCTGTAAAATGGGGATAATAATAGCACCTCCTTCCCAGGATTACCGTAAGGATAAAATGTGATTAGATATATAAAATGTTCAGAGGTGTGATCCGTGCACCTGCTCACTCTTTCGGTCATTCCACAAGCATTTGTGGATTGCCAAAGATGTGTAAGGGCCAGGGTGTGACTCCAGTAAAGAGGAGGAGGAGGAGAAGGACAGCCAGCAGGAGCCAGAGGAGGAGGCTGGGACTCCCTCATCCTTGTGGCTTTCCTACTGGGCTCTTCTGACTCAGCTGAGCCTGAACATTCCTGGGCCGAGAGCCGAGCCTCAGCTAGGATCTGGGATTTGGCCGAGGAAGTCACTGCCAGAACAAGGGAGAGGAGATGGGAAAGGAGCCAGGGGCAGAACTGGGCTCAGTGGGCTGTGTGGTGTTGGAGCTTGGAGTCAGAGGCCCTGGGTTCAGATCCTGGGCAAGTTACAAATAAAGGATGGGGAGGGCTGGGTTAGAGGACCTCCTGTCTCTCTCCCCACCACAGCTCGATGACCTTCTAAGTATTCAGCCCATGAAGCTAAATGTCTGAAATTGCCTCCTCCCCTTCCCAGGAAGCACATCTCAATGGCTTCTGGTTGACTCACTCCTATCCAAATTTCCTAAATGAATGACCTTGGAGCAGTCACTTTCCCTGCCTTGTCTTTGGGCAGCTGATCTAGATGCTTCTGCAGCCATTCTCCAAGGAAAGGTGATCCCCTCGAAGGCCTTTCCTGCAAAGTCCAGCTACCTCCAGCTTAAGCCCACAGATGTTTATTGCTCCTTTCTAGGGCCAGACACTGGGAGATAGAAAGCTAAACCAGGCCTTTTCAGCAATGACTACAACCCGGGCTAGAACGGTGTGCCAGGCTGCTTAGAAGACAGCGGGAAGGTGGGAACAGTTTATCAGTTTTGGTTGGAGTTTTGCCTTTGGGCCCCCAGCACCTAGAAGGCATTAAAAAACAAATCCTTATTTTTTGGCTTAGAAACTACTGTGAGAGAAGGGCAAAGGCAAAGCAACTGAAGTAAAGTGACTTGTCCAGGGTCACACAGAGAGGAAGTGTCTAGGGCCAGATTTGTACCCAGGGCCTCCTGACTCCAGACCTGGCTTTCTATTCACTATGCCCCTTAGCTTCCCCATAAATGCTCTAGTGTCAGGAACCAGGGAAGCCTACATGTGGGAGGAGGCACCTGAAGGAAAGGTAGGGGAGGTAGAAGGGGCCCAGGGGACCTTGTGGACAAATGCATTGTGGAAAGAAATGGCAGGGTGAGATTAGGGAATGTCTGGCTGACCTGTCTGGTTGGAACATAGGGTTCCCAGAGGGGACAGCTGGCTACAATGGCAGATTGGGTTGGACTGGAGAAGACCTGGAATCCTGGGCTGAGAAGTTTCTGTGTTATCCTTTGGGCAGTGGGGAGCCCCTGAGGACTCTTGAGCAGAGAAGGAGCAGACATTCTGAAGGACTGCTTGGGAGGAGGGGAGAGACCCAGGTTGGAGATATTGGTGAGGAGAAGGGATTGGAAGGGGGATGTCCCCTAGCCTTGACCTCTGCTCAGACTAGTTGGAAGGCCATCCCACTTCCTCCCTACCTTTCCCAAGCCAATCCAGCCTCTAAGACTCAAGTGAAGCCCCAGGTAGTGAGATTATAGATTTATAGCTGTAAGAGACTGAGAGCATCTTATCCAATTCTTTCATTTTCCAGATGAAGAAACTGAGGCTCACAGAAGCAAAGGCACTTGAACAAGGCCACAAAGGTATAATAGAAGGTCAGGATTTGAACCCAGCTCCCTAGTCTCTACATCCAAAGGGACCTTTGAACTAGGCCAAGCTGCGAAGTGTGGGAAGCCTTCTCCCTATCCTTGCTAATCTTCTTCTGTCTTCCCATTGGACTTCCTCCTTAGCAGAGGATGCCTGGGACTATTGCTTACTATTTTGTGGCTCAGTCACCCTTGGTCCCTAGCCAGCTCTCCCTCCCAGGATCCTATGGGTGCGGAGCAGGGAGCAGGGATGATGACCTGGCTGGAAGGTGCTGAATCACCATGAGGCAGCATCTTGTCTACACTGGGCTCCAGCCCTGGCCTTGCCTCCTCCCCCTCACCAAGGGCCTTCCCTCTGGCTCTGGGGTTCATTCAAGCCTCCTTTCATGGCTCTGGGCCAGCCAGGCGAGGCAGGAAGGTGGTGGTTTTGTCTTACACATTTCCCCCTTACCCCATTTGTCATCATCTCCCCCCTCTGCTCTCCCAAGGAACGGAGATTCTAACAAGTCCAAGTCTCCTGAGATGGCCCTGTGTGGTGAGTCAGCAGGATGGAGGTCAGCACCCGGGGCTGTGGTCATTCTGCCTCTACGGCCTCTTGAGCTTCTCAGCGAAAATGGAGTGTCTTAAGCTTCTGTCCTCCCCATCGGCCCCTCAAGCCTAGCCTGGGAGGAGCACACACGATAGGCTCCATCTCATAGGGAGGTCAGCATGGTGAAGTTTTGAAGTTCAGTAAAGATGGAGGCAGCAAGGTAGCTCAGTGGATTGAGAGCCAGCCCTGGAGATGGGAGGTCCTGGGTTCAAATATGACTTTAGACACTTCCTAGCTATGTGACCATGGGCAAGTCACATTGCCTAGCCCTTACTATTCTTCTGCCTTGGAACCAATCCACAGTATTGACTCCAAGATGGAAGTGAGAGTTATTAGCTTTTTTTTAAATTTTTTTAAAATTTTTTATTTTAAACCCTTAACTTCTGTGCATTGACTCCTAGGTGGAAGAGTGGTAAGGGTAGGCAATGGGGGTCAAGTGACTTGCCCAGGGTCACACAGCTGGGAAGTATCTGAGGCCAGATTTGAATCCAGGACCTCCCGTCTCTAGGCCTGGCTCTCAATCCACTGAGCTACCCAGCTGCCCCTGGTTATTAGCTTTTTTAAAAGTATGGCTAGTGATTGTTTTCCTTCTCAGATATATTCATGTCACCTCCTCTCCCCAAAGAGCCAACAAAACAGTGAAGCAAGGCCTGCTTTGTAGCATTTGCTGATTTCCAAAGGCTTCCAGTGTGTCTGGGGCATGCAGTGTTGGGCAGTTCCTGTAGGAGGTGGGATTTGGGTTGGGACTTGTGGGAAGCCAGGAGGCAGAGATGAGGAGGGAGAGGATTCCAGGTATGGGGGACAGCCAGAGAAACTGTCCAGAGCCAAGAGTTGGAGGGTGTTATGGAGAGAGCAGCCATTTGACTGAAGAGTGAGTGAGGTAGCCCTAGCCCTTGGTCTTCTATCTTCGAGTTGTTACTAGGACAGACAGAAAATAAGAGTTGTAAAAAAAGGGAGCTAGGTGGCTCAATAGTTAGAGATTCAGGCCTGGAGTCAGAAGGACCTGGGTTCAAATCAGACCTCAGACAATTCCTAGTCATTTAACCCATTCACCTAGCCCTTGCTTTTCTGTCTTGGAGTTGTTACTAAGATAGAAAGAAAGGGTTAAAAATAAAGCACATGGTGGGGAGTAAGAGGTAAGAAGCCTGGAAAGGTAGGAGGGGGCGAGGCTATGAAAGGCTTTGAACCCCTGGCAGAGGATTTTTATTTTTAATAAAACCCTTACTGTGTATTGGCTCCAAGGCAGAAGAGAGGTAAGGGCTAGGCAATGGGGGTTAAGTGACTTGCCCAGGGTCACACAGCTGGGAAATGTCTGAGGCCAGATTTGAACCCAGGACCTCCCATCTCTAGGTCTGGCTCTCAATCCACTGAGCCACCCAGCTGCCCCCCCTCCCCCAACCCCATTCCCCAGCAGAGGATTTTGTATTTGCTCCTGGAGGTACCTGGGAGCCCCAGCAGTTTCTTGAGTAGAGGATGACATGGTCAATTGAGTTTAAGGAAGGTCACTCTAAAAGCTTAGTGGTGGATGGACTACAGTGGAGAGAGACCTGTGGAAGGCCCAGGCTATGTCACTAGGATACAGGGAGGGGACAGGCACTGGCCCTAGGATTTCATGGGTGCTTCCCTGAGGGTCTCCCTCTATCAAGATCAGGTCTGCTCTTTCTTTAAAATTAAGTCTAAAATGCTGTCAGCAATACCAAGCGGTCACATCAAGCAGAATTTGAATGAAGGTCTTTGGTGCTTGGAAGCCTGTTTTCTGCCCACTATGTTTTGGGGTTTCCCTTCAATACCAATGAGATAATATACTTACAAATTGTCCCCATGCCCTTTTGACAATGCCCCCAGCTGCGCACCCCTAGTTTGGATAACCTCTGAGTCCCCTCACCAACAGAGAAGCCTGTGGGCCTCCTTGGATGCAGCCCGTCTTCCTGGAGCTGCCTCAGGTCTCTTCCTCTTGGGCCAGGGCTGTCCCAGGGTTGTTCTGCCTCTCAATCAGAGAACCTGGGAGCAGTGGAAAGATGTGCTCATGAGGGGGCTGGGGCTGAGGGACATTCCTGCCCTCCATGGGCTCTGATGGGCTCCCAGGATGGGAGAGAAGTGGGAGGAGAAGCTGTGCTTTCCTAGGGGACTTCCTAGAATACCAACTTCCCCCTCTGGCTTCCTCTGAGCCCTATTCTCCTCCCACCAGGAATGGCCTTGCTTCCTTCTATGGCTCCATCTCCTTTCACCCCTCACTAGGGCCACTGTTCCTGGGGCAGCTTCTGAGAACCCAGGGGGGAATCTCCCCACTTCTGCCGAAGTCACCCTGATGGGGCGGAACACGCCATGACCCTGGAGACAGGGAGTAGGGTGAGGGGGTGTGTGTAAAAACTTGCACATGGCAAAGTTGAAAAAGCTTTATAGAATAGAGAGAGAGGAGGCTTGAGACCCACAATGGGCCAGGTTTGTGCTTGCAATCCCAAGCTAGGCGGTGAGAGCTCTTCTCCAACCTCCTTCCCAAGGGAAGAAAGAACATGACCCTGAGTTCTTGGGCAGGGTAACAAGGATGAGGGCTGGGACTCTTGCCTTTGCTCTCTGCTGCAGGTGGAGAAGGGTCGGGCCTGGTTAGCCTTTCCGAATCCCCTCAGTTCCCTCTTCCTGCCCTGTGACGATCATATTTACTGGGTACACTTTGTGTTGGCTATCTGTGTGGTTAGGGACTCACAGGTCCCTCACAGATAGAAACCTGTGGTCCTGGCATTAACGCCATCCTCATCTAAATCACCGGGCAGGGAATCGGGCAGGGCTTGTCTGCTGGTTTTGTACCTCCTGTGGGCCAGCTCTGTGCCTGGGAATACAGTCAATACTTAATCAGTGCTCAAAATCCTACAAAGTGAAATCTGGGAGGACAAAAAGCCAGCTAGATGTGTCAGGTAGGACTACTCCAAGAGCCAGAGGGACCCCTGGGAATTTTCTTCTCATTAGATGGGGGAAGAAAAAGTCAGCTGCTGGGAGGGATGGGTGAGGCTGGCTGTCTGTGGGAGGGCACTGGCTGGTCACAGGATGCTAAGAATAATGCAGAATGTATTCAGAATAACATGTGGCGCAAGCCCTTAATAAATATGTGGTGGCCAACACAAGAATAACAACAGCAAGAGTAGCTGGCATTTCTGTAACACTTAAAAGATTTACAAAGCTCTTTATAAATATTGTCTCTTTGGAAGTGCACAACAACCTGCTGAGGTTGGTGCTATTGTTATCCCCATTTACAGATGAGAAAACCAAGGCTCCTTCCAATATACCTCACTGGTTGGCCGTTGAGTGGCACCTGGGTGCTCAGATGTGGGAAATCAGGAATCCCCTAGCCCTGCCCTTCACTTGATGGCTTAGCCCTCTGCAAGGGAAAGAAGTGGGTGTGGGGTGTGAGGTGGGGACCCCTCTGATACCCTCCAGCTGTGGTTGAGCTCCCCAGATCTCTCCACTGAGGCAGAGGCTAGGGCCACAAACTTTCATAGGCCAAGGCCTGGCTCTGGAATCAGTGATCCTGGTTTGGGGACCCAGCCCTGCCATTTAGAAGCTGTGTGATTCCCCCCTCACTGTGCCTCAATTCAATCCTCTGTAAAACGGGGTTAATATTTAACTAATCCAAGAGAGCTATGGCTAGGATCGAAGGAGAGGTGGTAGATAAATCACTCCAAGTGTGTATGTATCTGTGTATTGTGGTGTGGTAGTTAGAGCCCTGGACTTAGAATCAGGAAGACCTGGGTTCCAGTCCTGCTCTGATATACTGACTGTATGATCCTGCACAAGTCATTTCTCAGTGCTCTAAGACTAAGTTAGAAAAGATGGTCATCTGCATTGGTGAAAGGAGTTTTTGTACTGGGAGCTCCCTACCACAGTGAAATCAGAGGTCAGGAACTGCCTAGATGTGCACTCACTCTATCCACCTATCCTTATGAGGATAAGTGCCTCAAAGCTGGGAAGATTTGGGTTCAACCATCCCACATCTGACACGTATTGGCTGTGTGATCTTGGACAAGTCACAGCCTCTCAGAGTTCCGAGGGCCTCTCACTTGCCACTGATCATCTATACTGGTGTTGGGGGTGTTCTCCTGGGAGTTCTCTATGCTAATGAATCTGTCCTGGATCCCTTAGACCTATTACCATCCTCACCCACATCTGGCTGGCTTCATCTATCCAAATCCATCTCCAGCTATATTCCTGGGCCAACTCTAGAGCTCAGCAGCTCCCCCAGGAATCATGGGCTTGCTCACAATAGTCAGTGGCCTGGAGCCCTCACTGACCACATAGGGAAACTGTGCCTCAGAGGGGAAGGAACTTGCCCAAGGTCTCCCAGCTGGGAAGTGGCAGAACCAGGATTTCTTTCTTTTTTTTTTTTTTAAACCCTTACCTTCCGTCTTAGAGTCAATACTGTGTATTGGGGTGGTAAGGGCTAGGCAATGGGGGTCAAGTGACTTGTGTTATATTCATAATCTGGAAAGTGATGGATGCCTTGACTGACAGGGATGGCAGTTGGAAGACTTGGAATGTTCCCAGGTACCATGAGCTGGGGTAAATGTCGGTTGGCCCCATGGTATAAATACCCCTGACAACCTCTTAGAAGAGGTCTCTCTGGAGGTCTCTGGGCAGTAGTCTCTGGACTGGGAAATCTGAGTGGGTGGTTGAAGGGTGGCAGGGAGGTCTATGAAGAAGAGGGCAGGAATAACTGAAGATTTCCTGAAAGACTGTGAGAGCTAGTGCATCAGCAAACACTGGTAGTGAGAAAGCTGAGAGAATAAGATCATCAATACAGCTGCCTCAATAGCTTCCCTATTCTCTGGCTTGGTTGTGGCCAGGTCTGGTCAGAGGGAGTGGGAGTGAGCAAATCGCCAGCTTTCATTTGATCAATAGCCTCCAGTACTGATTGTCAACTAGTTTATAGATAATAGATCAATAGGGTCTCCAATCCCCAATTCTTGTCCTTGTTATCCTTTCCCTGAGTATAGATAAAGAGAGTTCAACAAGTACCTTCCTGAATGGTCTTTATATCACGACCCTTGGGAAGGGAGTCAAATGCAGTCAGATCCTAAACGTCATCCAAAGCAAATCAAGAGCCCAATATTAATGGATCCAACCCAAGTTGGACCTGGAAAGGTTACCCATCTATCTAACCTCTCGAGGGTCCTTCTTGGGCAACTGTTAGAGAGAAAGGGATAAATTACAGCAGCAGTCAAGGGTGATCAGAATTGGTGTTCTTCCATCATCTGCAGCTGAGGAGAGTACAGATAGATACATCAACATCATTGTACATCTATACATCTCCTTTGGACCACTTTTGTTTATAACACTTGCTCAGGGTCACCCAGCTAGGAAGTATCTGAGGCCAGATTTGAACAAGGACCTCCCATCTCTAGGCCTGGCTCTCAATCCACTGAGCTACCCAGCTGCCCCCCAGAGCCAGGATTTCAAGGTAGCTCTTGGCAACACCAACTGCAGGGCCCTTTCTGCTGCTCCCCATTCCTGAGCCCACTTGTGAGCTCTGGCAGCTCCATGCTCTCTATGGCTGTCTGCCTTGCTGTGTTACTGCTTTGCTAGGCTCTCAACTTTCCAAGAGTGAGCCTGACTTTGTTTTTCCCCTTTTTGGAGGCTTAGTCTTCCTGTCTCCATTCTAGGGGTTCACCCTATTGGTACCCTTGAATTTAGCCCAGAACCCCTGAGCTCAGCCTTCCCAGCAGCAAGGACTCCAGGAGTGTGTGGCCAAGCCCAGCTTCCTTTGCGGCCTGCACAGTAGGCACTTCACTCGTGTTGCCCAACGAATGACTCCAAGAGGAAGGATTTCAGAGGAGGCAGATGGAGGGGGAAGTCTGGGGCTAGTGGGCCACCTACTCTGTCAAAGGATTCAGCCAGCTCTCCTGCTCAACCACCACCTGAATATGAAAAGCCCCAGTGGGGGCTTCAGACAATAATGTTTTTTTTTTTTCCTATTTTCCTCCAAGATCTTCAGCCCTGAGGGTGCCGGACCCAGCAATGTCTACAGACACCTTATCAAGCAAAGCACTAAAGGTGAGAGCCCAGACTCCACTCCCTCTTCCTTCCCTTGATTCCCTCCCTTCATGTCTTGTCTCTTGCTTACTCCCTGCTCTGTCCCCAATCTAGTCAAGGTCCTCAGTTCTAGACTCTCCTAAGCCCTTAGGATCCAAGGTCCCCAGTTCTAGAGTTCTCCTCACTCCAAGGATTCAAGTTCCCAAATTCTAGAGTTCTCCTCATTCCCAGGACCCAAGGTCCTCAGTTCTAGAGTTCTCCTCACTCCCAGGATCCAAGGTCCCTAGTTCTAGAATTCTCCTAACTCCCAAGATTCAAGACCCCAAATTCTGGAGTTCTCCTCACTCCCAGGATCCAGGGTCCCCAGTTCTAGAATTCTCCTCACTCCCAGGATTCAAGGTCCCAAATTCTGGAGTTCTCTTCACTTCTAGGATCCAAGATCCCTAATTCTAGAATCCCCTAGCTCCCAAGATCCAAGGTCCCCAGTTCTAGAATTCTCCTCACTCCCAGGATTCAAGGCCCCAAATTCTGGAGTTCTCCTCACTCCCAGGAACCGAGGTCCCCAGTTCTAGAACTCTCCTCACTCCCAGGATCCAAGGTCCTCAGTTCTAGAACTCTCCTCACTCCCAGGATCCAAGGTCCTCAGTTCTAGAATTCTCACTCCCAGGATTCAAGGTCCCAAATTCTAGAGTTCTCCTCACTCCCAGGATTCAAGGTCCCCATTTTTAGAGTTCTCCTAGCTCCTAGGATCCAAGGTCCCCAGTTATAGAGTTCTAGCTCCCAGGATCCAAGGTCCCCAATTCTAGAATTCTTCTAGCTCCCAGGATTCAAGGTCCCCAGTTTTAGAGTTCTCCTCACTCCCAGGATCCAAGGTCCCCAGTTATAGAGTTCTAGCTCCCAGGATCCAAGGTCCTCAGTTATAGAACTCTCCTCACTTCCAGGATTCAAGGTCCCAGATTCTAGAGTTCTCCTCAATCCCAGGATTCAAGGTCCCCATTTTTAGAGTTCTCCTAGCTCTTAGGATCCAAGGTCCCAAATTCTAGAGTTCTCCTAGCTCCCATGATCCAAGGTCCCCAGTTATAGAGTTCTAGCTCCCAGGATCCAATGTCCTCAGTTCTAGAAATCTCCTTACTCCCAGGATTCAAGGCCCCAAATTATGGAGTTCTCCTCACTCCCAGGATCCAACGTCCCCAGTTTTAGAGTTCTTCTAGCTTCCAGGATCTAAGGTCCCAAATTCTAGGGTTCTCCTAGCTCCCAGGATCCAAGGCCCCCAGTTATAGAGTTCTAGCTCCCAGGATCCAAGGTCCTCAGTTCTAGAACTCTCCTCAGTCCCAGGATTCAAGGTCCCAAATTCTGGAGTTCTCTTCACTTCCAAGATCCAAGATCCCCAGTTCTAGAATCCCCTAGCTCCCAAGATCCAAGGTCCCCCAGTTCTAGAATTCTCCTCACTCCCAGGATTCAAGGCCCCAAATTATGGAGTTCTCCTCAGTCCCAGGATCCAAGGTCCCCAGTTCTAGAACTCTCCTCAGTCCCAGGATTCAAGGTCCCAAATTCTGGAGTTCTCTTCACTTCCAGGATCCAAGATCCCCAGTTCTAGAATCCCCTAGCTCCCAAGATCCAAGGTCCCCCAGTTCTAGAATTCTCCTCACTCCCAGGATTCAAGGCCCCAAATTATGGAGTTCTCCTCAGTCCCAGGATCCAAGGTCCCCAGTTCTAGAACTCTCCTCAGTCCCAGGATTCAAGGTCCCAAATTCTGGAGTTCTCTTCACTTCCAGGATCCAAGATCCCCAGTTCTAGAATCCCCTAGCTCCCAAGATCCAAGGTCCCCCAGTTCTAGAATTCTCCTCACTCCCATGATTCAAAGTCCCAAATTCTAGAGTTCTCCTCACTCCCAAGATCCAAGGTCCCCAGTTTTAGAGTTCTCCTAGCTCCTAGGATCCAAGGTCTCCAGTTATAGTTCTAGCTCCCAGGATCCAAGGTCCTCAGTTCTAGAAATCTCCTCACTCCCAGGATTCAAGATCCCAAATTCTAGAGTTCTCCTCACTCCCAGGATCCAAGGTCCCCAGTTCTAGAATCCCCTAGCTCCCAGGATCCAAGGTCCCCAGTCCTAGAGTTCTCCTCATCCCCAGGATCCAAGGTCCCCAGTTCTAGAGTTCTCCTCATCCCCAGGATCCAAGGTCCCCAGTTCTAGAATCCTCTAGCTCCCAGGATCCAAGGTCCCCAGTTCTAGAATTCTCCTCTCTCCCAGGATTCAAGGTCCCAAATTCTAGAGTTCTCCTAGCTCCCAGGATCCAAGGTCCCCAGTTATAGAGATCTAGCTCCCAGGATCCAAGGTCCTCAGTTCTAGAACTCTCCTCACTCCCAGGATTCAAGTTCCCTAATTCTGGAGTTCTCTTCACTTCCAGGATCCAAGACCCCCAGTTCTGGAGTTCTCTTCATTCCAAGGATCCAAGGTCCCCAGTTCTAGAATTCTCCTCACTCCCAGGGTTCAAGATCCCAAATCCTAGAGTTCTCACTCCCAGGATCCAAAGTCCGAAGTTCTAGAATTTTCCTAGCTTTCAGGATCCAAGGCCCTAGGTTCTCTTAGCTCCCTGAACACAAGATTCCAAGCTCTAGTATTCATTTTCCTGGCAGCTTAGATCCATGGCCCCAAATAGTAGAGTCTACCTGGCCCCCAATCAAGTTGTCAGAAGTGGCAGATCATAGAGTTTAGAGTTAAAATGGAAGCTGGGGTCCTCTAGCCCAGGGGTTATTAACCTGCTATGCACAGATCTCAGAGGAGAAATCATGTTGACCTGTATGACCCGGGGCAAGTCACTCAATTTGCCTCTAATTCCCCATCTGCAAAATAAGGGTGCTGGTTTAGATGGCTCCTGAGGTCCCTTCTGGTTCCAAATCTATGGTTTTTCTAATGCTTTTGATTTGAATGGGAGAATTTTCTAGGTAAATAGAGTGAGGAATCCTGCTGAGGGCTTGAGGTGAAGATAGACTTAGCTCCATCCAACAAACCTGCGGTGGTACCTAAGATGTGTGAGGCATTGGGCCTTAAGAGAACCAAGATGATTCAGCTAGTCTCACCTCTTCCATGGCCCCTTCCCATCTCCATCCCTCCTCTTACTAGTATCAGGAAGTAAAAAGTGGGAATTGGAAGAGGATTAGAAATAGAAAGGAGGCAGGAAGGGAAGAGGGAGAAGAAGGAAAGAGGAGGAAGACAAGAAGAAGTAAAGAATATGGGGAAAGGAGCATGATTGAGATTAGTATAAGAAGAGGGAAGATGAAGAAGGGTTTGAAGAATGGGTAGAAGGGAGAGAAAGGAGCCAGGTTTGGATCTGGAGCAGAAAGGGACCTTCTGAGATCATCCAGTTCTGGACTCTCCCTCTCATTTTACAGAAGAGGAAACTGAGGCTCCAAGAAGAAAGACGATTAGAAGGAGAAGGGAAGTTGAAAGGGCCTAACAAGAGAAGAGTTAGGAACAGTGGAAAGAAAGCAGAAGGTAACAGGGAATTAAGGAGGAAGAGGAGGAGGAGACAAAAGCAGAGAGTGGGGAGGAAGAGTGGAGAGGAAGACAAAAAGGAAAGGAGGAGAGAAGAAATAGGAAGAGAGGGAAAGAGGGGGAAAGAGCAGTTAGAGAGGGAGTTAGTGAGGAAGAATGATGAAAGGGGAAAGGAAAGAGAGAGAGATGAAGGGGTTAACAAGAGGAAAGGGGAGAGAAGGCAGAAGAAGAAAAGCAGAGGGAGGAAGAGGAGGGAAAGGAAAGGACCAAGTGGATCAGAAGGAAGATGAACAGGAAGGATACGGTGGAAGTTGAAGAGAAAGACAAAGTGGAAGTAAACAAAGGAAGAAAAAAAGAGCAGGAGAATGGAGAAGAATAGGGAAGGAAGAAAGTGAGAAAATGTAGAAGGTAGAAGAGGTAAGAGAAAAGGGAAACAAGAGGGGGAAGGGCAGAGAAAGGAAGACAAAAGAGGGAACAAAGGAAAAGAGAAGAGAAAAGGGGGGGGCAGGAAGAAGAAAGGAGTGAGGAAAGAAGGGGAATGATTAGAGAACAGGGAGAGGAAAGAAAGGATATGAGAGAAGTGGGGGAAGGAGAGGAGCCAGGCAAGAAGAGACGGTGAAGGATGGATGGAGATACATGGGTACTAGTGTTAGCTTTGATGTTGATGTCAATGTTAGTGTCAGGTTTCTGGTGATGTCAGTTTCATGTCATTGTCAATGGCAACGTGTCAGCGTTGGCTTCAATGTCAGTGTTCTCGGTGGTCAGTTCAGTATCAATGTCCATGTCAGTGTCAATGTCAGAGTCAGTATCAACACCGTTGTGCCCTGCAGATCAAGCGGGAGCTGGGTGAGAACACGGGCCCACACCTATCTGATGAAGAGCTGATGGCGTTGTCCGTGCGGGAGTTGAACCACCACCTGCGAGGCCTGTCCAAAGAGGAGGTGGCACGGCTCAAGCAGCGGCGACGCACGCTCAAGAACCGTGGCTACGCTGCCAGCTGCCGGGTGAAGCGCGTATGCCAGAAGGAGGAGCTGCAGAAGCAGAAGACGGAGTTGGAGCGCGAGGTGGACAAGCTGGCCCGGGAGAATGCCGCCATGCGCCTTGAGCTTGACGCCCTGCGCTCCAAGTACGAGGCGCTGCAGGGCTTCGCGCGCTCTGTGGCGGCACACGGTGGGCCTGCTGCCAAGGTGGCGCCTGCCAGCGTCATCACCATCGTCAAGTCTTCAGCCTCAGCAGCTGCTGCCAGCCCAGCGGCCTGCTCCTCGTGACCGAGGGCCCTGCCCCCCTGCCCCTCTTTACTCGGTTGGGGGATCCTGGCCCAGGCCCCGCCTCTGGCTCCCATCCCCGCTCCAATGACAGGGAGGCCTGGCACTTGCCACGCCCCTAATCAGGCCCCGCCCACAGACTCCCATTCTCTATTCTAGTTATTGGCCCCTTGTCCTCTAGGGGTTTCAATTTCTTTCCTAATGCCTCGCCTTAACACCCTACTGTCCCCGCCTCTCAATGGCCCCGCCTCCCGGCTGCGCTCTCCCGCTTCCCTGGGCACCGGCTCCTGGCACTGTGTAGCACTCAGGTCCTGGGAAGGGGAAGCAAGCTCCTCCACCGCATTACGCAGAAGTGACCGAAGAAGTTAAATCCACAAGAATTGACTGACTATCTTTTGTCACTGTGCCGTGCAGGGAAAGCGTCCTGGGCTGCCCATGCCCTTCCTTGCTCCCCTCCCGTTTCCTCGGCTAGAAAATGGGCCCGAGGAAGCTGCTTTAGGGAGAGGGGGAACAAGCCACGGCCTGTACAGTGGGGACCCCAGGGCCGCCCTCTCCCGAGAGCACAGATCGGAGCAAGCGGCTCAACTCCTCCCCCAGAAGCCGGAGGGTGGAGGGACAGGTAGGAGCTGTGGCCCAGCCTCCCCCTCCTCCATATTTTCAGTTCTCTTGGCCTCTGCAACAGAGACTGGAAACCTATTTCGGAGGCCCGGGGTCTCCCAGAGGTAGCTCGACATCCCCTTCGGGCACTTGGAGCTGGAGAGAAGGGCGTGTTCTGCAGCAGCACCTCGATGAACTCTGGAGGATGCAGGAGGGGGAGCCGGCCTGGCCCAGGCCCCGCTTCGAATCCTGGGAGCACTTTTGGGGAGGGGGCCCAAGCCTCTGGGGTTCTCGTCTTCCAAAGGAGGAAAGCCTTTTCCGGGCCCCTGCCCTAATCACACACCCGGCCTCCGCCTGCCTCGCCGCCCCTTCCCCCGTGACACACTCGCCCGCCTCCTTTCTCCCGCCCCAACTCCCTTTTTTATTTATTGCACAGAACTAAGTTATTCTCCGCCACAGCGACCAGCCCCTCTCGCTGGAGCCCGGTCCGGGTGGCAACGCGGCCGAGCTGGACGTTGTATTTTGTATCTGCAAATAAGTCACATTGTATCTTCTATGTAACAGAAGACCCCGAAACCCCCCCCCCCCCGGGCTCCGGAAGTTATTTATTTTCCGACTTCGAGTGAGCGTGGCTCGCCTCCTGTATTTTGTAGACTTTCTGAATAAAGCAAGTTCTTTTTCACGGATACCGCGGTGTGGCCTGGAGTTTTTCCGGGGCACAGACTGCCCTGCCATCGGGCCTTGTGGGCACGATCCGGCATTCTCATTCTAGAAGGGACGCTGGGGTTTTCCCGGAGCGGAACGTAAAGGGCCCTCCTCCGCTCCTCCGGCCTCCGCTCCAAGACCTCCCGGGCCCTCCAAAGAGGGTCCGAGGAAGGAATCTTAACTAGCATGGAGCCCAAATCACCTCGCTCTCGGAGACGGTTGTACAAGGGCCCACGGGAAGGGCTGGGGACCTTGGGAAGGGCATGCCTGGGGAGGTGCAGCTGCTGCGATGGGGACACCGCGGTGCTGGGCCGGTGGTAGCGGTGCCGGTAGTAGTGGCAGGAGAAGGAGGAGCTGTGACTTGTCCTCAGCCCCAGAAGGCAGCACCAGGGGCAAGGAGGCAGACAATCTGGGCCAGAATTCCTTGCTGCAGCCACTCACTAGCTGGGTGACCCCGATGAGTCATTTCTCCAAATCCCCTTTCCCCAACTCCAAAACTGGCCCATGAAGTCACTCCTGTGCACCCCAAACTCAATGCAGAAACGGGCCCTGCTTTCGGCCTACAATCTGGAGGGAGGCTGTGGGGCTCAGTGGAAAGAGCACCGAGAGGAGTCCTGGGTCTGGGTTCAAGTTTCTGCTCTGCTTAGGAGGAAGCCTCAGCTTCTTCGGTAAAAGGATAAGATGGGGTCCTCCCCGGCCTGCAATCCCATAAAAAGGCCTCTGAGAGTCCTGGGGAGGGCCTGGCCTAGAGGAAGCCTTAAATGGCTGCACATGGATCCCATCCCAGCCTCAGTTTCCCCAGCTAATTTAACTCTGGCCCACTGGTTCAGATGTACCGTGCCACAGCCCCCGGCGCTTGCCCTTTCTAGGGCCTGACCCCCTCCGCACCCCCGGGACTCCTTCCTTGCAGGCTGTGTCCTGGGAGGGGAGGGCTTAGGCTTGGAGGACCCGGATTCCGATCCTGCTGCTGCTCATAGCCGGGATGACTCCCTACTCTACAGGAGGGGGCTGGCGTGCTGGGCTCCTCACAGCCCAGGAGGGCCGGCGGGCTGCTGGCACGGGGTTCTGATCAGGAAGCGCCCGCCGTTCCCCCACCCCCGCTGCATTCCAGGAGCCCCACGTCAGCACCGGCCCGGCCCGGCCCTCCCCAGGCACACGGCTTTCTGGCACCTCAGCCTTGTGCACACCTGGCACAGCCCGGAGCTTCTGGGGGGAATGGGGGAGGGGGTGCCAGACTCTCAAATGCCCTATAGGAGGCGGCCTCTGCCCAACCTCCTTGAATAGAGGCAGGTCTGGCTCCTGGGGGTGCTTGTGCCCTCGGTGCGGAGGGAGGCTCGGGGCCTGGGTTCCAATCTTGCCTCATGCGTGGATTCGGCCCCTCCGCCTCAGCCCCAAAACGAGGGAGCAGGACGAGAGGCCACAGCCTGGGCCCGGGAGCCACGTGTACACCGAGGGAGGAGAGGACACACGAGCGCAGGCTGAAGTGATTTCAGTACAATCTATATTATCTCATATATAGACAGATATATATATATATATATATAATCTCTCCGCTTCTCCGCTTGCTCCTGTCCCGGCACCTTTAAAATATCACAGAGACCAAAATAGAGGGAGCTGCTTTTGGGGGAGCCGGCAAGCCTACCTGAGGTACAAAACTAGGGGACTCTGCCTGGTCAGACACCATACGACGAAGGTTTCAAGTCTTCTTGATATACAAAGAGCTACTCTACCGGAAAATACGACTCATAGAAAAAGGGTGCGGGGGCAAGTTCCCCAAAAGGGCAGGGAGGACCCTGCCCCCCGCGGGGCTCTGGCACAGGCCTTCAGGGGTGAGGCAGCGAGAGAGGAGAGGAGGAGGGGCCCGTTGGCGGGCGCTGGGCTCCTGAACGGTCCCAGGAGGGCTGCCCTGTCCCCTGGGGTTCACCCATCAAGTTATCTCTGTGAGCCCTGCTCAAGGCCGAGGAGCCATCTGCCCTGGAGGGCACGACCCGTTCCTCCCTCCCTCCCTCCCAAGGAGAGCCTCTTGAGGACTCTGAGATAAATCAGGCGCAAAGGGAGAGCCTTCCCTCCTGAAGCCGGGGGAGGGGGCGGGGGGTGCATCTGGGGCTCCCCGAGGCAGGGGGTATGGGAGGGGGTGGGGAGGGATGCTTCATGCATGTCAGAGCTCTGATTTACCAGCTACAAGAGAAGATGGACTAATCCAGCCTTTCCTGGGCTACAGAGGCCTCAAGGGGGGAATGAACAGGGGGGTGGCAGTACGGGCGAGGATCGGGGAGGCACCCTGACACCTGCCCCCCCCCCCCCCCGGCTCTCAGAGCCCAGCGATCCTGGTGGCAAACGTCCAGGTGGCAGCTGGCTCCCGGAGCCGGGGCTGGACCAGGTGGACCCGCCTGGCAGGGAGGGCAGGGGCGGAGATCGCAGTGAAACTAAGGCACACAGAGACGGGGCTTCAGGAGACGGGGCCGGGGCCTGCCTCCCTTCCCGCGCCCCAGGAAAGGCCCCCATCTTCTTTCCTCCCCTCCCCTGGCATTTAGGAGGGCCAGCTTTCAGGCCTCTGGACTATTTAGGTCATAGAGAAACTGGTCAGAGACAGACAGGACCAAGCCTGAGGCCTCACACCACACCGCGGCATTCACTTCCCAGAGGAAAGCTGGGGGTCTCTTGAGAAGATCGGGGCACCCAGGGCCGGGAGCGGCCATTCTGCCACGGACCCACATCTCTCAGGGGAGGGCCAGCCCAGGCTCCTTCCAATTTCTCTCTCTAAAGCAAGGCTGAGAGACCCACCGGGGAACAAAGGAAGGAGGGAAGTATTGCACAATGAGGTGGGGAGGGAGGTGCTACGCCCAGTCCCATCCCTGGGCCTGGGGGGCCTGGCTTGCCATCAAGGCCAAGGGAGACAGTGTGGGGGCCGGGAAGAAGATGAGTGTGGCTTGGGGCAGACCCCCCCATCCAGCTCACACACACATCAGTGCTGGGGGGCAGCAGCAGGACCCCCTCCCGGCCCCCCTAGGTGGCTGAGCCCAAGCCCAGGGGCCCATGGTTTGTCACTTAGAAGGTTTGTCCCTTAGAAGGGTTCCGGTGAGACGCCCGGGCCCGCTCCTCCTCTTGGGGGCCCTGTGCTGGGCCAAGGCCCCTGCCATCCGGGAAGTGTTTCTGGTTGAATAAATTAAAGGTTCTGAGGCTGGGAGCCAGCGTCCGGCGCCCCCTGGGCTCGGGGAGGCCGCCCCAGGCCTCGTCCTCCAGCCCCAGCGGCCCCTAGAACTCATCATCCGAGCTCAGCAGGAGGGTCTTCTCGTTGTCCCGGCTGCCACCGCCGAGGCTGTGGGAGCGGGCCAGCACGTGGGAGCCATTCCTCCAGGAGGGGCCGTGCTCCAGGGTGGACTGCTGGGTGTACTGCTGGTAGGCCGGGGAGAAGTTGTGGATGGCGTCCTGGACGATGTCGTGGGGGTTCATGGTCTCCTTGAGGCTGCTGGAGATGCTCTTCATGGGGGCGCAGCGGCCTGCAGGGAGGAGGCAGGAGAGGACTCTGAGGCAGCCCGATGGGCCCTTACCTCCCCCCTCCCCACCCCGGCCCGGCACTCGTTCCGTGCCCACGAGAAGCCCCGGGAGGGGAGGCCTAAAGACAGGCCCTGAATGATGACGCCACGGTTGGCACACGCCAGGCGATGGATGTGTCTGGTGAGGAGGGCAGGGAGGGAAGCTGAGGGCACCCGAGGGCAGGGGGAGGCGGGCATCTGGTCAGCCAGACCATGGCCAAACATCTGGCCGAGAGCAGTGGGGCCCTGATACTGGGCGTCCGAGGACGAAGAGCCCGAGGAAAGGAAGAAAGGAAATGGGGCTCTCACACAAGGAGGCGGGGAGGAACCATGGCAGTGGGGTGAGGCCACGGGGACTGCAGGCAGCTGGAGGGAAGGGCTGGGAGCCCGGGATGAGGAAGCCCACCCCATGGATCCCGGGCCGCCGGGGGCCGGCGAGGTCGGAGTCTGGCCGGGCTCCTCTCTGAGTCCGTGGGTCAGACAGGACGGCCCCCGGGCGGCTCCCCACCTAGATCTACAGGCCACCCAAGAGGGGGCACCAGGGCTCTCCGACACCAAGCAGCGGGGCAGCGCGGGCGTTCCCAACACTAATGACACAACGAGGGGGGCAGCCCGAGACACCCGGCTAGACCGCTAGACTAGGAGAGCCCAGGAAGAAGAGCGGCCAATGTCCCGAGGAAAGCTCCAGGGAGTGGGGGCCGGGGAACCTGGGGCAGGACCCCTCTGGGGGCCGGTCTGGGCCGAGGAATGAATGGAGGCATGCTGTGAGGTGAGGACGGCGAGGATGGAGGCCGCGACGGGCGGTGCACCTACCGTAAGGGCCATACGCCGGCACTGGGCAGCATCAGAAACCAGTCGGGGGGGGGGAGGGGCGAAGAAGGGAGAGACAGAGACAGGGAACCAGAGACAGAGAGATGCGAGAAAACTGAATGAACAAAGTACTCCCAATAACCAAAGCATCCCCCCGGCATCATGGCAGTTCGGGGACCACCGACTAAAGGGGCGGCCGCGGCCCCCCTGCGGGCAGGCTGACAGCACCAGATTCCCCCCTTCTGGGTGCCGCTCCCCCGAGGGACAAGGCTGGGGGAAGAAGGCTGCCCTGCCCCAGTGCTGGCCTTCTCGGGCCGGGGCTGCCTCTCTGCCCCCAACTTTAGGCTCAGCACGGTGCCTGGCACACAGGGAGGGCTGATGGAGGGTGATGAGCTACTTCTGCCTGACGGGGCTGCTTGGGCGACGCCAGCGAGAAGATCCAGTAGGCTGGCAGGAGCCTGGCCTACAGGTGGCCCAAAGACGGCTCCTCTCCCAGCGAGGCCGACCCCAGCCAGAGCAGCCCAGAGCTCTCCATGCAGGGGGAAGGCATCACCCAGCTTTGGGCTGCCTTCTGAGGACAAGGCTCAGGTGTGCAGCGGCCAGCACGCGGCCATACTCCGAGAGAGACCTGATGAATCCCTCGGGATCAGGGCCTTTCCCTGGGCAGCCTGCGAGCGCAGGCTGGTCGTCTCCCCAAGGCCGGGCATCCTAGTAAGCCCTGGCAACTTCCTTCTAAGGGCACGGCAGGAAGCAGGCTGGGGATGCCCAGGGGCAGGGCTGCAGGGCCTCACTGACCACAGGCTGAGAGCAGGGGGCAGCGTCCTGAAGTAACCTCCCAGCCTGGGCACGGGGCAGCCTCCAGCCCCCAGAAAGACAGGCAGGTCATCAGCTAAAGGCGTTCCTGGGCGCTCCAGCGCTATGGCCTGAGCAGGCAGAGGGGCGCACGCCGAGCCCCGGCACTCCGCTCCACGTGGGCATCAGAGGCAGCGGCAGGCTCAGGCCTTGGGGAGAGCCCGATAAAACGCTTGGAGACCAGGAGGTGTCCTGGAGCCTCGGTCCAGAATGTCAGCGCAGCAGCCCAGAGAGCAACAAAGAAAGGGAGCTCTGAGAGAATGTGGGCGGCTCTCGGGCCTCCGCTCTCCGGAGCTGGGGACCTCTGAAAGTCATTCCCCACCCGTGGGGAGGGGGCTCCTCCGGAATGGATTCTTCAGGCCCTTTGCAGGTCTAGTCCTGGCTGAACCAGACCCCAAGTCAGTTCTACTTCCTGGCTCGGAGTAGACTTTGAATGTCAATATTTGTTGGAGCGTGTTAGAAACAGTTGGCTTTTGACAAGGGGCAACGTGTGCCGTGTGAAAGTAGGCCTGGGAGGAAAGCAGGGAGCCCCAGGGGGCCTGATCTCCCACCCACGATCGCTGAATGACCAAGCAAATTCCCTCACTATAAACTGGGGAGCCCATGATGGGCCCCTCTTGGTCTCCAAGGGAATCTCGTGGGATGAAAGAGGGCGCTGACAGAAAGAGCAGAAGGCGTGGAAGGCCAGGAGGCCCAGGAGCCTGAGGCCCTCCCGCCCCACTCCCCGCGGGGTGCCTGTGCACCACCCCCTCCACTCTCTTACCTTGGGCATCGAGCCTCTTATCGGCATAGACCTTGTAGGTGAAGGCGTGGCGCAGAGCCAGGGAGGCGAAGAACATCTCCACACAGATGATGAAGTCCTGGTAGCCAGCAGCCACAGTGCCCTCCCCCACGGACACCTCGGCCGAGTGGATCTTGGGGATGGCCCCGCACTTCTCCAGGATAGCCAGAAGCATACCTGAGGGCGGGAGAACCAAGGCAGCGAGGCTCAGAGGCTCCCACAACTCAGGGGCAAGGCCTCGAGTGAAAGTCCGGGATCCTCAGGAGCTCAGCAGGAGGAGCTGGAAGCCCCCCAGGGCCAGACGATCTTAGGTTGCACTGAGAGGACCCAACGCCGAGCCAAATGGGTGAGAGCCCCACTGGACAGGTGCACTGAGCTCAGCAACAGGGCCATGTTTAAGGATGGGATGGAGCATTGCCAAGGAGGGCGGCCAGGCTAGGGAAGGGAACAAAGACCACCAGAAGGACCTGGGACACTAGACTGCAGGGAACAGGATGGCTACCTTCAAGAATCTGAAGGGCCATCAGGTGGAGAAGCAGGTCTTTAGAAGGAGGAGCACCCAACCATGAAGATAGGCTCCCTGGCTCTAAAGAGCTGGGGTAGGGGGCAGCTGGGTAGCTCAGTGGATTGAGAGCCAGGCCTAGAGACAGGAGGTCCTGGGTTCAAATCTGGCTTCAGACACTTCCCAGCTGTGTGACCCTGGGCAAGTCACTTGACCCCCATTGCCTAGCCCTTACCACTCTTCTGCCTTGGAGCCAATACACAGTATTAACTCCAAAATGGACAGAAGGAAGGAAGGAAGGAAGGAAGGAAAGTGCTGGGGTTACATCAGAGGCCCTCCAGGAGAGCAGCACTGGACCACGTAGTCCTCTGGAATAATGGCCCTAACTCCCCTCTTCCTCCCCTTCTGTGAAGCAGCCCATAAAGGATCTGTGGGAGGGAGATTCCTGCTGTTCTCTCTAGGGCAGGAATGTCCAAGTTCACCCAGTAAGACTAGAAGAGTTTATTCCCCTCCCCACTTCAGTCGCATATGTACACCAGGAAGGGACTCCATGGAAGCCCAGGGCAGCCCCTGCCACTGCTTGAGTTCAAAGGAGCTCATCACAGGGAGATGCAGGCAGAGGGGGATTGGTCTACAGGGCCATGAAAATAGCTGGGGTTTTCCCTCATATGAGAAATCAGGGGTCAGCCAAGTAAAGAATGCCAAAAAACTCAAGAGACACAACATCCTCCCCAACTCGCTCACTTTTTCCCTGGCCAAGCTGAAATCTGGACCCAGAATCCAGGCTAAGCAACCAGCCAAGCACCTCAACTACTGGCTGAGCAAGTTACTTGAGGAACAAGCCTGGCTTCTATTTTTTTTTTTCTAGCCACCATGATACCCAACACCCTCACACAGGGCTGGTCATCCAGGAGGTACCTCACCAGCACCTGGCGTGAATCAAATCAGAGCTTTGAGTCACTCCCTCAACAATGGACAATGGAGCTACCCAGGAACACACAGCACTCCACCACAGGCACCAGGAGAATAATGAGAGGGCAGGACAAAGAACAGAAGGGAAAGAGCCTAGGGTGAGGTGGGAAAGTCACAGCAGGCCTGGGTTCAACCTAGGACTGGTTCTGCCCAGTGGGGTAGGTGGCCTAGCAAGTAGGGAGGAGCCTCACCTTGCCAGAAGGAAAGGAAGATGACTGACTTGACCATGAAGAATTTGAGGACAGGACTGTAGGGGCTGAGCAGCTCCCGAGTGGCAAAGTAGAAGAGGAAGAGGGCATAGAGGGCCAGGCTGACTGAGATGTTGTAGATGATTGTCACGTAGAGGTAGCCGCTAGTGACACTGCAACAGGAAGGAAATGTGAGCCTATGGGCACTGAGAAGCTGCCTCCCCCTGCAAGCTTCTAGGGCATCATCCATGGAACCCAGGCTCGGTTCTCTAAATGGAATGATCAGCCCCAAATCACTGCCATGGAACCCTGGAAGAGGGGGCAGCATGAGAGTCCCCCCATCAAAAACACACATTCTCTCCCCCTCCCTCCCTCTCAATCTCTCTCTTGGCAAAAGGAGGAGCCCTAAAGCTGTGCTATATGGCCAAATATGCCAGCTGAGGTTCCCAGGGTGCCAGGAGAGTCCCCATAATGGCTGGGGAGTTGAGATGGGGAGTCACCATGACTAACTTCCAGGCCCCACCAAAGCAGATCAAGATGCCCCCGTCCCCTACCCTTCCCAGCACACTCTTGCCAGACTCCTCACTTTATTCTTCTCGTCCCTTTTCTTGGATTACAAGAGTCAGTCATCTGTGGGAATTAGAGGCTAAGGGATAATTGGGACAGTCTTGGGCTTTTTCCCTGAGAGGGATAGGTTCCCTTGACTCAGTTTCCTGGACACAGGCTCCACTTCTGCTTGGGGTCAGACTTATCTCCAAAACATGTTATATGAATTTAAAACCAAGTCAATCCTAACCCAAGATGAAGGGAAGATTCAGAGGGAGGACGGACATACCCATCGATTCCCAGAGGAAAGCTCACCTCTCTTTCTACTTCCCCTCCAACCCTCATTCCTCAATCCCGCCCCAACATGGTGGGGGATACATTTTCCCCAAAGAATCTGCTTACTCAAAGTCACCGTCTCTGTATTTGCCAAAGGCCTGGAGGATCACTGTGCTAATGGCCATGAGGGGTTTCACCACACAGAACTGCAGGGTGGCCTGGAAGGAATCAGGGAGAAAGTGAGACAGACAAACACACACGAGGGGACTGTGGGAATGAGGCCCAAGAAGGGTGGGCCTGCTTTCTCTTATGTAAAATGAAGCGGCCTGAATGGATAACTTCTCTGGTCCCTCCCAGCTCTGAATCCCAGGATGCCAACTCCACCATTGTGCTCTGCACTTAAAGATGCTGCCCTTCTGAATTCTGGATGGCTGCAGAGAATCAACATCTGGCACCCACCAGGCCCAGCATCCTGATTCTTCTTTCAAATGACTAACATCAATGACTCTGTACCCCTTTGGGCCTCCCATCTTTGGCTGACCATCCCCAAATCCCACAGCTAATTCTCAAAGGACAGTTTCAAGGCCCATCCCCACCCCAATTGGATTATTCCTTGCTGGACACAGTCCAACTTGTCAAAACCCTAACTCCTAACCTGGCTCCCAGGAGAGCCTGCATTTTTCTAGATGTGGTTGGATGAGCTCAGAGTTCCTGTGGCCCTCAGGTAACCTCCACGGCCTCAATACAGGCAAATAATCACTTGCTTAGCTACAAGAACAATTCTCTCTGCCCTGGTTTTGCAATGCCCCATGGTGGCTCCAGATAATTAAATGGAGCAGTATTGCAAAACTCTCATTAACTGCCCAAACAAAATTGTAATTCACTTAAACTTCCAGATACATAATAATCCAGGGGAGTGGGGAGTGGGGTGGCGGTGGGAAGGGAACCACAGAGAAGTGTTTTGTAAAATACAAGAAATCTGCTTTAGGATCACAGTCTAACAACAACAACAACAACAATAAGTTAGCAATGAGATGGCATTTTGCAGTTTGCACAACACTTTGTACATGTGAGAGAACTACTACTGTAATTCCCATTTCAGGTGAGAAACCAAGGCTGAGAGGTTACAGGATTTACCCAGCTATTGCCCAACTATGTTAAGTGTCTGAAGTCAGGGCCTGAATGTGGTCTTTCTGTCTCCAAGGCTAATTCTCTATCCACTCCATCCCATTTCACAATTGACAGAAACACTGAAGGTCCAATCCAGTGCTTTCATTTTACAGATGAGGCCTAGAGAGGGCCCAAGATCACCTAAGTCAGAGACGGAGTCATCTATCTGGAGCTTCTGCCTAGAGGTGGACTTAGCAGCTCTCAGGAGGCTCGACGGCCCAGTTCTCTAGTCCCGCACCACCCCTAGGACTGTTGGCTCCAAGCTGCTGGCACGGGCCAATGGAAACCTTTACACCTCTTCACTGATAAAACTGGGGAGGGGAGTGGAGGAAGAGGTCAGGAACAAACGCAGACAGGAAATAACTTCCTCCCCCAAACAGGGCTGGAGGAAGCAGGAAAGGCCAGTGGAAAAGTTAGGGCCAGCTTGGCCACCTCAGAGGAACCATCTCCCTTCCCCAGGCCTTGTTCCTGGCCTCTGTCAAGGCGACCACATACCCCTCAGGTCCCTTTACTAACTGGAATACTCTGTGCTTCTGAGTAAGGCCAACCCTCCTAGAATGTGTCAGCTCATCCAAAGAGCAGGGGATCTTAGCACATACTTACCTTGCCCCCTCCCTCTTTTATAGCCTTATCTAAAAGAGGGGCTTACTAAACACTTGTTGAGGGGAATGGGCTGCCATTTCTTATTGCTTATATATTACAGCTTTTACCATCACTGTTTGTCCCCTTTTTCATGCGAATGTCCCATAACTTTTAATTCTTCAGATACTGTGGAATGTCATGACTCACATCACTGGAATTTCTGACTCACACCCCTGGAATTCATGCCATGCCATGTCACTAGAAAAAGAATGGTATTAAAAAACAGGCCTTGGTTTCCTTAGAAAGGAAAAATTCCTTCTGAAAATCTATTTTATAATGGTTGGGGCCATCCCAAGAGCCCCACATCATTTCCCAAAGGTTGGAATCTAGCTCTTTCCTCTTTCCACTTTCCTCTTCCCATTTAGTTTTGGGTTTGATTTGCTGACTAGTGGCAGTGTCTGTCCAAGAGAGGTGTACTATTGGATCATTCCTCTGGCCTGCATATCCAACTGCATCTCAGCATTTGGACAAAAGGCACTTTATCCACTTAGTTCTTCTCGTGTGGATAGTTAGGATGACACCTTGCTTGGTGATGGGTGTCATATTAAAGATTCTATAATGTTTGGAGGCTTTGTACTATCAGCACCACAATCCTTAGCAAATGGAGGCATTGGAATTACCTCATCCTCTACTGAGAATCTCTCTTCAGTTTAGAATTGGCATTGGACCATTGTCTTTTAGGACATAGACAAATACCTTTGGGGACTGTATATGTTCCTGTTTTAGGTGTATTGGTTGGTAACTAGAGAGCTGAAACAAGTTCTGATATATTTAAAGAACTCCTTATTTTTTGCATATATCTGAAGACAGTACATTAGGAGAAAGCCTTGATGGCTCTTGGTTTTTAGGACTATAAGCTTCTTTAGGGTAGGCACTATCTTTTGTCACTTTTTGTGCCCCCAGCAGTTAGCACAGTGTCTGGCATTCAATAAGTGTTTACTGACTGACCAACATTTAAAAAATGGTTTACTGACCAACCATTCTGCTCCATGGAATCAAATGATTTTCTATCTGTTTTTTCAAAGTACCAGCTCTTAGTCTTATTTATTAGTTCAATAGTTCATCAAATGATTTTCTAGAAGTCAAATGTAGATGCCTACTAAGGCAAAGCCCTGCGAGACAGAAGCTAAGAAAGCAACATCCACCAACATGTAGGAATTCCAATCTGCTAATAGCAAAAGGAACAGACAGCAGCAAAAAAAAGCTTTTGACCCTGGATAATTTTTTTTAAATCCTTACCTTCCGTCTTGGAGTCAATACTGTGTATTGGCTCCAAGACAGAAGAGTGGTAAGGGTAGGCAATGGGGGTCAAGTGACTTGCCCAGGGTCACACAGCTGGGAAGTGTCTGAGGCCAGATTTGAACCTAGGACCTCCCGTCTCTAGGCCTGGTTCTCAATCCACTGAGCTACCCAGCTGTCCCCCCACCCCCCGGATAATTTCTATGGAGAAAAAGAGCAAAATATAGAAGAAATAGAAGAGAGTGATAAACAAGCAAACACATCCAAACTTTCAAAAAAAATGGAAATTAGTCACAAGCTCTCGAACTCTAGACATCAAATGTAAAGAGTTGGCTCTTGTACTCTCTGGAATGTAGGTAACTGAGTAACTAAAACTAAAGTAACTAAGATTCCCTTATAAGTGTGTAGATTATCTTATTGAGATAGTCCATAAGACACAAGTCAGTAGATAGTTTGTCAATTGTCTTTTTAAAAAAAGTGGAATAAGGTCCACAATTTTCTCCAAGCATTTAGGGGCTTGCCTTCTTTCAAGATCTTAAGACTTGGCTCCTCAAAACTAAGGCCACCTTACAGTGTCAAGTGGTGGTCCCAGCATCACTGACAGAGAAAGAAATTTGTTAAAGAAATCTTGACAGATCCTCTCAATTTTTATTCAGTTGGTTATCCTTCTGGATTCATCCTTAAGTGCCCCTTGAACTCAGCTAAAATTGCTACTAGAGAGCTGGGTAGTGCAGAGGGTAGAACATTGAGCCCACAGCCAGGAAGAGTTGAGTTAAAATCCAGCTTCAGATGCTTACTAGTTGGGTGGGCAAGTCACTTAGCCTCAGCATGCCTCAGTTTCCTCAAATGTAAAACGAGAATAATAGAATCTACCTTTCAAGGTCGTTGGAGGATGAAATGAGTTATTTTGTAAAGTACTTATTAGCACAGTGCCTGGCATACAACAGGCACTTCATAAATGTTTATTTCCTTTTTCCCTTTTTATCTTCTGGTTTAGTTCCCCTAGTACAGAGATCCTTAACTCATAGATTGTAAACTAAAACAAAACATTTTTTTTTTAAAATTTTAAACCCTTAACTTCTGTGTATTGACTTATAGGTGGAAGATTGGTAAGGGTAGGCAATGGGGGGTCAAGTGACTTGCCCAGGGTCACACAGCTGGGAAGTGTCTGAGGCCGGATTTGAACCTAGGACCTCCTATCTCTAGGCCTGGCTCTCAATCCACTGAGCTACCCAGCTGCCCCCCAAAACATTTTTTAACTCTGATTTCAACATGAATGGTTTCCTTTGTGATCCTGTGGATTTTATCTTCTGCATTAAGACACATAACAATCTGAGAAGTCCATAAGATCTGCCAGACTGCCAAATTCGTGCTAAAGTGAGACGGGGGAAATCTAAGACACAAAAAGGGTCAGCAACTCTTATTCTGGTGAGTCTGTTCACTGGTTATTAGACAAAGGCCTCACAATTTGAGTACTAGCAATTCTAAAATCATGGTTCAAGTGGAAAGGGGCCACATAATCTGCCTTGGTTCCATGAGTTATCATGGCCAAAGAATTCAGCACCTACTTCTCAAGCCTGCTGGTGATGGACCTCTCTGAGCTAAGTTAGGATGCTGTTTGGAAAATGTCTCTGGACAAAGGTTTTCCAACATGGCAGACTGCCAGATTCACTGGCATAATGTAACTTTCTAGGATCTATTGGCATCTCTTCACCATTGGCATAATCTTCTACAATCCACTGGCATAACCTTCTAGGACCCAATGGCATCTCCGCAGTACAATAAAGCTGAAGGTTAGGGCTCTGGAATAGGCCCATTCCTGATTACTGGCCTGTCATTCACATCAAAACTACTTTCATTTGACTCAGGTAGGCAAATCTAGTCTTACGTGTTTGAATAACCAACCTTGTTTTGAAAAATGGAAAACAAAAAACACTATTCAACAAAACAATCCCTCATGGCTCTCGCTAAGTATTTTGGAATAGCAGTCTGCTGTCCACCATGACTCTAGGGCTGCAGGGATTGTCAAATACCTGGCACTGTTCACAGGAGGCCCAGAGATCCAATGTGGCAATGTCATGCCAGGGCTCAAATAGGAGGGAATGAACAAGGGTGGAACCAGAAAGGCAGCCAGGATCGGGCTGTCTGATTCTGAACCCCCTCGCCCTTGTGGGGTAATGCTTGTGGTCTTTCTTATGATCCTTAATCAAAATGCACACTCTCCTTTCCCTAGACTTGAACTGGTTGAACTGTGACCATTCCTGTCACTGAGAAGATCTCAGGGCAAGTGATGGAGTCCAGCCTTATGTTGGGAACACTATGCTGAGAGGCAAGGGGGCATTAAAAGAAAGACTACAGGCCTGCTTGTAAGAGCTGAACCCAGAACCATTAGGAGTATTGAAGAGAACTCACAGGGGTAAGAACAAAGTTCAAGGGGTCCACAATTGGAACTGGACAGTGGAGATGGCAGGTGAGGGGAGGAGAGGTGTGTGGGTGAGGAGAAGGGGGGGAAGAACAGTGCTACTTAACCAAACTAGCTTCAAGACAAAAAGAATTTCCTTTGCCCATCTTAGCAATCACCACTGTAAAGGATTTCAGACCCCACCAGGGCAGTAAGGGAAATGTTTGTAATGGGTGACCCTGGCTGGGGAGCACAGAACAGAGCCATAAGCCAGAACAGGGTCACCTCACTTGGACCTGGGGACTGTTTATTATTTCCCTGAAATTCTAGTGGCATAATGTTGCGAGAGCCAAGAGAGCAAGCATGAAGGTGGGAAGATGTTGAGTGAAAATATGTCCTCCTCACCAGGGAATGGCGTCCTCTCCAACCTCCCCTTAAGAGTTAACAAACTCCAGGGTCTGGCCCTCCCCATCCCTGTGATTCTAGCATCCCATTGGCACCATCTTTCGAACTCTATTCCCTTAAGACGCCACCCAAGCAGAACTCAAGCTTCTGAGTTTTCCTTGCTAAGCCCACCATGGGAGGCTCAGGCTAGGGGACTGAGAAGGGACAGTGCAGCAGGGCGTTGCAGGCTTGGAGCCAAGGCCCAGCTCACCTCTGCCTAGGAAACTAAGGCTCAATTTCCCGGGCTGGCTATTGGGGAGCCTTTGGGACAGCTGCCTGGGGAGGCGCCACAGCCGTAACTGTGAGCTGAGGAGTAGGAGGTCTGAGGGATTTGAACCATTTCTGCTTTATCACATACCTCACACCCACCCTGATCAGAGGAGACCTCCTGATCTCCAGGCCCAGCTGATGGAAACCTTTCACATGTTTAAAAATTCTCCCCCCACCCACTGAACTCCAGACACAATGACTAAGCGTCTGGGGCCAGTTCCTTCTCCCAAAGTGCTCTGTCATGGGTGCTCAGGCTGCTGGTTCCTGCCTTGATTTCCAAGCATCTCCAGCTGAGACTTACACTTCCCTAATGAGATAGAGAATGGTTTCTAAGGACCTACAGTGGCATGTATTTAGAAAAGAAATGAGAAGAAACAGATCTCCCTTGGCTGCCCTTCATCTGAGGCCACCTTGGAATTCTCCCCTAGAATCAGGACTTAATTGTCTCTCCTCTGAAGGCCACTCAGCATGAGAAGAGCTCTGCAATAGGACGTGGTCCAGAGAATACTAGCTGAATGACCTCCATGAGCCTGCCTCTGTTTCCTCATCTGTCCCAGCTCCCAAATCCTATGACTATAATTTGGGTAACGGGACAACTCCCTGGTGCACTGAGTCTGGTGTCCGGTGCCCTGGGAGTGGCCCTTGAGCTCATACCTGTTTGCAGAACCTGAGGAAGCCAATTGAGTAAGTCTTCCCCCAGAGGCAGCAGGTACCATACATGCAGCTCGACCTAAACGAGAGATAGAGGAGTGAGTAGTCCTAGAATAGTGGGAGATAGAGTGAGGGATGAGGGGGGTCAGGAAGCACAAGTTAAGCCAACCAAATAAGGCCAGCCAAAATGAAAGCTGCTCAGATTTGGGAAGGTATTTTCCTTCGAGTCCTCTATAGGACTGGTCAGCCTAAAATGAAGGAATACTAACTAGGGAGCTAACAAGGGTTACAGGTGAGATGGGGAAATAGGGATATTGTAGAAAGAAAGACCCAAGGGAGCAAGGGCTCAGAGGGGAAAAAGATTGGGTGCCAGAAAGGCTGAGCAGAGAATATCTATCCATTAAGTGGCACAGGGCTGGGTAGACAGGGGCTGGGGCTGTTTCTTTAACTGAATCAACGTGGGGATTCCCACAAACTTTCCGAGTGCAAGGAAGGGGCCCATCTTCTCTCTGGCCCCTCTCGTAGCACTTGGTAATGGTCTCTGCACACATGTGGTGCTCAGTCACTGTTTGCTGAATTGAAAATGAGATATGCAGGAGCCCAGGCACCATGGGAGGCAGAGAGAAAGGAGGGAATAAGATGTGCCCTTTATATGGAGTTTTGTCCATGGTAGACACAATGTTAACTGACTAGGAGGGCAACTGAGGCCTACAGAGTCAAGGCTTCTTGTAGAAGGAGGCCTCAACCATCCTCTTCCCCAGCTCCTGAGATAGGGTACCCTCCAAAGAATCAGGCCCAGGGTAACAAAGAGACAGAGATAAAGGGAGAGGGAAATGAGCTGCCAAGAGAAGCAGGGGTCTGGGGAAGGCCAAATACTTACTCAATGGACTTCCCTCTGATCTCTGACATAATGGCACTTTCTCCTCCAAGGTATTCATAGCAGAGACTCAAAAAATTGTAGATGACAAAAGCTGTGGAGAGAATATCCAGAGAGGTCACAAATCAACTTCTGAGACACATAAGATGGTGGGGGCTTCACTCCCCCAATGGGCATGTCCTGGTATCTCCTGTACACGATGACTTTCAGTGCTATGCAGGGTAAGTAAAAACAGGAGACGGGGCTACAGGGAGCAAAACCAGCTCTTCCAAAATGAGTATCCCAGTCACAGTCACAGAACTGAAGATAGAAGAGGAAAAGGATGTTATAGAGCAATGGTCGGCAACCTTTTTGGCCTTGAGAGCCATAAACACCTGTGGAAGGAGAAGGATGGAGGTGGAAGGCGCTGGAATATGGGGCGGGGGCTGAAGGGCCCCCTGGGGCACATCCTGGGGCTCTGCCTGGACTGGCCGGTGAGGAGGTGGAGCCAGATATGGCTCAAGAGCCATATGTTACCGACCCCTGCTATAGAGACTTGCTGTCGTCCTACAATGGGCAGCAAGGTGGTACAGCAGATAGAGCACCAGCCTTGGGGTCAGGAAGATCTGAGACCAAACACTTGCTAGCTGGGTAAGTAATTTAATTTAACCCTGCTGGCCTCAGATTCCTTATCTGTAAAATGAGCTGGAGAATGAAATAAATGGCAGTAGGCCTGAGACAAGTCTTCCTGACTCAAGGTCCAGTACTCTATTCCCTGAGCCACCTAGTTGCCTCCTAGGCACACAGAGGTTAAATGACTTGACTAGGTCACACAGCTAGGAAATGTCTGAGGCTGAATTTGAACTCAGGTCTTCCTAATACCAGGCCAAGTGCTCTTCATCACTGAGCCACTGCTGCTCCTCTTAAAAGCTAAACAGAGGACTTTAGATTTGATCCTTAACCTATGGACTGTGAACTTTAAAAAAAAGACAATATTTTGCATTTAAAAACATGATTCTGAGAAAGGATTCGTAAGGTTGCACAAGAGCTCCAGGACACAAAAAAGGTTAAGAACCAACCCCTTCCCCCCAACTAAAGGCAAGAGGAAGCCCCTGAAGTTGGCTGAGTAGGAGGTTGACATAGTCAGATCTGTCCCTACTTTGGTAACAGTGTGGAGGATGGATGGTAGATGTAATGCATTAGCAATCCACGAAGGAAGAGGAAAGGTTACTCTCCTTTTATTGTTCATTATTAAAGAGAAGGGACTAGCAGGCTGCCAAAAAAGGAGGCTTGGGGTCTACCGGACTCTCAAGCCCCCAACAATCTGAAATCATAAACTGCCAAGTTGGAAGAGACATTCGAAGTCATCTGGTTCAACCTCTACTCAAAGGATGAATCCTATGGGCAACATTCCTACAAGGTGTTCAGCGACACTTCTCTGAGGACTCGATCTCACATCTCAGCTTTTCCTTACCATGAGCTGAAGTCTGCCCCTTCTTCCCCCTTAACTTAAAACCACAGAATCTCATAGTTGGATAAAATCTCAGGAATCATCTTATCTAACCCAAAGAGAAGAAACATCCTGCCCAGCTTCCTCAGGAGCACCAGGTCTGGGAGCCTGCTCTCTCCTACGTGACCACTTCCCTTTTAGACAAGCTCAAGAGGAGCTGAGCTCCTAATCCTACGTCTGGGGCCCTATAGAACCAGAATATTCTTGATTCCATGATCAGCCTTCAAAGATACTTTTCTCTCCACTTCCTGCTTCTCTCTTCTCTGTCCACATTAGATCTAACATCCTTAGTTCTTCTGATGCTCATATAGGCGGGCTGCCCACTCCCACATCCTGGGCACCCCGCCTCACCAGTGCCATTGTCTTCCCTAACAAGTGGTGGCCAGAACACAATGGGATCCTCTAGCTGTGGTCTAAGACCTAGGCAGAAGAGGATAGGCCCGGCGGTTTCCTCATTCAGGGCATCATACTTCTGTCAATGCGTCTGAGACTGGAATTATACTTAGATCCAAAACTGTGTATACCCCCATTCCTGGGTCTGTTTCCCATGGGAAAAGGAAAAGATCTTATATGTTCCAAAATATTTATAGCAACTCTCTCTATGGTGGCAAAGAATTGAAAAATGAGGGGATGCCCATCAACTGGGGAATGGCTGAGCAGATTGTGGTATATGATTGTGATGAAATACTGCTGTGCCATAAGAAATGACAAGCGGGCTAATTTTTTAAAGACTTGGAAAGAACTACTGGGGATTTGGGGGTGGGAACAGCTGAGTGGCTCAGTGGATTGAGAGCCAGGCTTAAAGATGGGAAGTCCTGGGTTCAAATTTGGCCCCAGATACTTCCTAGTTATGTGACCCTGGGCAAGTCACTTAACCTTCATATCTAGCCCTTACTGCTCTTCTGCCTTGGAACCCATATACAGTATTGATCCTAAGATGGAAGAGAAGGGAAGGAGGAAGGAAGGAAGGACTACCTGGGATAATTAACAGCAAAATGAGAAGAACCAAAATATTAAATACAACTACAGATTTGATACTTGAAGAATAACTTATGCCACCTCCAGAGAATAAACTGAAAAGTGGAAACATGAAAAACATAATCTCTTATAAACATACCTGTCTCTCGGATAATGCCTTCTATGATGTGGGGAAGTAAGGGAGGGGCTGGAACACTTGTAAATAAATTCTACTCATTAAAAAAAATGCAACAGAAGATGGCAGAAAGCTGTTCTGGGCTTCCCATTGGCTGCCCTTCTCTCTCCAAGCAATTTAGCTCACTTAGGGCAGGCAATAAGGCCCCTGAGAGGAGCCAGAAGCTCTCTTAGCATAGTCACTCCTTTTCTTTTCTTTTTTCTTTTAACATTTTTAAACCTTTAACTTCTGTGTATTGGCTCCTAGGTGGAAGAGTGGTAAGGGTGGGCAATGGGGGTCAAGTGACTTGCCCAGGGTCACACAGCTGGGAAGTGTCTGAGGCTGGCTTTGAACCTAGGACCTCCCGTCTCTAGGCCTGACTCTCAATCCACTGAGCTACCCAGCTGCCTCCTAGACTTAATTTTAAAGAAAGAGCAGACCTGATCTTGATAGAGGAAGACCCTCAGGGAAGCACCCTATACCCATGAAATCCTAGGGCCAGTGCCTGTCCCCTCCCTGTATCCTAGTGACATAGCCTGGGCCTTCCACAGGTCTCTCTCCACTGTAGTCCATCCACCACTAAGCTTTTAGAGTGACCTTCCTTAAACTCAACTGACCATGTCATCCTCTACTCAAGAAACTGCTGGGGCTCCCAGGTACCTCTAGGAGCAAATACAAAATCCTCTGCTGGGGAATGGGGTTGGGGGAGGGGGGGCAGCTGGGTGGCTCAGTGGATTGAGAGCGAGGCCTAGAGATGGGAGGTCCTAGGTTCAAATCAAGTCACTGGGCAAGTCACTTAACCCCCATTGCCTAGCCCTTACCTCTCTTCTGCCTTGGAGCCAATACACAGTAAGGGTTTTATTAAAAATAAAAATCCTCTGCCAGGGGTTCAAAGCCTTTCATAGCCTCGCCCCCTCCTACCTTTCCAGGCTTCTTACCTCTTACTCCCCACCATGTGCTTTATTTTTAACCCTTTCTTTCTATCTTAGTAACAACTCCAAGACAGAAAAGCAAGGGCTAGGTGAATGGGGTTAAATGACTAGGAATTGTCTGAGGTCTGATTTGAACCCAGGTCCTTCTGACTCCAGGCCTGAATCTCTAACTATTGAGCCACCTAGCTCCCTTTTTTTACAACTCTTATTTTCTGTCTGTCCTAGTAACAACTCGAAGATAGAAGACCAAGGGCTAGGGCTACCTCACTCACTCTTCAGTCAAATGGCTGCTCTCTCCATAACACCCTCCAACTCTTGGCTCTGGACAATTTCTCTGGCTGTCCCCCATACCTGGAATCCTCTCCCTCCTCATCTCTGCCTCCTGGCTTCCCACAAGTCCCAACCCAATCCCACCTCCTACAGGAACTGCCCAACACTGCATGCCCCAGACACACTGGAAGCCTTTGGAAATCAGCAAATGCTACAAAGCAGGCCTTGCTTCACTGTTTTGTTGGCTCTTTGGGGAGAGGAGGTGACATGAATATATCTGAGAAGGAAAACAATCACTAGCCATACTTTTAAAAAAGCTAATAACCCTCACTTCCATCTTGGAGTCAATACTGTGGATTGGTTCCAAAGCAGAAGAGCAGTAAGGGCTAGGCAATGTGACTTGCCCAGGGTCACACAGCTAGGAAGTGTCTAAAGTCATATTTGAACCCAGGACCTCCCATCTCCAGGGCTGGCTCTCAATCCACTGAGCTATCCAGCTGCCCCTGTCACTCCTTTTCTTAAAACTTTACCTTCCTTTTTAGAATCAAACCTGTATATTGGTCCTAAGACAGAAGAGCAGTAAGGGCTAGGCAATGGGGGTTAAGTGACTTGCCCAGGGTCACCCAGCTAGGAAATGTATGAGGCCAGATTTGACCCTAAGCCGTCCCATCTCCAGGTCTGGCTCTCTATCCATTGAGCCACCTAGCTGCCCTAGGTCATTCCTCTTGAGGTGAAGGCTTTGTCTGCCATTTTTGTTTTATCCTTCCCTCTGCTGTCCACCTAGTGGTAGGAGCTTCTGGACACCAGCAGTGGGGTAAGAATAAGGCTGACCCAGTGGAAAGCTGGGAAAGGGCTCTGTCCATACCGCCTGGAGCAGCTGTCTCCAGCAAACACACAACAAAGCTGGTCCAGAAAGGATTAGAGCATACAGTCACATGAGGAAACAGGAAGCTGACCCTTGGTGAAGTGTTTAACTAGTTTTAAAATAGAGTTTTGACTGAAATCAGCTAAGGTATGATATCTCTCAAGTGTCCCTGCTCTTAGGGCACAAACACTGGAAAGACACTGACAGTCTGAGAGGCAGAGCCTCAAAGCCCTCCTGGACACTGTGCCCCCTTCTGAATCTGTAGACACCCCTCCACCTGCCACTCACCATCCCTTCTCCCCACTCACAGCTGACAAGCCTGAGAGCAAGAGAGAACGTCCCCACCCCATCCACCCTGACACACAGACTAGGAGCAAAGCTATGATTCCAATCCTCCCTAGCCCAGTGACTGTACCCCTGCTCCACTCATTGATCGACTCTGGTAGCTTCTCATGTGGCTATTCTTGAATATTCATGGCCAGGGAAGAGCCTCTACAATTCCCATTCTGGCAGCTACTTTTTGCTCTTCCCCTACCCAAATCTTCTGACCTGAGATGCCCCCACAATCCCAAACCAGAGCCTCTGCCAGTGCTCTGACCTCTTCCCCCACAGTGACATTGCCTTCCTCTGTACCCTGTGAGGATTTAGATGGTTTCACACCACTCTCATCCTTTACTAAGGAAATGATCGCCTTGATTTTCTTGAGTGACTTGGTAATAAAACATTCAGAACATGGCAAGTTTTTCAAAAGTATGTGTCCAAGAGATCTTTTCTTAATTTGACAGGTTGGGATGAGAAAAACTTCTCATGGTGGTTGGCAGCCAAGGGCAGGAGAGGGCTGTAAGTTGTTACCCTAGGCTGCCCTCGGGGATTACTGAGCTGGTGTTTCTCAAGGTGACCCAACCCTAAAGTGTGTGTGTGTGTGTTGGGGGGCGGGGGTGTCTTCCTGCTTGTGGCCCTCTGTGATTGTTTCTGGGTGCCATCCCAGGACCTATCTCTTTTCTGGACCCCTTCTTGATCCTTCTCCTATCACTAAGCCTGATGTTTAGAACACAGTCTTTGAAGAAAAGAAAGTACTTAATCTGGGTGCAGCTGCTCAGCTGTGTCTCCCCTCAATCACGTTTGGCTCGGATGGCCAAGTGGCACTCACTGCTAATGAAATCCTGTCACTATTAGCTGAGGGCCCTTTAATAAGTCGCTGTACTTACTGGTCTCAGGTTCCTCACATGGGAATTGAGGGGGTTGGCCTGGTAGCCTTCAAAGTCTCCTTTGTTCTAGATCTAGGAACCTATAGACCTGCTTGGTGCCTCAGTGTCTTCATCTGCAAAATGAGGGGTTAGCTCTGAGGCTCCTTCTGGCTGTTGGACTGGATGCTAGGAAATCACTGTGCTCTTGCTCAGCACTCCAAACAAACGTGTGGCATCTGCTGCCCACCTTTTCAGGTCCAGAATCTTTTGTCACTGTGGTCACTCTGGCTTCCCAATGTCCTTCCAGGACCACAGCTGTCTTGTGGAGTTGGAGGTGGGAAGCCTAAAGCTCAACAGCGGAGGCCATGTCGCACCTTCAGGTTTCCTGTTTCTCATGCCCATGTCTCATCTCTCCCAAGCTATTTCTTGGCTCATTCACTCCACAAACGCAGACATGAAGTGCCTGGAACTCTAAGCTCTCTCTCTGCTCTTGTCCCCCCTCTAGTGGGAAAGCTGACAAAGCCAGCCCCAACCCTAGTGAGACCAGGAGGAAGGAGAAGCAGTAGGATGTATATACCCTCTGCATAGACAATCCCCTAATTAACTAACTCACTGGCACCAGAACCAGGGGCAGATTTAAATTATAACAGAAAGGAGGAAGACACTCCACAAAGGCCTTCTTGGGTTCTAGGTTTGCTGGTTTATGGCGGCTCTTAAGTCCAAGATCCTGGCCTTGAATCTGGGATCAGCTTCTGATTCCTGGCATGGCCCTGGGTAAGTGAATTGACTGTCACTGTTTCCTCATCTGTAAAATGAGGGGGCTGGCCAAGTCCCTTTTAGCTGGAGACCCCACAGATCACCCCAAGTGCCTCTGAACATTTCAGGGAAAGGACAGACAACTCCCTCTTAGGGGTGACTGAAGTCCAGTCCACACCCAGAGGCAGAGGAAAGGGGTACATGACCTTTGATGCTGGCCTTACATCACCCCTCCCTTCTGTGATCACGAGTCTCCCCCAAGACAAGTCTGGGATTTGCCAGTGTACATTTCAGTGGAAATCTGGCAAATCAAAAGCTGAGAGAGAAGGAAAACAAAAACAAAGTTGGAGAAGCCCCTAATTCATTATGGCTCAAGTCTCTTCCTCTTCCTTATCTTTCCCTTTTTGTAAAGTTTAGGACCCTGACCCCTTCTCTTCCCAGAAGTCAGGGGAGAATAAAATTACAGAAGTAAAGGGGTGTTATGAGTGTAACACACACATATGCACACCCACCCCATTCTCCAGCTCTGGGCACAGCTGCTCCCAAACACCTGGCAAACAAAACACCAGCAGAAAGAGGCCCAAAGAAAGGGGGCTCCCAGGTGCCCAAAAGGAGAAGACAGGAAGTCAAAACCCACTGACGAGAGACACCACAAGCTGGTGACCTTTAGGATGGCCTGAACTGCCGCCCCTCCCCAAGCAGATGTTTGGATGTTTGCAAACACACTTGAGAAAGGGAGGAGAGAATAGCCGTTGCTAGGAGATGAGTTTCACAGGGCAACAGACTTCCTGCTCAGCTTTGACACTGGGTTTGTGGGGGGAGTCAGCAGGAGGGAAACAAAGCTGGCCTATGGGGCCCGGGAGGGTCCGCCCACCATCTGCCACCACCTCTCGGGCTTTGTTAAAGGGCTGAGGGAGCTGGCTGGCCCCTCAGGCAGAGGAGGGTGCCCAGGACCCTGTGCCCTCCTCCATTCTCCAAGAGGCCCAGCTGACGATGGCGGCAGAAAGCCGGGGGCCCCTTCCTGGCTACGGAAGTGAGCTTGGGGCTCTGCTGTGACAGAGAGGAGGCCCCATTCCTGGGCCTGGCTGCACCTTTGCTCCCAGGAAAAGGAGAATCCAGAGGCTTTCTCTGGAAGGAGATCCTCCAGAAGCATGCTAGTCCTTTATTCCCCTCTCCCAAGAGTCACTCCTAGAACTCCTTTGAACCCAGGAGGCCTCAGTGGCCTCCCTGGGACTGAGTTTCACAGAGGCACTGGGTGATGAGGAGAGCACTCTGTGGAGGAGACCACAGAGGCTCACTGCTTTGGCAGAGGAGGCTCTGTGCCTCAGTTTACCCACCAGATGGGGGGGTTCTCTTATTACTTTTCCGGTATGCCTCCTAGGGCAGTGAGCAGAACGTAAGAAAAGGTTGTCACTTTTGAGAAAAAGACATTATTTCCATCCCCACTAGTATCTGGGGGGTTTTGAGGAGGAAGAAGAAAGAGGACCTAGTGGTCAGGCCAGAGGCTCTTGGTTCTAGTCCTCACATCCCTTCATTTCCTTACCACATGACCATGGACAAGTCCCCCAGGCACTAAACCTCAGTTTCTACATCTGTTAAGTTGAGGGAATGACTGAACTGTCCACTTTTGCAGGACTGCTGTGGGGAAGGCCCCATCTGTGTACTAGGAAATGCTCCGTCAATGGGGGAGTGGGCTAGCCTCTTCTAGCAGGGCCACACTCTAGACTGAAGAGAAGGAACAGAAGGAGCTCTCCCCACTTCATCCACAAGAGGCTGGCCCCTCAGGCAAAGGAGTATGCCCAGTAGCAAACCTGGTCCACAGGTGACAAGGGATTTCCACCCTGATTACTCCCTGTCCCTATCTCCCACAGGGATGGAACACAAGCCTGTTGGAACAGGCTCCCTCGTGGGAAAAGGCCTGAAAGTCCTTTTCCTTCCGGGTCGAAGCTCAGCTCTACCCTTAACTATGCCCTTGGCACCAAAGGGTGCTTCCCATTCCCTAGTGACTCAGTGGGACAAATGTGTATAATTTTCATAAACTCCAAGATTAAAAAAATTTTTTTTGAGAAAAAATTTCAGGAAAAAGAAGCTCACTAACTCCTTGAATCTAGAAAATGAATCGTTTGGAGAAAGTGTTATAAAGAAACTTCCACTGCATCATAAGCTCAAAAATGAACTTTGGGATGTAATTGAACTGAAGGGGGTTGAACACATTTATTCTGAATGTAAACTCTTATGCCAAAGGAGACTCTGCCTCCTAATTGGCTTTTTGTCATTGTGCCTAGCAAACATTGGTTTTGTGCGCTCTCTCTCTCTCTCTCTCTCTCTCTCTCTCTCTCTCTCTCTCTCTCTCTCTCTCTCTCTCTCTCTCTCTCTCACTCTCGCTCTCGCTCTCGTTCTCGCTCTCTCTCTCCTTTTTCCCTCTTATCTCTAACTATTGTAATTTCTTCTTAGAAAGTACAATATTACATGCATCTTTAGTTAGAAGATTTTTAGAGGTATAAGATAGTTATGTTTAAATGATCCACTGGGGAGACTAGTTTCCCAAAGGATCATGGGGGGATTGTGAAGATGGGCTTGACTCTCCCCTTGCCTACTTTTAAATTTAATCAACCAAAAGTGTATGCACCCCTACTTAACACTAAGTAGGGGAGGTTCCCAAGCCACTTGCTAAAGTGGGTGACAACAGGGGGCAGCTGGGTAGCTCAGTGGATTGAGAACCAGGCCTAGAGACGGGAGGTCCTAGGTTCAAATCTGACCTCAGACACTTCCCAGCTGTGTGACCCTGGGCAAGTCACTTGACCCCCATTGCCTAACCCATACCATACTTCTGCCTTAGAGTCAATACAAAGTATTGACTCTAAGACAGAAGGTAAGGGCTTAAACAAACAAACAAACAAACAAACAAATAAATAAATAAATAAAGTGGGTGACAACATAGAAGAGACTGACCCCCCCCTGGGCAGTGCTAAGCAAATTTAAAGACTGCAATTGGTCCCTGTAAAGTGGGGAAGGGAAGGAAATGATATAAAAATTGACTATAAAAGATGATGAACTTCCTGTGCAAGGGGTCTTCGTCTTGAATTTTCAGGTTGAAGGAGTTTGGACTGAGACTACAGCCCTTGGACTGCTTCTGGTAAGACTGCTCCTGGATTCTCCATTTGGATCATCTCCTGGTGAGTGAAAAGCTGACCCTCCTTTCTTGGCTTCTCTTCCTGGGAGATATTAGTTCTGGAGAGGCCTACCCTTCTTGGAGGAGGCCTCCTGGGTTGAACCTTTGCTTAATTCAACACCAAGTCCTCCTGCTGAGGGGGTTAATGAACCCTGGGACTGGAGCAACATTTAGGGTGACAAGGTAGACTTCTTACTCTACCCTTTCACATTTCTGTACTTCCATTCGTTCCATCTCTTTGGAAATAAAGCTACTGAAAGTCATTTTGACTTGGGTCATATTAATTTTTTTTGTTTTGTTTTTTTGTTTTGTTTTGTTTTTTGTTTTTAAACCCTTTTACTTCGGTGTATTGTCTCATAGGTGGAAGACTGGTAAGGGTGGGCAATGGGGGTCAAGTGACTTGCCCAGGGTCACACAGCTGGGAAGTGGCTGAGGCCGGGTTTGAACCTAGGACCTCCCGTCTCTAGGCCTGACTCTCACTCCACTGAGCTACCCAGCTGCCCCTTGGGTCATATTAATTTTAAAATCAGCGACTACAGTATTATCTTAGAATTCTCATATATTTAGTCAAACCCTTTCATTTAATTCCTTACAAATGCCTGTGCCCTCACTATCTTAGGAAAGTTCAGAAATGAAGCCCTGACCAAATCTGTCTGAGGGTGGGCCAGTCCACCCCACCTTCAAGTGGGTTAAACAGCAAAGCCTAAAGCCTTGAGGGGTGGTGGTGGGGGGAGTTATGGACAGAAGCAGGGAATGTCAGAGAGAAGCAGGCACTGTCTCAAAACAAGGCTCTCCAGACCAGTGTCAACATTCCCTTCATCTCCCTAGATACCCTCAGGGTGCCCCAATGTTCCCTCTCCCTCTCTAGTTGTTATCAGGGTATCCCAATGTTCCTTTCTGACACCCCTGAATCAAAGCTCCTCCAAGCAGCACCAATGCTCCCTCACTGTCTCTGGAGGCTATTGGGGTATCCCAACATCTTTCCCCTCTCTGGACACCACTGGGGTGTCCCAATATTCTCTTCCCACTCTGGGCAAGCCCTCAGGGGTCCCCATCTGCCCATCCCCCTGGCAGATGCCAGTCCCTTACCCTCATAGCAGTCACGCACAGTGCTGAAGTACACATAGTACTGGTCATTGGTGAAGAAGAGGAGGCTGAGCCAGGAGTCAAAGGCGTAGATAGGCACAATGAAGAGGATGCGGACAATGTAGCGTTGCTCATTGGGGCAGCTATAGCAGCGCAGGTGCCTGTAGATCTGGGGCAGAGCCAGAAATTAGCACCACTGGCCATGGGGCTTAGGAACTCTTCCCTCCTCCCCCAGGGACCTAAAAGACCACTGAGGTCCATCCTGCTGCTTAAGGAATAGGGTGGAGGGGGGGGGGCAGCCTGGGCTCATGGGTCTGGTCCACACTTGCCAGAGAACACACAAGCTTGGGGGAGTGCTATGGTTGGCCTCAGTTTCCCTTTTGACACAGGGTAGTGAAAAGAGGTGGGGATTTGGACCTGGAACATGAGGGTTCCAAGCCTGGCTCTGACAGTTCTTGGCACTTCAATTGTTCTGACAATAAAATGGGAAAACCTTTGCACTGTCCACCTCCCAGAAAGCCTCTGTGGCCCCCAGAGTGGGGTGTGGGAACCATCTTGGGGCAGGAAAAAGAACTCACACTGGGCCCATCCGGATCCCTGGGATGTTGGGAAGATAAAAGTAAAATCCAAAAGAAGGGGTTTGGAAAACAAGCTGTTCCCCAGTCCCAAAGCCATCCCCCAAACAGATGCCCATGGGAGTCAAAGCCAAACCCAAGGCTGCCAATAGGCTAAAGATTCCCTCTCCTCTGCTGGGGCCCCTGGATGTTAGAGAAATACCTAGATCTGAGCTCATGAGAGAAACCTGAATGGGGTGTCCCCACCTTCCCATCACCCAGCAGCCTTGTGGCCTCCTCCCCATAAAGGCCTACGTGCGAGCAGGCCTGAGCTCAGGGATCCAAGGGAGGGAGAGAGGCAGGCATCCCAATGCAAACCTGATGACCAGTGATGAGCAGAGCTGTCCACACAAAGAAGCCAGAGATGGCCTGGGCTGCTGTGGTCATCAGGAAGATGGGCTGCTCCATAGCGGTCGGGCTGCCCTTGGGGATCCAGGAGAAGCTGGGGGGTGCTGCTGTGGTTGGGGGGGAGGCTGGCTCAGGGGCCAGCACAGCCTGGGTCACCATCATTGTGCTTCGTGGAAATGGCTTCCCTTAGGGAAGCCCTGAGAGTGGGAAGTAAACCTGGAGAGGGGGAGAAAACACCCAAAGATTAGACCAGGGGTCCTAGGCACTATGTGCCAGGCACTGAGCTAAGGCTAGAGATGCAAATAGAGCCAAAAGATAGCCCCTGTCCTCACAGAGCTGACAGCCTAATGGAAGAGTCAACATGCAAACAGCGTACACAAACAAGTTCATGCAGGATAAACAGGAAATCACAAACAAAGGGAAGGCACTGGAATGAAGAGGGGTTGAAAAAGCTTCCTCTAGGACAGTGATGGGCAAACTACAGCCTGCGGGCCAGATGAGGCCCCCCTGAAATGTTCTATCCGGCACCTCAGCATTATTCCTAATATGAAGAATACAATGATAGGATACAATACAATGAAACTTCGAAAGAGTTGCCTTAGAAACAGACCAACAGATGAGCATTTCCTTTCCTTTGGCCCCTCTTTAAGAAGTTTGCCCATCACTGGACTAGCAGGTAGGATTTTAGTTTGACTTAAAGGAAGCCAGGGAGGCCAGTAACTGGAGCAGAGGAGGGAGAACATTGCAGGTCTGGGGGACAGCCAGAGGGCACGCTCAGAGCCAACAGACGGAGAATCTTGTCTGTACAGTAGTCAGGGGGCCAGTGTCCCTGGATCAAAGCATATGTGTCAGGAAGTAGGGTGTGAGAAGACAGGAAAGGAAAGAGGGGGCCAGATGATGAAGATCTCTGGAGAAATGCTCTTTGGGATGCTAAGCACAGGGGCATCAATCCTCTGCTTAGGACCCCCAATCCTCAAATATTTGTACCGTCTGTACCCAACCCCTGGGCCGTGGTGCCTCGTTATCACTCATTAGCAAAACGATTTCTCTTTAGAATTGTCGTTGGAAAAGGTTCCTGCTTCTGTTCTCCATTCTTTCCACTGGTTTATATAAAAACTCTTAACACTCACCCACATACGCTCCCCCCCCCCCCCATAAAACCACAGTGAATCCCTGTTTCGATTCTATAAGGCTTGTGCCTATTTCATAGATAGGAAAACAGAGGCTCCGAGAAGCTAAATGGCTTGCCCAGAGCTGGCAGGGCTGGGCCTCTAAGTCTGGTGCTCCTTTTACTGTATCCTGGGGGAAAGTCCCTCTAGCTCAGGAGAGAGGAGGGACCAAGAGACATGCTGCCCATTTCCAAGACTGGGCAAAGAACACCAAGAAAGGCCTGCAGGACCTCCTCTCAAAGCACCCAGAACATGACTCATTCCTATGGCTTGTGGACACACGGAATGAACTTTGGAACTAAGCATGGGTCCAGTGGCCACAGCCCGGGGAGCCCTGTTGCCACCTGCTGGCAGCCGCAGATGTTCCATCCTCACAGCTGGAGAGACTCCTCCACCTGCTGGCTGAACGGGTTAAAAACTGGGCAGTGAATGGCTTCAATGCCAACGTGTTCCACTCTGGGGTCCCAAGAAACAATTTAATTTGGCCCCAAATGGCGGCGTCTCCCGAAGCCCAGAAATGCAAAATAAACAAGAGTAAAGAAAGTTTGTGTACTGAATAGCTGACGTCGGGCCAGGCCCAACCTGAACTCCTGGGGGCTCCGGCCTTCGTCTCGGCTCTGCTTTTCAGTCACTGGGTGGCCTTGGCTGCTTCCCCCCTCAAAAGGCAGGTTGAACGTGAAGTGAGGAATCCTGCCTCGGTGACAATCCCCTGGGCCTCTGCCTCCGAGGCCCCTTCCAGCTCTCGCTCTATGAGCATTCTGTCTTCGGTTTCTGGAGGCAGGAGACTGGACCAGATGATCACTAACTTGGTTCCCAATCAGAGCTAAGTCTATGCCTAAATGTTGGTCAGCAAACAAACCCAAATCCGTTTATCAGCCAAACACCCAGAACCAATTACCTTGTGGCTCCCAAGACAATGCAATCCACCAACATGGACTTATTACAGCTATGTTCTCTGCAGGTCTATGCAAGCCCAGGAGAGCAAGCTGGGGCCTGCCCTCAGGAAGCTTACATTCTTTTTTCGTTTTAACCCTTACCTTTTGTCTTAGAATGAGTTGAACTGAACTAATGAGCAAAAGGAAGCAGATTTGAACTCAGTATCAAGAAAGAACCTCTAAATAAGCAGTCATTCAGCAACAGACTGGGCCGCTTCCTGGAGGAAGGGAGCAGGTCCAAGCAGAGGCTCTACGTGCTGGGGATGGGCTCCACCCAGCTATCAGAGACAGGCTGGATTAGAGCAGGGGTTGTTCTTAAGCTGGAGTCTATGAACTTGTTTTTTTTTTTTTTGTTTTGTTTTTTTTAAACCCTTGTACTTCGGTGTATTGTCTCATAGGTGGAAGATTGGTAAGGGTGGGCAATGGGGGTCAAGTGACTTGCCCAGGGTCACACAGCTGGGAAGTGGCTGAGGCCAGGTTTGAACCTAGGACCTCCTGTCTCTAGGCCCGACTCTCACTCCACTGAGTTACCCAGCTGCCCCTGAACTTGTTTTTAAAAAATATATTTGCTATCTACTTCACTGTTATTGGTTTCCTTTGTAATCCAATGTGTTTTATTTTATTTTTTAACTCTTACCTTCTGTCTTAGAATCAAAAGTATTAGTTCCAAGGCAGAAGAGCAGTAAGGGCTAGGCAACTGGGGTTAAGTGACTTGCCCAGGGTAACACAGCTAGGAAATGTCTTGGCCAGATTTAAACTCAGGACCGAGAGGACTTTAGAGATGAGAATCTCTAAGCCTGACTCTAACCACTGAGCAACCCAGCTGCCCCCTGAATCCAAGTAGTTTATTTAATGCATTTAAAAACACTCTTTTGAGGAGTCCATAGGGTTCACCAGACCACCTGCCAGAGAGATCCAGGACACACACAAATGAAATTGTCCCAAACCCTGGACGAGATGATCAAAGCCCTCCTCTCCTCCTCGAAGATGCTACAATTCTAGGTGAACCTTCTTCCCGCCCTCTACCCTTTCCTACCTCTCCTCCTTTTATGCAAGTTTGTACATCTAACTGATCCAAGTTCCAAGCAGTGGGAAGTCTTCCTAGTCCTTTCTACCATTCCAAACAAAGCCACAGAAACCCTTTTGTTTCCAGACTTGGAGCTGGGACAGCCCTTTGTAATCCCTTTACCCAGAGGCCAGTGGAAATCAGGAGGGGAAACCACACCTAGTTAGATGTCTGGCATCAAACAGCACATGCCCACTGGGAAACGTCATAAATCATGGAATCTGGCTGTTTTATTCAGGGTTCACATAAACATGCTCAGGCCTGCCAACACCTACCCTACCAAAGCCAAAACCAGGTCATCCCAGGACTTCCTTGAAAGAGGATCCTAGGTATTTCTAGTTTCCACATGGGTTGTGAAAAATGTGTCCAAAGACACCTAACTCTATTAAGAGCCTTCACCAATATAGTATGCAAGGATCCACTCTGGAGTTCCTCTGCTCTAGACTTGCAGAGCCCAGCCCTGATCCTGTGATGGCCACCCCAGGGTGTCTCCAAGTATCTCCAGAGGGAGGAAGGGATTCTAAACATTTTAAATCACCTACTCAAAAAAAAAAAAATCACAATTCTAAAAAATTCTAACATCCCACATCTAAAGAATGTGGCCAGGCTCTTCCAGAAGGAGGAGGAGGGGTTACCAAATCCCCCAGATGGGGAGGCTGGACTCTAATAAGCATAAACATGTGAGTCACAGCTCTCGGCCTATCACCAACACCCCAAACCCCAAACCAAGTCCTCCAAGCACACTGATTTGCTAAACTGGTATGACGTCTGACTTTGGCAAGCTTAGCCTAGAAAGGGGAAACAAATCAAGCAAGGGCTCAATTCCTTTCTCCAGCAGGTCCAGGAAATAATGAGGGCCGTGTGTTCCCCCTAAACCCTTTAGAACTAGGGTCTGAATCTAGTCAGGCGACAACAGGAATTTGCTGTGCCAGGCACTAGGCAGGACAAGGGCTGATGGGAGCCAGCCTTCCCAGTGCCACAACCTTCAGCCCTGTGCATGAGGCAAACACTGGAGGGCTGAGGTCTGGGACCCAAAGGCTTGGCAGGTGGCTAGTTTTTGAGAAATTGATTTTTTAACTTCTGCCAATAAACAAGAAGACTGTGTGGGCAATGTTAGTTCTTCCAGGAGGCTACCCTTCTTTGAGCTGAGCCCATCTGCCTTTTGGCCCACCTCCTATAACAACTGAGGGCATTGAGACCTTACAAAGGGCTCATGGGCAACCTGGAATTATGCCCAAAGAGTTCTAAAACTGTAGATCCCTTTAGATCCAGCAATACCACTGGTGGGTCAGTTTCCCAAGGAGATCAGGGGAAAAGGAAAAGAATCAATATGTTCCAAAATATTTATAATTGCTAGAACCAAAAAGGGAGGGGATGTCTATCAACTGGGGAACGGTGGAACCAGTTGTGGCATATGATTGTGATGGCATACTAGTATGTGGTAAGAAATGATGAACAGGTTAATTTTTTTAAAACATGGAAAGGAACAGCTAGGTGGCTAAATAGAGAGAGAGCCAGGCCCGGAGGCAGGAAGTCCTGGGTTCAAATCTGGCCTCAAACACTTCCTAGCTATGTAACCTTAAGCAAGTCACTTAACCCCAACTGCCTAGGCCTTAGCATTCACTCTTTTGCCTTGGAATCAATACTTAGTATTGATTCTAAGACAGAGGGTAAGGGTTAAAAACAAAAGAAAACATGGTCAGACTACGTGAAATTATGAAAAGTGAAATGAGTAGAACTAGGAGAACATCATACAGTCGAAGAATGTTTGAAGAATACCTTCTGAATGCCCACCTCCAAAGAAATAAATGATAAATAGAAACAGGAAAGACAGTTTAAATGTATATTTTTTTTTGTCAAATGATGCTTTCCCTAGTGAAGGGGGGGAAGGAAGGGAGGGAGGAAGATACCTGGGAATTTTATTGTAACCAAAAACAAACAAAATAATAAAAAAAATTTAAAGGGGCTCTCTTAAGATGGTAGGGCAAGTGGCAATGTGCCCATTTTATAGATGAGGAGACTGAGCAAGCCTCAGCCAGAGAGACTGTGTTTATGGGAATTAGTGGTATTAAGACTTGACCTCCAACACATCTGAGCCCAAGCCTTTCTACTTCTACTTATGCCCTTCCTAGGTCTCCTGTAGAGCTTGGCATAAAGGCCAGACCACCCTATCCCTCAGAATCCCTTGAAAATAGAAATGTTCTGAACTCCCTCTCAATGGCATTCCCCTTTCTGTACTGCCTTTGCAAGAACACAGTAGGATCCCTTAAGTCCCTGCACAACATGTCTGTGAGGCTTGAGTCTTCCATAGTTTCAATCTCTCCCTTTATTGCCTTTAATTCCCAAATCTTCAGCCCAATTAAAAACTTCCTGGGCAACTGTACAAGACTCTGTTCTAGGCACTAGAGGGAGACAGAGATAAATGAGGGATGTTCTCTGTAAGTGGATACAAGGAACTAACCATAAGGCAGAATTCAAAAGTACAATGATAGAAATACAATTGACAGCAAAGGAAAGTGGAGAATGTTGTTGGGGATGTGGCAAAATTGAGACACTAATACACTGCTGGTGGAGTTGTGAACTGATCCAACCATTCTGGGTGGCAATTTGGAACTATGCTCAAAGAGCGCTAAAAGATTGCCTGCCTTTTGATCCAGCCATACCATTGCTGGGTTTGTACCCCAAAGAGATAATAAGGAAAAAGACTTGCACAAAAATATTTATAGCCACGCTTTTTGTGGTGGCAAAAAAAAATTGGAAAATGAGGGAATGTCCTTCGATTGGGGAATGGCTGAACAAATTGTGGTATCTGATGGTGATGGAATACTATTGTGCTCAAAGGAATAATGAATTGGAGGAATTCCATGTGAACTGGAATGACCTCCAGGAATTGATGCAGAGTGAAAGGAGCAGAGCCAGGAGAACATTGTACACAGAGACTGATACACTGTGGTACAATCGAACATAACGGACTTCTCTACTAGCAGCAATGCAAGGATCCAGAGCAAGGCTGAGGGACTTATGAGAAAGAAAACTAGCCACACTCAGAGGAAGAACTGTGGGAGGAGAAACACAGAAGAAAAACAACTGCTTGAACACATGGGATGATGGGGATGTTGACACTAAACAATCACCTTAGTGCAACTATCAATAATATGGAAATAGGTCTTGATCAATGATACATGTAAAACCCAGTGGAATTGTGTGTCTGCTATGGGGGGAGGGGGGAGATTTGAGGGAGAGGGAAAAACATGAATCACGTACCCAAGAGAAAATATTCTAAATAAAATTTAAAAAAAAAAAATAGAAAACAAAGCTAACAGCCTGTACATTACAAGGGAGAGGCCTATCTCTTCCTGCAGAAATCCAGAAAAACTTCATGGAAGAGGGATCCCCTGAGGCAGAGAGGAAGGAATTAGACCTGTAGAGTAAAAGGTATGGGGTAGATTGTAGGTCCAAGTCAACATTCAAGTTTTTAGAAAATAGCAAGTCATCCACCTTTAGTGGAAAAGGGGGAAACAGAGCAATGGTGGGAGTTTAGAATGGTCTTAAATGCAAAGCCAAAGAGCTGGAATTTTATTTGGAAAATGCTGAATGCTGGTATGGAGAGGAAGTGATCCGTGGTAAGCTGAGCTTTAGGAAGATTTGTTGTTGTTCAATCATTTCAGTCATGTCTGACTCTTTTTGATCCCATTTGGAGTTTTTCTTGGCAAAGATCCTGTGGTCGTGTCTTTCTTTCTCCAGTTCATTTTACAGATGAGGAAAATGAGGACAACAGGGTTAAGCAACTTGTCTAGGGTCGCACAGCTAGTAAGTGTCTGAGGCTGGATTTGAACTCCTGATGCCAGGTCTGGCCCTTATTCTACTGTGCCACTCAGTTACTCTATAACAGATTAATCTCCCTATATATTGGATGGATGGAACAGAGGATGCTGGAGGCACAGAGGTCAGTTAGCAGGGTGCTGCAACAAGTCACCATAATAATGGTTGAACTAGCACTGGTCAAGAGGGAGCGGAGAAAAAGTCAAGAGATTTTATGAAATGCAGAATTAGAGGACTTATTGGCTGGAAAGAGTCTGGGTGGAAAGGAGAAGGTTCTGCTTCCACAGAAGCTGGCCCATGTAGGAGGAACTCAATAAGTGCATGCTGACTGAAGAAATGATTTCTGTCATAAACAGAGGTGAAGCTAGGACGAGCCACCCATGTGGGAAAGGTATGGATTTGGATTTGGGGCATGTGGAGTTCACATGGTCAGAAGGACAAACACAAGTGACCACAAGATGCTTGGACATCCTGAAAATGTTAGGGCTGGAAGGAACCTCAGAAATCCTTAGCCTACAGATGGAGAGCTCAAAGGGATCCTGTTTATAGAGGACAGGATTAAGGCATGGAAAGGTAAAGTCCTTTATCCTTGGTCACAAAAAGAGTTAGTAGCAGACATGATTTGAACTGGGGTCTCTTTCGGTGTCCAGTGTTCTTCTATCCCAAGCTGCTCAGGAGGGATGTCAGAGCTGAAGACAGATTGCATGATGGAGCCCACTGAAGCCATGGTAAGAGAGAAGATCAAGAAAGAAAAGGAAGATGGCCAAAAGCAACCCTGGAGAATGTCAATGTTTTTGGAAAACTCCCCATTTCTTCAGCTTTATGTTATGGAAAGGATGCTGGGGAACACAGTCCCTTGAGTCTCAGACATCCTCTTTAGTCACAGTCCTCACAGAGAAAGCTGCTAGGTGAGCTTCTACCTGCAGAGATGTTGCTTACACTATTAGGAAGGGCCCTGAATGGCAGGCTCAGGAGTTTGGGTTTTATGCTGGTGGGCATTGGGCCAGCATGCTTTTGTTTGTTTGTTTTTAAAAAGGAAAAAATCCTTTTCTTTTTTTTTTACTATTATTTTTTAAACTCTTACCTTCTGTCTTAGAATCGATAGTAAATATTGGTTCTAAGGCAGAAGAGAGGTAAGGGCTAGGCAACTAGAGTTAAGTGATTTGCCCAGGGCCACACAGCTAGGAAGTGTCTGACACCAGATATGAACCCAGGACCTCCAACTCCAAGCCTGGCACTCTATCCACTCTGTTATCTAGTTACCCCCCCCCCCCACTAAAAAAGTTATTTTCAAAGTTGGAAAGGCAGGATGGCATAGAGGACTATTCTTAGAGTCAAGAAGGCCAAGATTGGTCTCAAATCCATCCTAGTTGAGGGAACCCGAGCAAGGTCATTTAACATTAACATTGTGGCCCAGGCCATTCTAGGACAGGGATTCTCAGGCTAGGGTCTGCATATATTTGGATCGCGGAATTTTAGAATTGCTTTTCTTTGTAATCCTCTGTATTTTGTTTTCTGCATTTAAAAACATGATTATGAGATGGCAGTTAAGTGAAATAGTGGACAGAATTCAAATTCAAATCTGGTCACAGAATCTTCCTGTGTGACCCTGGCAAGTCATTTAACACCAACTGCATAATCCTTACCTGTTTTCTGCCTTAGAACTAATATTTAGTCTCAATTACAAGACAAAAGGTAAGGATTTTAAAAAATAATTTAAAAGAAAAGTAGTTTTTCCTTTTTACCAAGTTTACTACGACAGAAAGTACGGGTTTAGAAAATGATTAAATAACTTAAAACTTTAAAAAAACAAAAGCATGATTCTAAGAAGAGCTCTGTGGACTTCACTACACTGTCAAATGGGGCCAAGACCCCAAAATAGTTAAGAATTCTTGATCTCTAAGGAGAGCAGAGAAAAAAGGAAGAATCTCTCTGTTCCAAAATACTTAGAGCAGCTCTCTTTCTGGTGGCAAAGACCTGGAAATCAAAGGGATATTCATCAATTAGGGAATGGCTAAACAAAGTGTGGCATATGGTTGTGATGGAATACTACTGCGCTGTAAGAAATGGTGAGCAGATTAATCTTTTAAAAAAACTTGGAAAGAACTGCATGAGATAATGAAGAGCAAAATGAGTAGAACCAAGAAAACATTACATACAGCTACAGACTTAATATTTGAAGAACAACTTGTGAACGTTCATCTCCAGAGAATGAACTGAGAAATGGAAATACGAAACACATAGCCAATATATTTTGCTGGATGGTGTCTTCTATGGTGTGAGGAGAGGGGAAGCATGAGTAAAAAAATAAATTTTAATTTTAAAAATAGATTTTAAAAAAAAAGGAGAATCCTTGCTCTATGCCTCCATGATACAGAAGAGTGGCCAGTGTGTATTAACAGATGGGAATTTCCAGACCAGGAATACCCAACATGGATAAAATCCCAGATCTGGACTAATGGGCTATTTCTCTCTCCTCGCTTCCCCAGAAACATACCCACATTGGCCATGTTCCACCAGGATTAGCTGGAGTTCGCTGGCCCCCCCCTTCTCCAGAGGTAATTAGTGACAATTTTCCCTCAGCCGGGGCACCTGACAAATCATTTTATCCTTCTAACATGTGAAGGGCTATCAAGGGGGAGGGAGAGGGGCTGGAAGGTTCTAGTGTAGCTTGAATCACAAGACCTGGATTCCAATTCTGTCTTTGTTCTTACTAGCTATGAGGACCTTGGACAACTTACTTCCCTCCCTAGGCCTTAGTATTCTCGCCTGTAAAATGAAAGGCCTCAAGCAGATTAGCCCTAAAGTTTCTTCTGGCCCTTGAACCTAGGATTCTCCATGACACCAGAGCAGTCTGAAGCTTTGTTAGGAGGATCAGAGATCTGGAGCTGGGAGGCACCTGAGAAATGAAGACAGTGAGTCTCAGAGAAATCAAGAGATATTCACAGGTTTGGGACCCATGTCCTTTGCCTCTAAATGTGAATATGTGTGTGAGTGCACTCATGTAGCTGAATAAATAGGACAGAGGATACAAGGGCCCATTGTACTCCTGTCTGCTGACTATAAAAAAAGCTTTGGATTCAAAGGACCAAAATGTCCCGTTGAAGGCTCTCTCTGACAACAAGGTGGCTGTCATCGTCATCATGCTTTTGTTAAAACCTTATAAGATTCAGGGACAGCTGGGTAGCTCAGTGGATGGAGAGCTAGGACTAGAGATGGGAGGATACTAAGTTCAAGTCTGGCCTCAGACACTTCCCAGCTGTGTGACCCTGGGCAAGTCACCTAACCCCACTGCCTAGCCCTTACCACTCTTCTGCCTTGGAACCAATACACAGTACTGATTCTAAGACAGAAGGTAAGAGTTTAAAAAAATCTCACAAGATTCCTTGAAAGACATAACCACAATGGCCTGATTAAAAATATCAAGTGAGTCAGAAAAGCAGGAAAGCTGCTGCCACCACCGGTGGGGCTGGCCAAAGGTGTCAGCCACCTGGTCAGGGAATCTGGCCTGAGCGGAATCCAAGTGGCACAGGGAAGCCCTCCAGATGGGGATGATCTTGGGATGCTTTTCAGGACAGGTAACACTGGGCATGGAAATATGAGTGTGATGGGAAAATTCCACAGCTGAAGAGCATCTTGCCTAAACTAGGATTTGGAGTTGGACTGGGCAGTCTTGGAGAGACACTGTGGCCCAATGGACAACAAACTGGATCCATTGAAGAGGAGGGTGACAATGAAGTGAAGGCCTCTGGGAACCCCAAGCTTCTCTCCCTGAAGCCAATGCCCACCTTGTTGACACTAACTTTCTTCTTCTGGTGATGTGAATGATTAAAAAGCCTCTAAGTATACAGGTATGTCCGTGGGGGAGAAATCTACCCGAGGCACGCAGGATGAGGAGAGGGGCATTGTGAGGACTAAAGGAAGAAGGAAGAGACAAAGGAGGGCTCTGAGGTTTCAAGACTGAGCCCTGGATGGGCCATCAGGAGAAACAAGCTGGGAGATGAGACTGGTTCTGTGGGACTTGCAGTTTTGAACATGATGAGGACATTTAGGAAGGAGGAAGTTAGAGATGTGGGGCCAGAGAGCAGGTGAGAGATCCTAGGATTAGACACCTCTAAAGTCAAGTGGACCAACCTCTTCAGTTTATAGATGAGTAAACTGAAGCCCAGAGAAAGTAAGTGTCTCAGGAAGCTGGCAGAGGGAGACTGGAAGCTGTGATCCTTGAACTCTGGTGCCAATACTCCTTCTACTGAACCGTGCTGACTCTCCATAATACCTGGATAAGCAGAGTTGAGAGTTGTTTGCATAAAGATTAAAGCAGGGGGACAGCTAGATGACTCAATAAGATATAGAACCAGGCCTTGAGATGGGAGGTCCTGGCCATTTCCTGGCTGTGTGATCCTGGGCAAGTCACTTAACTTCCACTGCCTAGTCCTTACCACTCTTCTGCCTTAGACCCAATACCCAGTATTGATTCTTAGACAGAAGGTAAGGGTCAAAAAAAAGAGATGATCATTGGGAGGCGATGAGATCGTTAAGACACTGAGTTTAGAAATAAAACAAGGCCAATAACAATATTTGGAGGCACTTAAAATAGGAAGTTGGAACAACAAAGTGACCAAAAAGGAGGGGTCAGACAGGTAAGATGACCAGGGAGGCAACCGGTGGTCTCTGGTGCCAAATGCTGAAGGTCAAGGAAGGTGAAGAGAGGAAGATAAGATCATTGGATCTGAGAATGCAGAAGGATCCCAGAAGGAATGAAGCCGAGGGCACAGGCAGAGAGAAGTTCCTCAGGATAAGAAGAAAGGCCACCTCAATCCCTGAGACAAGAAGGAAGAAGGGGGGCTGGGCTCAGGAGAGATTCTGGAAAAGAGGGTGCTCACAGAAATGGCCTCCATCTTGGTAAAGTAGGAAGTTCTTCCCTTCCTCTTGCCCTACCCTCCCACCTCCATAATGCTCTATATTTTCTATATCTTCCTTGTAGAATACAAATTCCTTAAGGCAGGAGGTGTTCTTGTCTCCCTGGGACCTAGTATGTACCTGATATATAGCAGGGCTTCATAAAATAGCCACTGAATGATATGGAGGTTGTTGGCTAGAAGGGAAGAAACTGTAGAGGGGTTTCCTATGGCAGGCTCAGTGACCACCAATGGTTTCTTCCAGCCCTATCCATCCATGATTTCCTCTGAACCCAACTACTCATCCTAGAAGCCTGACAATGCGATGAAGCACACATTTCCAACTGAAGATAACCAGCCAGATGAGAGCAAGTCCCATCTGATGCATCACGGCCTGTTCTAAATGGGCCACTGTCACCCACCCACTGCCCGTCATCATTCTGCCAAGTCTACAGATTGCTAATTGTCACAAGCTGGTTCATCTTTCTCCTTTGCTAGGTCTTCTCCGTGAGCTTATTCGCCTCCATTTTTTCTTAATTCCCAATTGCCATCAGTTTGTGAATCTGCTTTGGGTGGGGGAGTTAAGGGGGAAGGTCATTTCTATTTTAATCTGTAAAAACTAAAAACTCCTATAAATTCTATTTTTTCTCATTAATCTCAAAGGATCAAAGCAACTTGAGACCTAACCACGAGGAGCTCTCTCACCCAGCTGTAACACCCACAAGATCCATGCTAAACTTGTAACAAATTAGCATGTATGTCTATGGAATATTTATGAAGTTATGATTAAAAAGAAAAAGAAGCCTTTATCACAATATGGCCCAATGATAACAGATATTCACTCAGTCCAAGCATCTCACGATTCCTAATAGGCTCAGACCTCTGAAAAGAGGATTCCCTTTCTCTTGCCTCCAGTCTCTGATGTTCAGGAATGACAATAAAGCCCTTCTCGCCTGAGCTATTCTTTCTGCCTCCCGTACAACTTTATCTGCTCTATTAATTTCTGGTGTGTGTGTGTGACTGCCTTTTGTGGGGAGGCTGACCCACATTAGCATAGGTCGGCAAACTCCCCAGTGCCGCGGGGGCCTCCTCCAAAGAAAGAGCGCCAGGGAGCTCCAAACAGGTTAACCTCTTGAAGCAGGATCGCACAAGCCTGAGGAGAGCAGGGAGGGGGAATGCTTTCTTTCTCCCTATAACCCCTTATTCAAAGGCCCCCTGGCCAAGGCCCGAGGTCTCCAGAACTGGTTGGCACTTGAACCCGCCTCTTCTCTCATGGCCACCAATTCCCCCCAGGCCTAGAAAGAATGCTGCTCACTCATGAGAGGGGCAGAGACCGGAGTCTGCCTTAATTCTGGGTTATTGCTGCTGGTTTTTTAAAGACCCACTTTAGGAGTCTTGAAGAGGAGACAAGCGGGTGCTCTGGCCTAGAAGAGACCTTAGCAATTCTCTAATCCAGGACAGAGGTAGGAAATGGGAAGCCCAGAAAGGGAAATCATTTTAGTTTGCCTGAGGCCACTGCCAATAAGGAGCAGAGCTGGGACAGGAGAACTCCCAACTCCTTGGCCTGACATTCAAGGCCTCTCACCATTTATAACAGCTTTAAAGACATCCTCAACTTCTGTCCAACTCGGGCCACTCTCTTACCCCACACCAAGCTCTTCCTGAAGCCCTGCCTTTGTTCACACTGATCATCAGGCCTGATGTGACCTCTCCCAAAAAGCTGCCTTCCCTCTGTCCTCATAGCCCTGTCCATCCTACTCATCTGGCACTTAATTACAAACTGCCTTGGCACTGAGAGCCTGGGTTCCAATCCTGGCTCTATTCCTGACTCTTTGTGTGATCTTGGGCTGAGATAAAGATAAATCTCAAAGGGCTATCATAAATACAAACAATGCATTATACATGGCCAAGTCTCTAGCAGTGTGGCACAATGGGCAGAATGCTAGTTCTGGACTTAGGGAGAACAAGATTCAAGTCTTACCTCTGTCCCAGGCTGGCTGGGACTCCAAGAGGGTCCCTATACTTCTCAGCCAGGCAGTGTATTTGTGAGGGCCTTATTATGACGGGGCAACTAGACCTCACAGATGGGGCAGAGTAGATACAGCACAAGGCCTAGAGTCGGGAGGACCTAGTCAAAGGGAATTTGAAGCTGTGTGATCCTGGGCAAGTCATTTAATCACATCTACCTAGCCCTTGGCCTTCTGCTCGAGAACCACTTATTACGTGACCAGGCTTGTGTTAAACACTGGAGAGCCCATCCCCACTCCAACCCCCCCCCCCCCAAGCAAGGCTCGGAGGATTTTGCTTCCTAGAGGAGACAGCAGGAAGAAATGCAGGGAGAAACAGCAAGGAGGCCAACTGGTCTGGAGAGGGGATGGAGGGCAGCAATGCCTAAAAAGGCTGGAACTGGAGTGGACCAAGATGGCGCACTGGGGCAACCACCCAGCTGAACGAACATTCGACATTCCTCTCCAAACAACCTGAAATCAACACCTTAAATCTAATTGTGGAGTGGCAGAGCTAAAGTCAAAGTGAGACATCTTCCCAGCCTAAGGCAACTTAGGAGGAGATGCCCATCCACTGGGGAATGACTGAACAAGTTATGGCAGGTGAGGGCCACTGTGCTATAAGGAATGACTAGGGGGCTAGTCTCAGAAAAACATGGCAAGCTCTACATGAACTGATGCAAGGTGAAGCGAGAAGAACCAGGAGATCATTGTACACAGTAACAGCAATAATGTATGATCAATTGTGAAAGACTTGGCTACTTTGATCAATGGACTCAAGATGAAAACATGCTCTCTACCTCCAGAGAGAAAACTGCAAAACATGGAGTGCAAAATGAAGTATAATCTCCTCACTTTCATTTTTTTAGCCTTCTTTTACAATATGGCCAATATGGAAATGCTTTGCATGAAGAACTGATATCCTATTGCTTGCCTTCTCAGTGGGAAAGAAGGAAGGAAAGGATGGAGAGAATCTAGAACTCAAAATTTAAAAAAAAAGCATGCTAATAATAAATATTTTAAAAATAAAAATAAAAAGCCTGGAAATGACCAACCATGAACCCCTGAATCTGAAGATGAAATCTGCCACCCATCTACCTCCTGACAGAGGGCTGATGGACTCAAGATGCAGAATGGGTATATTTTTCAACTTGGCACATGTGGGGCTTTGTTTTGCTTGACTGTGCATATCTGTTACAAGAGATTTCTCCTTTTTTTCCCCCAAAGAGAAAAAGTGGGTAGGAATTAAGAGGGAAGATAAATTCTTTTTTTTTTTAAACCCTTACCTGGCACCTTAGAATCAACATTGTGTTTTGGTTCCAAGGCAAAAGAGTGGTAAGGGCTAAGCAGTGAAGGTTAAGTGACTTGCCCAGGGTCACACAGCTAGGAAGTATCTGAGGCCAAATATGATTCCAGGACCTCCTGACTCTAGGCCTGGCTTTCAATCCACTGAGCAACCATAAATTCTTAAATCAAAAGTAAAATAGTTACAAATAACTAGGCTAGAAAGGTAGTAGGGGCCATTTTGTGAAGCACTTGAAATGCCAAACTAAGGGAGTTGTATTTAGGTTATTGTTTTTCCTTAACCCCTGTTTTTCTATCTCAGCAACAATTCTAAGCAGAAAGGCAAGGGACAGAGTAATAGGATTAAGTGATTTGCCCAGATCACACAGCTAAGAAGTATCTGAGGCCACATTTGAACCCAAGCCCTCCTGACTCCAGGCCTGCCACTCTGCACTAGCTGCCCCTAAGGATATCTGATTTCAGAAATAAAAGGAAGCTACTAGAGTTGACTGAGTGGTTGGAAGGTTGGTGGGGAGAAGGTTTGAAGATGATATGGCCAGACCCATACTTCGGAAGATCACTCTGGCAGCTGAGTAGGTGATGGCCTGGAGCTGGAAGAGCTGAGACAGGGAGATCAATATGGAGTCTCCAGCTACAGCCCACAGAAACAAAGAAAGATGGCGGCTGTATGAGTAGAGTAAAGGGCAGGTCTCCAGTGATGATATGGAAGTAAGGGCAAACAAGCTTGAGCAATAAATTGGCCATGGGTCACCAATGGGGGTAGGGTGGGATGAGCAAGGAGGAAAGAACCAACCAGGGTACCCAGAAAGAGGGTGGTACATGGGTGGAGGGTGCTGCCTAAGTGGGGCTCCCTATGCCAATAATATCACAAGCCTGACAAAGACAAGGATAGTCCCAGGCATTCTGAACTTGTTACTGAATTAGTTTGGTTTTCTTTTAGTCATTAGCTATTACCAGTAAAGGGTTGTACAGGCCAGGGGAAGGTGCTGTGGGGCTTTAAGATGACTAAGAGAGTTAGGTAAGTGGTTCAGAGGATTGAGAGCCAGGCCTAGAGACAAGAGGACCTGGGTTCAAATCTGGTCTCAGACACGTCCTAGCTGTGTGACCCTGGGCAAGTCACTGAACCCCCATTGCCTAGACCTTACTAATCTTCAGCCTTGGAACCAATATCCAGTATTGATTCTAAGATGGAAGGTAAAGTGTTGTTTTTTTTTTATTTAAAAAAAAAGTTGGTTTTTTTTGGTGGTGGTTGTTGTTTTAAGAAGATGGCTGGGAGGGGGCAGTGCAGTCCAGTAGATAAAGGCTGCCCAGTGACTTGGTATACAACCACATGGGTTGAGGCAGTGGAAAGAACTCCCAGGTCTGTTCCTTTTAGGCTGTGTAACTGACAAAATCACTGAACCTTCCTCAGTCCTGTCTATCAAATGGGCACAACACTAGGTGTATTATTTATTTCCAGGGGCTATAGCAAGTGCTTGGTACACTTTATGGTATTCCAGAAACGGGAGTTATTACAATTAGTCCTCCAATTATTCTAAGGGCTATATAGTTAAGTAGTAACAAGAGTATAATGGAGTGAATCTGGTCCACTGAGGACTACTCCATCCTTATTTCTCTTCTGCATAGCACAAAGGGGTTTCACCAAGAAGAAGGAAGAGACTTTCTGCTTAGTCCCAAAGAGGGCAAAACTAGGAGTAATGGATGTGGTCACAGTGAGGTGAATTTTAGCTCCCATTTAGGCCCTTGGTAACAATGAGAATGGTCCAATGGACTCTGAGGAGGTAGTAAGTTCTCCATCAATGGAGGCCTTCACAAAAAGGCAGGATGATTCCCTACTGAGGAGGTGGAAGAGAGAATTCAAGTGGGGACTGGACAAGATCCTATGACTCTAGATAGGCAAAAAATATCTATTTGTTGTATACATCCAACCACCTCCATTTGCATACAACCGAGAGATATCCAGTTATACAGAAAAGGGGTTATTAGGGAAGCTAGCCACCAACCCACAAACCAAAGACCTGGCATCTCACTGAGCTTTCATGGTTAGTAACATCCTTGACCAACTACATGCTCTCATAAGATCCTCACAACCATCCAGTGAGGAGCTACTACACTCTCCATTTTATAGAGGGGGAAGCAGAGACTCAGAAAGGTTCAACGACTTGCCCTTCTTCACTGCACAGCTATCTCAGGCCTAGGTAGTTCCTAAGACCCCTCTCCCATGTTTCCCTGGCTAATGTAAGGCCCATCCCAAGCTTAGGAAAGTCAAGGCCTTCATTTAATTCAGAGAAGTATTTGTGGATTACCTGCCGATAAGGCTTTTGGGAATATGCCCTAGGACAGTGATGGCGAACCTTTTAGAGAGCGAGTGCCCAAACTGCAACCCTCACGCTGCATGTGAGCCCCACCTTATCCCAGACAGAGGAAGGAGGAAGTGCTCCCATTGGGCTGCTGGGCAGAGAGGCAGGTGATGGGAGAAATGTGCTCAGGTGCAGTGGAGGCATGCATGCCATGGGTTTGCCAACATGGTCCTAGGAGACAGCATCCATACTTGTCAGGACTTTAGTCAAGAAGATGGCAGCAGACACTGGCAGCTCTTACCAAAAAAGCAACAGAAGTGCCACAGGACAGAGTGATGGCTGTAGAGGAAGGAGTCCAAATCTGGCTGGACCAAGTAGATAACTGCCTTGTGGAATAGTTGGAATCTGAAGGGGACTGAGATAACATGTCATGTAACATGTACCCTGTTGGAGGAGAAGAAATTTTGGCATTTCTGGCCCTGCCAAGATGGGGAGGCTACACCAGGAGGGTCTAGAGGCTGGTGAGATGTCTTTGGAAAGAGCTGAGGGGAGTGGCATAGGAAGAGATGATGCTGGAGATGCCTAGAGGGCACAAATGGTGGGGAGTTTGGAATGCCAAATAGAAATATTTCAGGGGCAACAAGGTGGATCCCCTGTGAACAAGAAGTCCTAGGCTCAAATCTGGCCTCAGACACTTCCTAACTGTATAACCCTGGGCAAGTCACTTAACCCCAAAAGCCTGCCCCTTTGATTCTAATACAAAAAAGTAAGGATTCAAAACAAACAGATTTTGCTCTAAGGTTTACTAAATACTTTACATATATTATCTAAAGTGCCCTTATCCCCATTTGACAGATGAGAAAACTAAGACTAAGAGAGTCGAAAGGATATGCCCAGGGTCACATAGCTAGTAAATATCTGAGGCAAGACTTGAGCCCAGGACTTCCTGACTTCAACTTCTGTACTCTACCCATTATACCATACAGTCACCCTTAGCAAAGAGGTTATGACTGACCCCTGATGCTCAATCATGTGGGCCCTGGTTAAATGATGGAAATGGTGGTCCCATGATTCTGGACCACACAAAGGCAGGGCTCTGATGCTTAACAGAGGGCAAACCATCCTTCCTCTTGTCCTAGAATCAAAAACTGGACACTTCCACAGAATTTCTTGGGTCCTGGGTTGCCATTCACAAGCTGATTCACTAGCTCCTCCATTGAGATTCTGGAAGCAGCCCAGCTCTCACCTGAACAAAATCTCCCTTGGGGTCTCGCACAGATAGCCCTTGACCCCCCTCCTGCACAGTCCTTCTGGCTGACTTGAGGCCAAACCCAAGGCCAGCGGCCCCCTCCCTCCCTTTCTGTTGCCAGCACTCAACTGAAGCCTACGGGAGCAGGAGATCCCTGACGCCACAGCTCTGGTCCGTGTCCAACAAGGAGTACAGGCACAAGCCCTCAAGCCAAGTTGCACAACAGTCCTGTTAACACGTCCAGGCAGGAAGCCCGGCTCTCACACCCTCACCAGTGAGAACACTGGGCCCAGAGAAGGCCCCAGCCTGCAAGCCCACAAATGGGCCTTCCCTCTACCAGATCCAGGGAGCACTCAAAGCCCAAGGTAAAGACCATGGTCAGATTCCTTCCTCCCAGTGTGACTCGGGCCAGCATTTCTAGTGCTCACCACGTGCCGGGCATGGTGCCATTGCTTTACAAATACTACCTCATATGACTTCTCAAATCGTCACCACTGTGGCTCTCAGTTTCTTCATCTTCCACATGATAAGACTGGACTAGACCATCTCAAAGTGTCCATTTTGGCTCTACAATTAGGATTCTGAGGCAAGAAGAGAAGAGGCTCTGTCAACTCAGGGCACTGGCCCACCTTGTGCTAACTGGCCTTACTGGGCACTGGAGAGGAATCGTGGGAGACGGTCGAGGAGGCTCCAGGGAGGCTACAGACACTCACACTGCCCCTCTGGAGAGAGTAGGTTATGGGCACCAGGCCTGGAGGCCACGAGGTTCTGGAGCTAGCCGGCTAGCATTAATGCTGCCCTTTCCCTTGGCCAGGCAGAAGCTAGCCAGCCAAGCAGACATGCTATAAACGCCGGGTTAACTCTCCTTCCTCTCCTATGTGTGCAGTTCACCGAAGCTGACTGTCAGCCCTTTCCTGCTCCTCCCAGCAGGTCTCTGGCCCAGGTGCCCTCTCCAGGCTTCCCTGGGTAGCGTTCCTGGTGCAGGCCCAACTGGGCCAGGATCCCTTCTAGCTTTGTCTGACCTACCCAGCCTGCATCCTACTGGCCTGGCCTTCAGAAGCAGGGTTGCCTCCATGCCAGGTGGACACTGGACTTGGGTGAAAGTAAGTTCCACTCTCTCCCTTTAATTTCCAGGTTCTCTCATCTTGTTCCTGTAACAGACAGCAAACAGGGGTGTTTGTCTCAGCTTGCAGTAGGGAACTCCCAGAGGCCAACATGATGCTGCACCGGAGAAAGGCCACCAGCTCTGGGAGACCTCAAAGTCTTGAAAGGCTAAAATCACAGGATGACCAGAAGGGTTCATGGAGCCCGTTAATGCCCTAGTTGTGAGAATGGCTGGTTAACTTTTAGGAGATGAGAGCACAGGGGGCTCACAATGGACTAGCAGGCACCAGGGACTTCTTCCTCATCCAAAAGCTTAACACATTTTGTGGAATTGTTACAGGGTTCAGAGGCTAGAGGAAAAGCCTACCCACCCTTCTGCCCTCCCCTGTGAGCTGAAGAGAGGGTAAAGGGGGACTGGCCAGGGATGTGCCAGGGAGCAGCTCACACAGAAGGGGCAAAATAGCAACCTCACTGTCCTCTATACAGCAGATGGATTCCTAGAAGGAGGCCCAAAGTGATTTTTCAACATATTCTCTTTGTAAAGCAAATAATGCCCCCCAAACAATTTCTTCTGGCAAAGCCAATATTCTTCCCAACCAGTCATCCCCCAGACAAGATGGATCCAAACGGGGCATGTCATGTAGGCATAGTTAGTTGAAAAGCTAGCTTCCTCCCTTGAGGACTCCCTTCCTGGCCTGCCCTGGCCAGGATGATCCAGCCTCAGGATCATTCCCTATTCTGGGTTCAGTTTCTATTCTCACAGAAAAGACAAACAAACAAAAAAAAAGACAGCAGCGGAGATGAGCAGGTTCTGCCCAAGCTGAGGGCAGCAGCCCTGGGGATTCGTTAGTTAGCATTCCCTCTGAGTTTTCCTGTAAATGATGACCCTGAGGGCTGCTCGTGTTCTCAGCAGCAGCAAGGTATTCAAGCCCTGGCCTCCCTGGATGCAGGCCGTCCTTGGAGGCTGGGGCCAAGAGGAAAAAATACCCAGGCCCTAGAAACCTCCCTGAAAGGCAGCTCAAATCCCATCTCCTACAGGAAGCCTTCCTGACCCCTCAGCGTTCCAGTGCCCTTCCTCTGCTAAGTATTTCTTCTTCATCCTGTACAATGTAGCTCGTTTGGTGTCTCCCTCATTAGATGCCGGCTCCTGGAGGGCAGGGGATTTCTTTTGCCTCTTTTTGTGGCACAGAGCCGGGCGTGGAGTTGCCACTTCATAGATATTTCCTGACCGGCTGGTTGGCTTCTGAATCTTCCTTCAGGAAGGAGGCCATTTTGGCTTCTTACATTTTTAAAAAATGTCTCAGGGTCTGAAGTTAAGGCTAGTGTCTCCAAGCTTGGAAATCAGAACTTATTGGCCGTCCCTGAAGCCCAATCTGGCGAACACCCACTTTGTGGCCCCCCAGCCCTCACTGTAGGTTCGGTGAGCTGGGATTCCCAAGCAGGAGAAGAGCATGGCCCATAGAGCACCCCCCCATTCTAGGATATTATTGTCATCAGCACATTCCACTCCATTCACTGTACCCCACTCCCCGCCCCCAACCCACCTGGCCTGAGAGGCTTCAGGGAAATGCAAAAGCTCAGCCTCATTAACAACTTTAATTGGTTCTGGGAAGACAGGATGGAAGGTGAAATGTTAGGTGTGGGAAAGGCAGTCATACAAGGGTACAGCGCAGCAACATTCAAGGTAAAGGTTGGCTCTGATGCATGAATGATGTTATTGCAACGGAAGAAATACCTCTTCAAGAAAAGGCCGGGACCCCAACGTGGGGCCTGTGGGTTCCTCGGCATTATCTCCACCCCACCCCCAGCCATCTCTATTTCTGGCCAGGGCCCCACAACCTCAGCTCTGCCTACTCTCTCCACCCCCACAACCACCCAGCTGCCAAGTCTTGTCAGGTCTCAGCCACAACATCTCTGGCATCTGTCCCTGGCTCTTCACTCCCAGGCCACCACCCTAGACCAGGACTGCTTGTCTGGACCATTAGAAAAGTCTTCAAATTATTCTCCCTGCTTTCAGGCCCTTTCTCTTCAAGCCATCCTTCGTAGCTGCCAGGATCATCTTCCAGCCATGTCACTCCTCCGCTCAGAAAACTGGAGGCCCTCCACTGCCTCTAGGATAAATGCAGCTCTCCTTGGCCTGGCCCAGGAGGGCATCCACAGCCTGGAGGCCCTCTGCTTCCTTTCTGATCACCGCCAAGCCCTCCAGCCTGGTCCTGGGGGCCTGATGCCAAAGCCCAGGATGCATCACTCCCCCCCCCCCCACAATGGCCTAGAGGACCTCTAGTCTTTTCAGCCTAATTTTATACCACTGCTCTTTCATGAATTCTTTCTCAAGCAAGTGAAGCTCCTCAAACTTCTCAGTAAACACTCCATCTCTCACCTAAGAAGGAGGCCAATTTCTCTATAAAATCATCGAGCTCACGTGGCTAGGACTCTAATTCATGCTAAGTTTCTATTTTTCCTCAACTGGAGAAAGCAAGCCTGAAATGGGTTTATATTTTAAAGTAAGTGGTTAGGGGTCAGTTAGGTGGACTCAGTAGATTAAGAGCCAAGTCCAGAGACAGGAGGTCCTGGGTTCAAAGCTGTGTGACCCAGGATAAGTCACTTAACTCCCATAGTCTAGTCCTGACTGCTCTTCTGCCTTGGAACCAATCCACAGCGTTGATCTGAAGAGAGACAGTAAAGGTTTAAAAAAGGATGTGGCCTGGAGGGTACAAGAGGTATGCTCCGTATAGTGGGGATGAAGGTGGACTGGCAACCGTGAGCACCATTAATGTGAGACCTGTGCGTGCGCACACACACACACATGCACGCACACACACATACACACACACGCGCGCGCGCACGCACACACACACACCCCTGCGGCCCCGCTTAGAGGCCATTTCCTCCCCACAGCCTTGGCCAGCCAGGCCAGCTGAGGTCAGGGAAGGTCTCGTCCCTCCCCTGGACGGAACATGAGGCTGTGAGTCCCTACTGCATTTAGGGTGCCATGCTGCCTGCGGGGTTATCTGCTTCCCGGGAGTAGGGACAGCGTCCTCGCAGCTCTAAACAAGGCCCCTTTGGGCCCAGGGCTCCCCCCGGGGTCCGGGAGGAGCGATGCCAGCCCCATTAGCCGACGCTCAGCCCCCAAAGGCGGTGAGAGGCCAGAAGGACCCCCTTCACTGGGCTGAACAGCCGCCGATGGGCCAGGCGGGGCCGGGCTCCTGGGGAGAAGGGCGGCCCCTCACTGCAGGGGGTCCGGAGCGCACTGGGGGAACTCCTTGAGCCTCGCGGCAGCCACCTGGAGGTTCTGTGGGCCAACATTGCGCCTGCTGTCCGGCTGGCTTGCAAAGAGGCCCAGCTGAAGAGCCGGCTGCAAACGCAGCGCCGAAACAGTGAAAGGCTGCCGGGGCACACGGACAAGCGGCGCTCTCTGCCCAAGCGACACCTTCTAGAGCGGCCACCACCCATTCCCATAGTCAGCCGTGCGTGGCGGTGTGGGGGCGACGCCGAAAGCCAGGGCCCACGCCAGGGTGGCAGCGTCCCTCCCATTTCCGCCACGGCCAGGAAGGACCAGGAAGTGTGTGTCTGGAAAGCTTCCAGGTCCTGGTGGCCAGGCACGGACTATCCCAGGCCACTAGGAGCCCTGTTTCTGAGCCGGGCACAGGACGGCCTTTCAGGGAACGAGGGGGGGCTGGGAACTTGGCCTCATTACACGTCTCTAGCTCTAAGTCCACAGAGCCAGAGCTTGGTCTGCCTCTGACAGCCCCTGAGTACACTTGTGTGTATGCTGCCAGTTCATCACTAGTCCACTGAACAAGTATTGGTTAGGGGGCAGCTGGGTGGCTCAGTGGATGGAGAGTCAGGCCTAGAGACGGGAGGTCCTGGGTTCCAATCTCACCTCAGACACTTCCCAGCTGTGTGACCCTGGGCAAGTCACTTGACCCCCATTGCTTACCCTTACCACTCTACTGCCTTAGAGCCAATTCCAAGATGGAACATAAGGGTTTAAAAACAAACAAACAAACAAACAAAAAACAAGTATTGGTCACCACTGTGTACCAGGTGAGGCTCCAGTTTAAGCCTGGGGGGAGCAAGTGGTGCTGCCAACCTCAGTCGTCCAAAGACAACCAAGCCTCTCTCAGCCCCATCTTTTCCCCTGACAAGTCACTAGAGGAAGCTGATCAAGAAATGTAATCTTGCCATGTCCTTGGGAAAAGAGAAGACTGGCTTCCTAGGCCTCATGTGGACATATTTAGTGGAAGGAATTAAGCATCCCATCGTTGGTCTCCACAACAGTAAGAGAATCAAGAGACCCTCCCACCAGACAGATGATACTTTCTAGAATGGCCGTGGCAGGACCCAGGGTCTGTAACCCTCACAGACTCAGCAGCCCAAGGGGTCACCTAAGACTTGGGCTTGATAGAAGGGAAAATCTGCTAAGAATCCCCCAGTGGAATGGGCAAAGGCTGGCTGCCCCACTGGTTAATGACCCCACAATGGGGATTCTTGTTCAGGCTGGGTAGAACTCATGGGCCCTTTGGTCTCTAGGAGTCAGTGAACTTCAGCTCTTCTAAGAAGGGTCTAGCACAATTAAACAACCTTCAGTCAGCTACTGAAGGGAACAGACAGGCCAGAGGGGTTCCCTGAAACAGGGTCCTCCTTGAGTTTATCTCATTCAAACAGGGCTCTTCAAGGACAAAAAAAAGCACTGTAAGAAAAGGCAGAAGGGATGAAAATACCAGCAACCAAGTGATAAGAAGCCAGGGGAAAAACTTGAGGAGTCTTCATAAGGACTAAGAAAAAAAGGACAGGGCCCTAGAGGGAGACGGAAAGCTGAGGCTAAGAGAGCCTAACAAGAAGCCATTTCTTTATTTTCTTGTCTCTTTACACCCTCCTCTATAAACCTGAGTGAGCAGACCAACAGGTCAGTGAGGGGATGTTTAGAAACCACCTATCACCAGCCACTGGACACAGAAGATTTGGGCCCTAAAATCTGGGGCACCTAGAGATTTGTGCTTTTGGTGAGATCCCACATCGTTGAGCTTACCCCCATTTTATAGATACCCAAAGGGATCTTTGGGGATCTCAAAGGAATCTAGTCTCTCTCTCTCTCTCTCTCTCTCTCTCTCTCTCTCTCTCTCTCTCTCTCTCTCTCTCTC
>NC_058134.1:216391070-216442261 GCF_016433145.1 Gracilinanus agilis | reverse complement strand
ATGTGTATAAGAGACAGTCTCTCTCTCTCTCTCTCTCTCTCTCTCTCTCTCTCTCTCTCTCAATGTAGCATTTCTCTGAGTAAAATTAATTCTCTTTTACTCCAATCTCTAAAAACAAATACAGTTAACCCTTCCACATGGCAACTTTCCCCATCACAGTTTTGATATGTCTCAGGTTGGCATAAGAAATTAAATGGGAATTTTGGGTGAAGTTTTATGGAAGCAGCAGACAACACAGAAAAAGTTTAGAAACTCAGAAATGCATACTTAACCCAAAATTTACAAGAAGGTACTGTAAACACCCCATAAAGAAAAAATAAAAAATTCAGACTTCTTTTCTGATATGAAGGGAGGGCCAAAAAATTTTACATGGATTTTCCAGGTGGTGGGAGTGCCACACCCTAACCCCCCATGATGTGGAGGGGATCCTTGTACTTCAGGGTATGTAGTTCAGCAATCTTTGGGAAGAAGAGGGAGAAAAGGAGGAAGAGTCTCAGATGAAAAACAAACAAGATGCCAACATTCTGAAAAGCCCAATGTCTACCCACCATGGGGGCTCAGAGCTCCTCAGTCATCTCTGGCTTATCAGAAGAGTGAGCTCAGAATAGCATGGGAAGGAAAAGGAAAACTTTTTATTGGATTCATGAAGGAATGAATAATGAATGAATGAATACAAATGCATTTCCTGGGTGCTTACTATGTGCCAAGCATCAAGTGTACAAAGAAAGGCAAACACCCTGGTCCTTGCTTTCCAAGCTCACAGTCCACAGGGGAGTAGTGGCCGGGGAAGCTCCGAGGAGCATGGGTCTGGGAAGTCACCAAGATGGCGTGGAACAAGGGGACAGCATGTGCACACACCTATCCAGATGAGTGCTGGAGTAGCAGCATCTGACATGTGTGTGTGACATGCCAAATGGCATAGCCCCTCCCAGGCATGGTCTCCGGGGTCTCTACCTTGGAGGATGGAGTAACAGATGGAGGGTCAGGGCAGAAAACTTCCCAGGTGGAAATGAAGACAAGAGCCATTCCTGATAGATAAGTACTCAAAGGACAGCACCGGCCATTTTCTTCTCTCTCTCTCTTTTTTAAAATAACTTTACCTTCTGCCTTAGAATCAATAGGCAGAAGTGGTGAGGGCTAGACAACAGGGATTAAGTGACTTTCCTAAGGTCACACAGCTAGGAGGTCTGAGGTCACATTTGAACTCAGGTCATCCTGACTCCAAGCCTGCCCCTCTATTCACTGTGCCACCTGGCACCAGCATGGGCAATTTTCAAAAGAATTACCCAGAAGTATGCTCCAAATGAATAATAAAAGAAATGCAAACCAAAATGCCAACAAGCCGCCATCTCACGCTCATCAGATTAATAAAGATAACAAAAATGGAAAATGACAGTGGCTGTAGGGGCTATGGGACGACAGACTGAATTGGTCCAAGGGAAAAGCATTTGGAAGTCAAGAAGCTGTATGCCCTGCTTTGACCCAGGTAAGCCACCAAAGGAGGTCAGAGACAAAAGGAAAGGTCTCCAAGTTTATAAAATAACTTACAGTATCACATTCTGTGATGGGTGTCCATTAACCAGGGAAGGGCTAAACAAACTGGAGTTGATGAACATACTGATTATCTCTTCTTTAATCTGTAAGCTCCAGGGCAAGGCCTTCACTTGGGCTTTGTACTCCCTGGACTTATCAAGTACCTGGAACAAAGCTGATGCTTAAGAAATCTTGGCTGACTGACGACCACAGAGAGATGTACCATTAGATAAGATAAAACATGGAGTATTTAGGGAAAGACCTTTCCAAACAGAAACAGAGCAAATCTGCAAAGCGAGAACAACTTACACAGAAAGCCCTCTCATGGGGGGTGGGGGGGGGGTGGGGAAATAAGCCTGCAAGACTTGAAGACTGTTTAGTTCAGGGCCCAAAGGGCATTTCTGAGGGATAGATGCCCAAGGGAGCCTGCCTGCCTCCCTCCTTCTACAGGCCCAAAATGACTTGGCCAAGGTATCATTGCCAAAGAGGGTTCTACCATGGTGGGGAAACAATGTGAACTGACATCAACGTAAGGGAAAAGCAACAATAAATGACTTTTTTTTAAATCCATGTTTGAGTGACCATCTAGGTGGCTCAGTGGATTGAGAACGTGGCACAGAGAAAGAAGGCCCTGGGTTCAAATCTAGCTCAGATACTTCCTAGCAAGTCACTTAACCCCCATTGCCTCCTAGCCTTTACTGCTCTTCTTTCTGCCTTGGGACCAAAACACAGTACTGATTCCAAGATGGAAGGCAAGGTTTTTAAAAATCCATGTTTGCCAAATGAACTACCTGGTGATTACATGGGGCAGGGGCAGGGGCAGGGGCAGGGGCAGGTGGATGTTAAATCCTACACAACTGGTCAAGAGACAAGTCCTTGACCTCCAGGAGATTTCAGCACTAAACACAATAAGAGTCCATGGAAGACTGGCTATTATTTCAGTTTCCAAACAATAAGAGGCCTCACCCTACCTTCCTGGCGACCATTTCTACCTCAGGGAATTCATGGGGATTGTTACAGGAAAAATGAAGCATTCACAACACTTGCAGGGCAAAGAGCCAGACTGACCCTCCTGATCACAAACATGAAAACATAATCCAAGGAGGAGAAGCCACCTGCATCTGCTCCTGACAGAGGTGGGAATCCTTGGGGGTACATCACTACACACAACGAGGCATTTTGAAAATGTCTTAATTGTCTTTGCTGAATTGTTTTTACTCTTTTTTTAAAATTGTTATAAGAAACAGGTCTCTAAGAGGTGAGAGAGATGCAGGGACAAGTTAAGATGATACAAAACCCCCCAAAAATCTTTAAAGAAACTTTTAAATGCTTACCTTCTGTCTAACAATTAATAATAAATATGGATTCCAAGACAGAAAAGTGGTAAGGGCTAGGCAACTGGGGCTAGGTGACTTGTTCAGGGTCACACAGCTAGGGAGTGGCTGAGGACACATTCGAACGAAGGACCTCCAGACTCCAGATCTGGCTCTTTATCCACTGAAGTACCTAGTTGCCTCTAAAACTTAACATTTTAAAAAAAGGGATTCAAAACAAAGCATAAGAGAAGCCCATCCAGGTAAACGAGCACTGGGATGACTCAGTCTTTCCAGTCCATCAAATCCACAGAAAAAGCCTCCTTGAAAAAAAGAGAGCCTCCAGCCCAGCCAGGGCCCTCCCCAAAAGCTGCTAGACTGAAAGAGGCAAATGATCAGGAATAACTCCAATTTCCATTTCACTAAACAAGGCAAGTGGTATAAGTACTGTCAGCACACCCATTCAAACTCTGAGAAAACGGAACTTCTGTGAGCTGGACCCAGAGTGCTGCCTAGCCTGGCCTGTTAGGCCTTCCCCAGGTGTTCTGGATCTAAGGCAGCTCTTAGACCCACCACCACTGTCCACCTCCCTGCCCCATCACACACCCCAGAAGGTGCAGAGCCACCAAGACACCTCCAGTAGCCTTGGCCAAGATGCCCCAAGATGCACACCTCTACACTATCCAGGTCCAGTGGAGAGGCTACTAGGTAGAGAGCCAGGAGCCCTGTTCTCTGATCTCGCCTCTGTTCCTAGCTAGCTGTGCCTTCCCCGCCCCCCCATCGCCTTTCTACTCGTGACCCCCCTACCACTCCAGGCTTCGGTTTCTTCATCTGTAAAATGAAGGGGGCAGGATAGATGACTTCTGGGTGCCAAAAATGTCCAATTCAAAGAAAAAGGAGAAGGACAGAAAGAAGACAAGCTAGGCAGCCTGAAGGGAAGCTATAAACATCAGGTACCTGAGACCTTTCCTCTGAGACCAAGCCACCCACTCACAGGTGCAGCAGCCAGAGCTTATTTGTCTGGCTACCTAGATCACAGGCCCCTGGGGACACCCAGACTATGTCTTCCCTGCATAAAGTAAAGGGCTGGGGCCCCTCAATCAATAATGGATTGTCCCAACTGGCTGGGGAGGAACCAGACATGCTACCCTCACTCTGCGGTCCCAAACCCCACAGAAGAAGATGAAGCATCCATTCCTTCCTTCCGCTGGTGAAGCATTTATAATGAAGGTAGAAATCCACAGCCAAAGGGAGCTCCTCCCATCCACACCCATCCTTCCTCCGAGCCTCAGAACTCTAGCCTCCACCAGAGGCTCTCCACAAGCAGCCCAGGTAGGAGAGCAGCTCAAAATGCATTCTTGAGAGCTGAGCAGAGAGGAGCCTGGAGAGATAGTCTGACCAACCACTCCCAAACTCATTAACATAACATATCCCACCCCAAAATAAAATGAAAGTGTGACTATTAATATCACCTTTCATACCAAGGAGATGAAGTCAAAGAGCATGGGGATGGGGCAGCTCCTTGGCTCAGTGGAGAGTCAGGCCTAAAAACAGGATGTCCTGAGTTCGAACTTGGCCTCAGACACTTTCTAGCTGTGTGCCCCATGGCAATTCACTTAACTCCCATTGCTTAGCCTTTCCAGCTCTTCTCCCTTGGAACCAATACTTGTATCCATACTAAGACAGAAGTTAAGGGTTGTTTTGTTTTGTTTTGTTTTTTAATTATAAAAGGTCATGGGGAAAGCAGTTCAGCCTGTACTGGTTCATAATTTTTAAAAAAGAAAATCTATTTTTTAACCTCCATGGACAAGCCCAGTTTTAAAGATATGTATATAATGGAGGAAACCAACATGAAGAAGTAATTTGCCCATGATCTCACACAGAGCAAGGACCAGAGCTGGAATTACATAAACGTGAGCCATTATGGTTCTCTGCCTCCCCACCCACCACACTAAGGAGGCCTATAGTCATACAAGTGTGGAGCATGATGATAAGCAAAAGAATGACTTTTTCCTCTTGGGATGTCCCCAAGAGCTAGTCTAGATCTAAAGGGTCTCCCTATCCCTTACCACCATGCTTAGACAGCCCCAAGAGAGCCCTGGGGGGAGGGGGCAAGGGCCCCTTTTGCAGATGATACAGTGCCAGAAGAAAGTCTCTCCCACAGGCCCCATTGGGCTTATGTATATACAGCAGGCACTTAACAGAGGATTCTTGAACCAAATTATGTGCTCCACAGCTATTTCTGAGGTCTCAGCAAAAAAATAATGGGCTTGAATGGAAAGAGATCTGGGTTGAAATCTCCACTCTAACCCTCACCAGAATGTAAACATTTAATGTCTCTGTAAGCCTCAGTTTCCTCATCTGTCAAGTCACATACTATTATACTTCTATTTTTGCAGGGGAACTGTGGCTTCTGAATGAGAGAATATATGTACCCAAGACTGAACGCCCTGACTGTGTGCCTATACGCTAAAGGAGTAGAAACAACCCTGCGCATAGGGTTAGGAGGTCCACTGAGGACAGCATGGTACTGGGAGAAAGAATTCCAGCTCTGGAGTTGGAAGAGCTGAGTTCAAATCCCACTTTGGATCCCTGGGTGACCTTCCCTCCAAGTCACCTTCTTAACCTCTTCTGGAGTGACTGGGTGAGCTAGTTGGCCTCTGAGGCACCTTCCAGGTCTATATCTAGGTTCTAGAAGTTGCTTCCCTGTCTAAGACCTCAGTTTCTCTCTTTGTAACATGAGGGGATTGGGCTAGAGGGTCTCTGAGGCCCCTTCCAGTTTAACCTCCAGTCCTCTTATGGACCAACCTGAACCTCCCAGTGGGATCAAGTCTCTCTAGACCTCAGTTTCCCAGTCTGCAAAATTGGGGTAGTTAATCTGGGCAAATGATCGCCCAGACTTCTTCCATCCCTAAACCTTGGAAGCACCCTCCTTCTGCCCCCACTCCCCATCACTTAGCCCCAACAACACCTCCACGGGGAGGCCCAATGGCACGAGGGGATGGGCCATCACGCCACGCCACGTCGCACCCTTGGGGTGTGGAAGGGGAGAGGGTCAGTGCGGGCCAGCACCAGAAAAGTCCGGGGCTCCCAGGCACAGAATACGGAGAGGAGGAAGGGGAAATTAGAACGGAGCAAGGGGGAAGATAGGGAGGGGGGTTAGGACGAAATGAGAGACCGATTAGGACAGAGCTGGTTGGGCGAGGGCAGGGGAATTAGATGGAGTGAGAGGCAGGGAGGGCGGAGGGATTAGAACAGAGCCAGCTAGAGCAGGACAGGACAGGGGGATTAGAACCGGGCGAACAGGAGGGCGGGGGGATTAGGATGGAGTGAGAGGCAGAGGGGGCGGGGGGATTAGACGGAGTGGGAAGCAGGCAGGGCGGGGGCACATCCCCTCCTCCTTCTCCCGGCCCCGCCCCCTTCGCCCCCTAGCCCCGCGGCTCCGAGGTTCCCCCTTCCCGCCCGCAAAGACCCGTCCCCCCTCCCTCTCTCCGCCAACTCCACCGGGAGAGGGTCGGCAGTTACCTCAGGAGCCCATGGCGGGCCAGAGAGGCGGTGGCGGCTGAAGCCCGAGTCTCGCTGGTGCCGGAGCAGCCACCGGGCCGAGATGACTGGGGTAGCGCCGGGAGTCACTGAGAAGGCGCGCAGGCGCACAGGGCCGCCGCCACTGCCGCTGGAGGTGGGAGGGAGGACCGAGAGAAGGGAGGAGCTACAGAGGGGCGGGGAAGCAGAGTTGAGCTCACCGACGGCGTCTTAAAGGGGCCGTGCACCCCACCTGGCTTCTCATCTTGCCGTTCTTTTTTTCTTCCTCTCTCTTCTTCCCTTCTTTGTTCTTCTCTTTTCCTCCTTTTCTTTCCTCTCCGTTTTTCTCTACCCATTCTTTCTCTTCTTTTCTTCCAATTCCTTCTCCTCCTTCACCTCTTCTTTTTTTTTTTTCCAAACCCTTACCTTCCATCTTGGAGTCAATACTATGTTGGCTCCAAGGCAGAAGAGTGATAAGGGTAGGCCATGGGGGTCAAGTGACTTGCCCAGGGTCACACAGCTGGGAAGTGTCTGAGGCCGGATTTGAACCTAGGATCTCCCGTCTCTAGGCCTGGCTCTCAATCCACTGAGCTACCCAGCTGCCTCTACCTCTTCTTCTCCTTTTCCTCCTCCTTCTTCTTCCCTCTTCTCTCTCTTCTTTCTCTTCCTGACTTACTCCTAGAGTTCTTCCCAGGCCTGCTGCATGCCCTCCCCAATCCACAGGCCCTGAAACCCATCCAGGACTTTGTCATTATCACTGACAACAGGGTTTTATTCACTTTGTCTCACTGGAGCCTACTGAGTGCTCAGGATATTTTTATCCCTATTTTACAGATGAAGAAACGGAGGCCACAGAGCTGGCAAATGTTGGAAATAGTATTTGAGGGTCTCTCCTGACTGAGTTCACCAAGATAATCCTTCCTCTGACTCCTATTAGCTGTATGACCCTGGGTCAGACACTTAACCTGTTTGCCTCAGTTTCTTCATGTGTAAAATGGAGATCATAATAGTGCCTACCTCCCAGGGTCGTGGTGAAGTTCAAAAGAGCTGAAGATTATAAAGCACTTAGCACAGTGCTCGGCACATAGTAGGTGCTATATAAATATTAGCTATTCTTATTGCCGAGCCTCCTCTGACACTTACTGCCTGTGTGACTCTGGGCAAGTGTCTGGGCCTCGATTTTCCCACTAGCCAAATGGGAGGAAGAATAATACATATGAGGGATCATGAGAACAATTTATACCAGCGATGGGCAAACTACCCAAACTATGGCCTGTAGGCTGGATGTGGCCCCCTGAAATGTTCTATCCGGCCACGTGACATTATTCCTAATCTGAAGAATATAATGAGTAGGATACAGTACAATGAAACTTGGAAAGAGTTGCCTTAGAAACAGACTGACAGGTGAGCATTTCCTTCCCTTTGGCCCCTCTTTAAGAAGTTTGCCCATCACTGGTTTATACCATAACGCGGATGACAAGCCCACGTGAAAGCCTTAGGAACTGTGAGCAGTGCGGTGGTCAGCCTGGGACCTGGAGAAAGAAGTGATGGAGAGGAAGCTGGCCAGCTACCCACCTCACACACAGGAGGGGCTCAGGGAGCCGCCCAGGAGGGAGCCGATGTTGCTTGCCTCTGCATATCTGTTACAAGGCACCTCTCCCTCTTTTGGGGGGGGCGTCTTTCTTAACTTTCCTTTCTGCCTTTTTTATAGGGTAGAGAAAATGAAAGAGGGGGCAGAAATGACTGATACTTGAAAAGAAGAACATTAAATTGAAAAGCGAATAAATTGCTTGCGGAGGGCAGCTGGGGTGGTAAACTTTGGGAGCCCGGAAGATCTGTTAGTGTCCTGCCTCTGGCATATACTTGTGAGCCCTAAAGCCTGGGCCATCTCTCCAAAAGCCGGGCCGAGCCGGGCCAGCTTCAGGATGAGTTCTACAGCACCTTATGGAGGGGAGGGACAGAGCAAGCAGAGACCCCAGAACCTCCCCTCCGGTTCCTACTCCCCCATTCACTGATCTGCCCTCCCAGCTGAGGAGGGAATGGAGGAGGGGAGAGAGGAAATGATATATTTAAAAGGAAACTGGGTCAGAGAGCCTCTCCCTGTCCCCTAGGTCCCTCAAGACACAGATTAGGCCTGAAATGGCTCCCGCTCCCTTGGGTTATCCAGACTTGCGCCAGGCAGAAGCCGTTTTCTAACATTCCTGGGGAAGAGTGATTTTCCACTCATTGATAAAGGTCATTGATCTTCATGGCCCAACGTGCGTGTGGATAGAGTGCTGGACTTGGAGTCAAGAAGAACTAAGTTCAAATCCTGCCTCAGATACTTACCTGCTGTGTGACCCTGGACAAGTCACACTACTCTCTGGGCCTCAGTTTCCTCCCCTGTATAATTAGGGGTTGAATTCCAGCTCTAAAATCTTGTGATCCATGACCATCCAAGTCAGGCAGCGTGAGTCTAAAACAGTCATTTAGGGTTCTATTAATAGCAGCTGTGAATCCTAGAAGTTTTGTGACCTCTATGAGCGTTAGCTTTAGCACTAACCACTACCCTGCCACCCCTAAGAGAGGTATTGTCTCTGTCTAAATTGTAAAACACTGTGTACATGAGAGAAGTATTATGGGGATGAGTATTTGTGGACCTTTACAATTTTTTTTAAACTCTCACCTTCCATCTTAGAATCAATATTGTGTATTGGTTCTGAGGCAGAAGAGTGATAAAGGATAGACCATGGGGATTAAGTGACTTGCCCAGGGTACCACAGCTAGGAAGTATCTGAGTCCAGATTTGAACCCAGGACCTCCTGTCTCTCAATCCACTGAGCCACCCAGCTGCCCCCTAGACCTTCAGTATCAGAGGGGCAGAATTGCCATTTTCCTTCTGAGTCCCAGGAACTGGGAACAGTTGCTGGCTTCTCTCCCCTAGCCTGGAGAAATCTGCCTGTTTGGTTTCAGCTGCCCTTCATGACAGACAGGAGCCTTTAGACAGATGTATCATGAGGAAATGTCAAAGGAGATGGAGGGGCTAGTAAGAGTTGGAAGAATAAGAATTCAGATAGTCCTAAGCTCTAGCCCAGTGGTTCCCAAACTTTTTAGGCCTACTGCCTCCTTTCCAGAAAAAATATTACTTAGCGCCCCCTGGAAATTATGAAACTGTTTATTGAACTCAGAATAGAATGTAATACAAAAAAAAAAAAAGGGATCGCTGCAGCACCCACCAGGGGGCGGTGGCGCCCACTTTGGGAATCACTGCTCTAGAACTAGAAGGCACTCCGAGGTCATCTCCCCCGAGAGCCTCCTTTTTCAGAGGAGAAGACCACGGACTAGAGGGGTTATGGGAATGCCCAAGGACACAGAGCAGGAAAATAGCAGAGCCAAGTCTAGAACCCAGCAGGGGCCCTTTTCTGGCTGGTTTCCTAGAAAGAGACTTTTATTCTCCCCCCCACACACACACACACTCTGATGCCCAGAATGGGGCTCTGCACACAGGGAAGACTCCTGTGCTCACACTCCCAGCACCCTCGCCTCACATCTGCCATGACTTCTTCCATCCCTATCACAGCCCATTTGAGCACCTCCCCACTGGGCCAGAGGTTCTATGGAAGCCCTACTGTGGTCAGGCCATCAGAATTCACAGCAGGTCCCTCGGAGACCTGGCTCTGCATAGACTGGTTACAGAGATGGAAGCTTCCTCTGAGCTCTCTTAGCTCGTGAAGGCTATGCCAAGAGAAACTCGTGCCACTGAGCCAAGTCTCTTTGAAGCAGCCCCTTGGGAGAGGGCTGTTTGGACTCTCGAGGCTGCCACTCCTGAGCCCGGTTCCTAGGAATCCATTACGAGAGGCGATTGGGCCTTAGGAACTTGCTTCCTGGACTCTGAAAGGTCAACGAGTTTTGGAGAACCAGTTCCTACTTGAGCAGAGTGTTTGTTTCCCCCAAGGAACCCAAGCCAAAGCTAATCGTCCTAATTGTCGATAATAGCCCTAAATGAGGGATGCCAGGTGTTCGGAGATGAGGGATGCAGAGGAACAGGGAAGTTGTTCCTAGAGGCAGCCACAGGTGCCGGAGGAAGTCGCCGAGGCTCAGAAGGCCAGCCTCCTCAAACGAAGAAGCAGCTCTGTACGTCCTCATGGATCCAGGACCAGAAGCCTGGACTTAGAAATCACCTTGTTCGTCCTTCGAGATCTCCTATGAGGAAAATGAGGCTAAAAGAGGCACAAGGCTCGCTCCAAACCACACGGGCCTGTGGAACAAGGATCCAAAGCCAGGTCCTCTGGGGTCAGAATTTCAGAGAGTTGGAAGTAGCTGCCTGGTCTAGCCCATACCTGAACAAGCATTCCCTCAAGAAGCAGACTCTAGGGGGCAGCTGGGTAGCCCAGTGGATGGAGAGCCAGGCCTAGAGATGGGAGGTCCCAGGTTCAAATCCGGCCTCAGACACTTCCCAGCTGTGTGACCCTGGGCAAGTCACTTACCCCACATTGCCTAACCCTTACCGCTCTTCTGCCTTAGAACCAATACCCAGTACTGATTCTAAGATAGAAAGTAAGGGTTTAAAAAAAATAGGAGAGTGGGTTGCCATTTCCTTCAATTCATTTTACATACAAGGAAACCGAGTCAAGCAGGGTGAAGTGACTTGCCCAGGGCCATAGTTACTAGTTGTTTGAAGTTAGATTTGCACTCAGGTCTTCCTGACTCTAGGTGCAGCTTTCTATCCACTGAACCATCCAGTTGCCTCTCTCTAGGCATACAGCCAGTGTTTAATTAAATGCTTGTAGACTGATTGAATTCTTCCCATTTGTTTTTTTCTCTTGGTGCAATAAAGTCTTCCATCACATTCGTGCACCACAATTTGCTCGGCCATCCTCCAAGGGGGCTGTGCCTACTTCGCTAACATAAAAAGTATTGCTAGGAATAAGTAGGTGCAAATGGAACTTTCCTCTTTGTTTGGGATCTTCTTGGGGTATATGGCCAGCAGGGAGATCTCTGGGCCAAATGCCAGCTCCTTGAGGGCAAGGACTACGTTTTCGCTTTTCTCAGTATTCTTGGCACGTGACAGAGGGCCTGGCACATAGCTAGTGATTACCCCAAACTTGGGTCTATCTTTCATAGGCAGGTTTAGGTCTTTGCGTGTTGACAAACGGCCACCCAGGCCTTTAGTTGCATCCCTAAGAAATATACAGGGCATAGCCATCATGATCTCTGTGTCCTTGGGAAAACTGCCTCCCCTCTCTGGGCCTTTGATCTTCATCTGGAAATACCAGGAGGATAATCAGAGTCTGAAGGTGCTTCCCAGCTCCTCTAGGCTGAGGGTGCTTTGTTCAGTGCTGGGCACACGAAGAGAAAAGAGCACCCAGGAGTCCCTGCCCCCAAGGCACTAACTTTCATACAAACTAGAAACTCATAAGGACAAAGAAAAGGCCCAAAGAGATAGGAGAGATTCAAGGAAGGAGAGGTCCCCTGCCAGGTAGGAACTGGAGGAAATCAAGGAAGGCTTCAGGAAGGAGATAGTACCTAAATCAGCCTTCGGAAGGATCAAAGCAGGAATACGGAGGGAGCACACACATTAGGGAACGACTTAAAGAAAGACGGGAATGGGAGAGGATGGGAAGGAGTGGTATTGGTCAGTGAGGTAGATGGGAGATGAGCTCAGAAAAACAGGTTGGCATCAGACTGTGGTAAGCCTTGAATGCCATGAGAAATATGTTTTATTTAATAAATAGTAAAGAGTCATTAAATGACAGAATCACAGAGAGATATGAACTAAAAGAGGATATTAAAGTCATCATTTTATAGACGAGGAAACTGAAGCTAGTTGGTTAAGTGAGATCAATGAATGAAAGCTTGGTGTAATAGAGGAGACAAGAGTTCAAATCCCACCTCAGATATTAGCTATGGGGTCCTGGGTCAAACATTTAACCTCTATATGACTCAGTTTCTTCATCTGTGAAATGAGGGAGTTGGTTTTGATGGCCTCTAAGATCCTTTCCAGTTCTAAATCAATGACGCTATAAGTAGTTAAATGATCTAATCACAAAGTCACAAAGGTGGAAGAGGGAACATGAATCAAGGACCTTTGGGTCACGCCAACTCTTAGGGGTTTGAGTGAGTGCCAAGATCAGAACTGTATATTGGAAAGGCATGATCTGGTGGCATTTGCAGGACGATTTAGAAAGGGGAGAACCTGGAGCCACAGAAGTCTTTTGGAGGCTTCGGGAATTACCTGCCTTCAGGTGGCCCTCTTCTGGGTGCCCAGCCCAGTGGAAAGCTGGGGAGAGATGGAAAAAAATAGGCTTGGAGATCATCTCTGTGCCAGTGATCACTGAATCTGCCAGAAAGGAAGAGGCCATGAAGAGAGAAGTCTAGACAGAGACAAGGAGAACTGTGGATTATCTTGGAATCCCCAGCACAGAGCACTGTGCCTGGCACATAGAAGGCCTTTAATAAATGAATGAATGGTATCACCTTGGGCATTGGGGATGGTACTGATCTCTTTTAGGAGGAAGATGGGCCTGTGAAAAAACAGCCATAAAGCCAGGGATTCTGGGTCTCAGAGCTCAGTATAGACGCCCTGAGCTCACAGACATGATCCAAAATGCACCAGCTCAGCTTTCCCTCCTTCCAGAGCAGTGGGCCTGAGCAGGCAGATGAACAAGGTTAGTCTTTGTGTCCAAAGGGATGGTTTGTTCCTGGTTCTTAATTCATTTATTTTATTAAAGTTTCACTGACTCATTTCCTTTTTAGACACCACAGTCATCTCCCAAATAATCCTCCCCTAACATAAAGCCCTTTGCAAAACACTTTATCTAACTTCACTTATTTGATCCTTACAACAACCTTGGGAGATAAATGCTATTCTTTTCTGCCCTTTACAGATGAGGAAACCAAGACTGAAAGATTAAGTGACTGGAGTAGTCATACATCCTGTAAGTGGATGGTCATTATATCTCTACTCTGGTAAGAGAAGGCAGAAGAGGAAGGGAGGGAGGGAGGAAAAAAGGAAGGGAGGGAGGAAAAAAGGAAGGAAGGAAGGGAGGGAGGGAGGGAGGGAAAGAGGAAAGAAGGAAGGAAGGAAGGGAGGGAGAGAGGGAGGGAGGAAAGGAAAATTGGAGAGATAAACCAGGGACTGATTCTTCAATATTGGATTCTCCAGAAGTTACCTCTGAATGGCAGGCTCCCCGATGCATTTAAAAGGATGATAAGGGGAAGCTAGGTGGCTCAGTGGATAGAGAGCCAGATCTAGTTACAGGAGGTCATAGGTTCAAATTTTGCTTCAGGTACTTCCTACCTATGTGACCCTAGGCCTGGGACCCCCATTTGCCTAGTCCTTACCACTCTCCTGCCTTGGAACTGATATATTGTATTAATTCTAAGATAGATGGTAAGGATTAAAAAAAAAAAAAAGGATGACAAAATATGCCAAATAGGTGACTTTCCAGGAACATCCCAGCCCCCTGTTCCCTTCTACTCTGTTACCCAGATGACCTCATGCCCAGCCTGGACCTCAGCCTCTGAGAGCATGAGTCACAGGAGTGCAGAGCTGGAAGGAAGCTCAGAGGTCATCGTGTCTGACTGGGACCTGAGTAGAATTCCCTTCTTCAGCATGAATCAGGGCAGGCAGGGGAAGAAGTCAGGTGAGTTATGGTGATGCCAAGTCCCTGAGATCAAATCAGGCAGGGATGGGCTGTGTGGTCTTAAGCAAGTCACTTTCCTCACTTCAGATTGGGATCAGTAGAGTTTCTCGCTGGTGAATTCCAAGCCTGTTAGAAGCATCAACCCTGTTTGCAGAGGGAAAAACTGAGCCCTAAGGGACTTGAGTATATAGAGTTAGAATCACAAGCCTTAGAGCCTGAAGGGCCCTTGGAGATCTTCTAGTGACTCAGGAGTCCTTAACTTTGGCCATCAGGTTGGCCAAGCCAAAGATGAAATTCTGCTCAAAATCAGCTGTGCTGCCTATAGTCCTTCCTTAGGAGGAGCTCAATTTCAGTGAGTAAAAATAGATGCCATTCTTTTCTCCATCCAAGTTCCCAAACTTCTTGAAGTCTCTCCACGACCCATGGACCCTGGCTTAAGAACCCCTCATTTAGTCCAATTCCTCTACTTTACAGGAATAGTTTGGCAGAAAGAAGAACTGGTTCCCCTACCTCTTGGAATTGATAGGGTAGAACTTTAAAGTAAACATACCCGATAAGTAGGCATCTAGCCTGTGCCCCAAATCTTTCAGTGATGAGCAAATTCCCTCCCTCCCTTCCAAAGCAGTCCATTCCACTAGGGGACAATCCTGAATTGGCCTTTTTGCAATCAGTCAACCAATCACCAAGTGTTTCAACACGTGCTATGTGCCAGACACTGAGGATACAAATACAACCCGTTCTCAAGAAGCAATCCCTGTTCTAATGGGCAATCAACACGTGCACATAAAGAATAAATAGAGGGGGCCATGAGGTGGCTCAGTGGATAGAGAGCCAGGTTTAGAGATGGGGGTTCTAGGAACCCTGGAAAAGTCACTTAACTCCCATTTCCTAGTCCATATCTCTCTTTTGCTTTTTTGCCTTGGAACCAAGTATTGATTCTAAGACAGAAGGTTAATTAAAAAAAAAAAAAGCGAAAAGAAGAAATAGAAATGAATACAACGTGGTTGCTATAAGGTACTTTGGAGGGAGGGCACCAGCTGTTGAGGGGATCAGCAAAGATTCTTACAGATTGTGGTACTTGAGTTGGGTCTTAAAGAAAAAGGCAGATTCTGTAAGAGAGGCAAAAGGATGGAGTGCATTTCAGGCATGAAGATCAGAGAAGGAATGATGTGTGTGAGGAACAGAGACTCCATCAAAGAATGGAGGAGGGAGAATAATGTCCTACGAGGCTGGAAAAATGGGCTGGAGCCAAGTCATGAAGGTATTTAAAGCTAAACAAAGGGGTGTATTTTTTTTTATTCTGGAGGTGAATAACAACTTGTTAGTTGAGTAACTTTAGCAACTATATATATAGGATGAGTTAGAGCAGGTGGAGGCTTGAGGTTGGGGGACTGAGTAGGCGGTTGTTGTGGTAATGCAGGCAAGAGTTGATGAGGACCTGAACTAAGGTGGTGGCTGCCTAGGCTTCCTAGAGAGGTAGGGGGAAAACTGGGTGTGAGAGATATTAAAAAAAGTCATAATGGCCAAATGTTGACCTCTGATTGGATATGTGAGGTAAGGGAGAATGAGAAACAGAGGACAATGCTGAGGTTAATGACAAATCTGAGGGAATGAAAGGATGGTGGTGGTCCTTTGACAGAAATGGGAAAATTAGGAAGAAGGGAAAGTGTGGAGGGAAAGAGAATAAATTCAGTTTTAGATGAATGAGTTTAAGATGTCTACGAGGCATCTGGGTGGAAGCATTTAATAGATATGGGATGAGAAAGCCTGGAACTGGATATATAGATCTGGGAGTTATTTGCAAGGAGATCATAATGGAACCCATGAAGGGTGATGAGTTTATGAAGAGAGAAAGAGAACACGGAGAGAAAAGATTGACCAGTATAGAGTCTCAGGAAGGGAGCCATAGTTAGGGGATGTGTTAAGGATGGTGAACCAGCCATAGAGATTCAGATGGAGGAATAATTGGGAGAGGAGAGTCATGAAATCCTAAAAAGAAGAGAAAATCCAGAAGAGCATGGTCAAAGGCTACTGGATTTGACAAGTAAGAGAGGACTGGTAATTTTAGAGAGAATACTTTCATTTGACCAGATGGTAACTAATATCCAGTGATCCCAGTTTTGAAATCAAAGGCAAAGAACAAATCCAATTTCATGGGAAGTAGGTAGGCTTAAGGCCCCACCTTCTCCTGGATGCCATGCAGCTTCCTGCCTAAACTGTCCTGTCTAGAACTAAACATCATATTTAAGAATTTATCTGGCCAGCTTTAGCAGAGGATAAAGGAGCCTCCTGATTTTTCTAAGTTGTGCCTCTGATGGGGGCTTGTGAAGATGGGACTGACTCTTCCCTTGCTTACTTTTAAATTTCATCAATCAAAGCTTGAACACCCCTACTTTGGCACCAGGTGGGGGAGTTCGAAAGTCACTTAGAGAGCTCTTTTTTCTTTCAACTCAATCATTCAGAAACTTATGAATCCTTTGATAAGAGTTTATACCCTCATAGGACTAGAGGTGGAACCTAAAAACACTGCCCCCCCCAGCAGTGCTAATCAAATTTAAAGACAGCAATGGATCCCCGTAAAGTGGAGGAAGGGACAGGAAGGAATGTAAAAAGGGGACTATAAAAGGTGATGAACTTCTTGTGCAAGAGACCTTCATCCTGAATTTTCAGGTTGAAGGAGCTTGGACTGAGACTGCAGCTCTTGGACTGCTTCTGGTAAGACTGCTCCTGGATCTTCTCCCTTTGGATCTTCTCCTGGGGAGGGAAAAGCTGACCTTCCTTTCCTGGCTCCTGGAGAGATTAGTTCCGGAGAATCCTCCCCTTTTTGGAAGAGGCCTCCTGGGTTGACCCCTTGCTTAATTCAACACCAAGTCCTCCTACTGAGGGGGTTAATGAACCCTGCATGGGTTGAGCTGGGACCGGAGCAACATTTAGGGTGATAAGCTAGACTTCTTACTCTACCCTTTTTTACATTTCTCTACTTTCACTCTTTCCACCTTCTTGTAAATAAAACTAACTAAAAGTCATTTTGGCTTGAGCTATATTTTTAAATTGGTGACCACAGTATTACCTTTAAGTCCTCATATATTTAGTCCAACCATAAAAATTTAATTCCTTATAGGCTCAATGAGCCACTTTCAATGGAAACCAGAGGAATACAGAGGATGGAGAATACTATGGGGTGGCCTAGTTGGGGAACACCTTTTGAAGGAGGTAGGCAGTTGAGTGGGCCTTGAAAAGAAGGCCCTGTGGCATACATAGTAGAACTGAGTGTGACCCTGAATGAGTCCTCTCAGAGGGGGACTCATTCACACTCCTAATTCAGGGCTCCTGCCTTTTCCTCACAAGAACTGCAGGGGGCAGCTGGGTGGCTCAGTGGATTAAGAGTCAGGCCTGAAGACAGGAGGTTCTGGGTTCAAATATGGCCTCAGACACTTCCTAGCTGTGTGACCCTGGGCAAGTCACTTAGCCCCCATTGCCTAGCCCTTACCACTCTTCTGCCTTAGAACCAATACACAGTATTGATTCTAAGACAGACAGTAAAGATTTAAAAAAAGAAAAAAATTATAATAGCTGGTTTATAAGCCATCGATTCATGCAGAAGAAATAGAAATAATAATAACAATTAATAATAACATCAGTGCCACTTCCTTACAAAAACTGTTATGGAGAGGGCAAGGATGATCATTATTCTTTTACAGAAAAGGAAACTGAGAGTCAGGGAGTTTAAGGGACTTGCCTAAGGTCATTCAGCTAAGTAAATGGTGAATTCTAGATTCAAACTCAGATCTGCTGAATGAGTTTATTGTACTTTCCACAATGGAAAGATAATTCTATACAGATAATCCCAAAAAAGACAGTGTGGTTCAGGAGGATGGACCTGGAATCAGAGGGCCCCAGTTCAAATCACATCCTACCAATTTTCTCCTAGAGGTAATAGGGAAAGATTGAAGTTTTCTGAGAAGGGGAGAGGTAAACAGTTGTGTGTGGGAAATGGGCCTCAGTTTTCTCATCTGTAAAATAGGCAGATCCAACTGCCAAGTCTCAAAGGCTCCTTCCCAGCTGGCATTTCTTTGTGTTCTCGGCCCTCTGTCCTTTGGACCTGGACCCTCTTTCTAGCCTCATGAACAGCAAGGGAAAGGGAAGAAAAGTCGGGGAAGTGAGCCAAATCACTTGATTATTTTCTACTTTATTACTCCAAATTAACGACCACAATAAAGCTCCAAAAAGTCCAATATTTACACAGGAAAAAAGTACAAAATTCCCCCCAAAGTTCTTCAGTATTTTTTTTCCATTTTTTTAAATTACAAAGTAATAAAAAGATTTACTCTTTAGTTAAAAAAAAGAAAAAAAAGACAGAGAAAGAGGGGTAAATAAATTAGGAAAAACAGCCCAAAACAAAAGCAAAAACCAAACAAGAACAAAAAACTTGTGTTAAATAGAAAGCATTAAAAATAAAAATCAAATTCCCCACAGGCATCTCATTCTCTCATGGATCCCATAGGGGCTGTGGTGGCCCCAGCTCTGGGGTAACAGGGCAGCAGAAGGTCACAGAGGGAGGGTTGGTGCCCCCAGCAGATGACTGGAAACCCAAGAGCCAATTTCTTCCCATTTGTCCATGGTAGTAATCGTTCCCAAGGATTTCTTTTTTCCAACAAGGATGGTGGGAGTGGGGGTGCTCCCCTCCGCTGTAGGACTGGATCCGAGGAGGGCAGCCCAGGAGAGAGGCCTTCTGGGCATCAAAACTGGGAGAGCCAAACTGAAGAGTGAAGGGGTTGGGGGGAGAAGGGGCCTGCTGTCCCACAGCATCCTGCAGGGACCCTCCCAGGCCCTTAACGCTCATCCTGGAGAATACACAAACCCAATAGACACACACAGACAGGCACGCTCTCGGACATACCCACAGCCACACCATCCATCACTGCCCCCCACCCCCACCCCCCTACCCCAGCTTCTGGGAAATCCTCTTGAGGCTCCGGGGTCACAGCCGCCTTCCCTTCCCTGCCAGGCTCCAGGGGGTAGGGAGAGAAAGAGGTGGGCCCAGGCCTCCAACTCAGCCCAGGCCAACGCCTGCATCAGTGCTAAGAAGAGAATGGCGAGGGGATGCCACGGAAGCATCCAGTGACTTGAGCTCGGTGGCCCCACGAGTGACCCTTGAAAGCTGGAGTCTTCTGTGGCTTTGAGGCCTGTCGAACCAAGAAACCCAAGCCCCCATGGACAGAGTCAGGGCCTCGAGGGTGTCATGAGTTTACTTTCACAGAACAACATGAAATCCAGACAGCTTCTGTCCATCCACGCCTTCCTTTTCCTCTTCATCCAGAGGTTGGCTCCTTGGACACGGAGGAGGTTGGGATCAACATTGACACAGAGAACAGGAGTGTGTGGTGGGAAGGCAGAGGGGTTCTGACCCCTGGAGACTCCCGAGCCTGGGCTTGAAGGAGGAGGAGAGAGCCCCACCACCACCACCACTGTGCAGGGGGACGGGGCAGGCATAAGGAGGGGCTTGGCAAGGCTCCAGGAGGGGTGAGTGGTGGCGTTCCCAAAAGGGCCCCTCGGTGGGGTCTAGAGGGCAGAAGGCAGACTGGGGAAGAAGGCAGACACCAGGGCCGGAGATCGGTGCAGTGGGAGCTTCGTGTCTCTTCTCCATTGGCAAAAAGAAAAAAAAAGGAAGAAGAAGAAGAAAGAAAGGAAAGAAAGAAAAACCCCAGACAGCAACAAAAATCTGTTGTCTGCTTTGTGGGATTTTTTTTTCATTTTCTTTTTGTTCTTTTTTTTAAGTGTTTTTAAATTTTTTTAAAAGAAAAATAGAGTGAAGACACTAGAAGGGGGACAAAGAAAGAGAAAGAATTAGGACTGACCTCTGTCCTGTATCCCAGTAACTCCCTACTTCCCTTTGCACATGTCCTACTCTACTCTGAGAAACCATCTCCTTGAAGGTAGGGCACAGAACCCAAGAAAGGGTTCACATTAGGCTTCCAACACTTCCTAGCTGTGTGCCCCTAGGCAAGTCAATTTACCCTGGCCCTATGCAATCTTTAATTAATCTTTACTGAATCAGATTTATCAGCAGGTCCAGAAATCCTGCCCTTCTAAGTCAATGTCCCCAAGGGAAGGGAATAGGGTAGTCCATCTTTCCCTGAGCCTTCTCTTTATGTCCCTGGTGCCCAGCACAGAACAGGTGCTTAATAAATGTTGGATGACTCTCTAGAGTTCATCTGCCTCCCTTCTCTCCCCCATTCCATCTTCCAAAAGAAGTATGCCCAGATGGAGGCTGGGATACCCTATTGCTGCCCTTAGACAGGTCCTAAAGGTGGGGATATAGGCAGGAGGATAAAGTCCAGGGGATTTGGTCACCCAACAAGAAGGTGACTTACCTAAGCAAACACTGGTCCGGTGGCGTCTTCCCCTCACTTCCCGAGGTGATCAAATGGCACGCTTGTCTGGAGGAGAAGAAGGGGGGTCTAGGTTATAAAGGATTATGGACAGAGCTGGAATGCATCGTGGAGGCTGTCTAGTCCAAACACTTCAATTTACATATGAGGAAATGGAGGCACCAGAGAGGAGACAGAGTCTACTTGTAAAAAAGGAAACTGTAGCTCCCTTCAACACCCCCCCAAAGGTCACACATGTTAGAAGTCTCTGAAGCAGGATTTGAACCTAGGTCTCCCTACTCTGTCCACAATGATACACAGCTTCTCTAGCCTATAAGCTTGGGGAAGGCAGGGGCCAGGTTTCCTGTCTTGGAGCTTTCCTTCAGGACCTCATCAAGGCTTGGGGGCATAGTAAGTCCTGGCAGTCTCTGGCATTTCCTTGCTGGGTAATGATGGGAAATTTGATACCCCCTCTCTAAAGTCTCAGTTTCTTTATCTGAAAAATGAGGATAAAAGAAGCACCTATCTTGAAGGATTAATGTGAAGACTTGATGAGTCAGTGTATGGATGGCAACTGTTGGGATTTTAGTGCACACAGTGGGAGAATGAAAAGAATAAATCCATTTTAATTCAGGATCCTAAAGATAGCTGAGGGTGGGACAAAGGACAGAACCCAGTGGTCTGGACACCTGGCTCAGGGTTCTGTTCAGGTTGGCCAACAGCTACAAACTTCCTTAAAAATGGCCTTGAGGTGGGCAGCTAGTGGATCGAGAGCCAGGCTTGGGAATGGGAGGTCCTGGGATAAAATCTGGCCTCAGACACTCCCTAACTGGGTGACCCTGGGCAAGTCATGTAACCCCCATTGCCTAGCCCTTACTACTCTTCTGCCTTGGACCAATCTACAGTATTGATTCTCGGATGGAAGGTAAGGGATTGAAAAGAAATGGCCTTGGGCTGGAGGAAAAGTAGGTCAGAGCCTTCTTTTCTCACCCCACTTCACATCTGAGGTCAGGCAGGAACTCCACACCTGGAATGAATGAATCTACTCCCTCCTTTCTTTCTTCTCTCTCCCAAGTAACTAATGACTTCAGAAGCACCAAGTCCCACAGCCTTTTTTGGTCCCTCTTCATCCATCTGGGCCACTCTGCAGTACCTAACTGATGACGACTTTGTATTCCTTGACATTCTTGCTTCCCTAAGAGTTCATGCTGCCACCTTCTCTTGGTTCTCCTGCTACCTGCTTGCCATTCCTTTTCTTTTCTTTTTTTTAATTGTTTATTTTTATTTAGAATATTTTTATGATTTATAATCCCCCCCTCTCCCACTTTCTTCTTCCCCTTTCCAAAGCCAACAAGCAGTTCCACTGGGTATCACTGTTCAAAACATATTTCTGTTATTCATATTTGCAGTAGAGTGATCCTTGAACATCAAAACCATTCCTATCGCACAATGTGGTTGATCATTTTTTTCTTTTTTTTTCTTTTAAATTTTATTTTTTTAGAAAAATTTTCCATGGTTACATGATTCATGTTCTTACTTTCCCCTTCACCCCTCCCTTCACTCTCCCCCATAGCTGACTCGCATTTCCGCTGGTTTTAACTTGTCATCTTGTCATCTTGTTAACTTGTCATCCATCAAGACCTATTTCCATATTATTGATAGTTGCATTGGTGTGGTCGTTTCGAGTCCACATCCCCAAACATGTCTGCATCAAACCATGTGTTCAAGCGTTTGTTTTTTCTTCTGTGTTTCCACTCCTGTAGTTCTTCCTCTGAATGTGGGTAGCATTCTTTTACATAAATTCCTCAGAATTGTCCTGGGTCACTGCATTGCTGCTAGTACAGAAGTCTGTTACATTCGATTGCACCACAGTGTTATCTGTCTCTGTGTATAATTTTCTCCTGGTTCTGCTCCTTTCACTCTGCATCACTTCCTGGAGGTCATTCCAGTTCACATGGAATTCCTCCAGTTTATTATTCCTTTGAGCACAATAGTATTCCATCACCAGCATATACCACAATTTGTTCAGCCATTCCCCAATTGAAGGTCATCCCCTCATTTTCCAAATTTTTGCCACCACAAAGAGCACGGCTATATTTTTGTACAAGTCTTTTTCCTTATTATCTCTTTGGGGTACAAACCCAGCAATATGTCTGGGTCAAAGGGCAGATGGTCATTTAAAGCCCTTTGAACATAATCCCAAATTGCCTTCCAGAATGGTTGGACCCATTCACAACTCCACCAGCAGTGTATTATAGTCCCAATTTTTCCATATCTTCTCCAACATTTATCATTTTCCTTTGCTGTCATATTGGCCAATCTGCTAGGTGTGAGGTGGTACCTCAGAATAGTTTTAATTTGCATTTCTCTAATCAGGAGAGATTTAGAACACTTTTTCATGTGCTTATTGATAGTTTTGATTTCATCATGTGAAAACTGCCTATTTATGTCCCTTGACCATTTGTCAATTGGGGAATGGCTTGATTTTTTGTAAATTTGACTTAGTTCCTTATATATTTGGGAAAATAGACCTTTGTCAGAGAGTTTTGTTATAAAAATGTTCTCCAGTTTGTTGCTTTCCTTCTAATTTTGGTGGCATTGGTTTTGTTTGTATAAAACCTCTTTACTTTGATATAATCAAAGTCATTCATTTTATATTTTGCAACATTCTCTATCTCTTGCTTGGTCTTAAATTCCTTCCTTTCCCACAGATCTGACAGGTATACTAATCTATGTTGACCATTCCTTTTCTATCTCCTTTGGTGGATCAGCCCCCAGGTCCTGCTTCCTAAGCCCAGGTTACCTCCAGAGCCCTCTTCCATTCCCTTTCTCCACTCTCTTTTATGGTGAGCTCATCATCATGGGCTTAATTATCACCTTTACACAGACAACTCCAAGCCCCAGACTCTCTCCTGAACTTCAGTCCCAGATCACCACCTGCCTGTTGGACATTTCAAATCAGATGTCCCTTGGCAGCAAGGTGGTTCAGTGGATGGAGAGCCAGGCCTGCTGGCCTCAGACACTTCCTAGATGGGTGACAAGCTGGGCAAGTCACTTCACCCCCATTGCCTAGCCCTTACTGCTCTTCTGCCTTGGAACTGATACAAAGAATTGATTCTAAGAAGGAAGATAAGGGTTAAAAAAAATCAGAGGTCATAATGACCAATATAGGAATTAAAAAAATTTTTTTTGCTTGACTATGCATGTTTATTAGAGAGGTCTTGGTGTTTTGATTGGGGTCCCTGCTGGGAAGGTGGAATACAAAGGAGATGGACTTTTCTTCATTGAAAAAAAAAATAAAATTAAATGAAAACAAAACAAGCATCCCTAGACTCAACATGCCCAGAACTAAACTATCTTTCCCCTCAAATTCATTTCTTCCACACTTTCTTATTTCCACTGAAGACACCATTATCCTTCCAGTCACCCTAGGTGGCATCATCCCTCGTCTATTTTTAAAATTTTGTTCGTTTTTTCCTCGGATTTTAGCCTTTCTACTCCTCCGAGTCAATCAGCTGTGAAGTCTTGTCACCAATCCCTTCTCTTCCCTCCCACAGTGACAATCTCAGTTCTGGCGCATCCCAGGTTGCCAGGACCACAACTTCTTCACTGCTCTCACCATCTCCAGGCTCATTCCAATCCATCCTCTGTAGGATGGCAAACCTGTCTTCCCAAGCCTGATCCTGTCACTTCCCTTTCTCCAGAAGCCTCCGGGGTTCCAGGATCAAATACAGACTCCTCCTCCTCCTCCTCCTCCTCCTCCTCCTCCTCCTCCTCCTCCTCCGATTGGCTTTGCCATCTGGCCCCGACTTCCCTTTCCAGACTTATTACAGCCCTTCCTGCACTCCCTGGCTTCCTTCAAAGCTCCTGTTCCTGCCCTATGAAACCCTTCCAGATCCCCTACACGCTGACGCCCTTCACCCTGGAAATGCCTCGCTCTCTATCTTTCATTTGGCCCCTCGTGCTTTACCTTCTACCCCAGGAAGGCGCACGTTCCTGGAAGGCGAGGAGGATTTCATTTGGGTTTCTCCGCATCTTGAGCGCCTTACTGAGCATCTAAGCCTCTATAACGGCTCTGTAAGTCCCTTAAGGAGATCTGGTTAAATGCGGGAGGGAAGGAATGAAGCGCGCATGCGCCAGCGGCAGCGGAACCACTCACCTGTGATGCTGAAATCCGGGACACCTCTTGGCGTCCGGTGAGGTCGGAAGAAGAGACGTTGGCTGGGGCCCCGCGGTGTAGCCTCATGCTCACCTTCCTCTCCCGGTCTACCCGTGAGATCGCTCTGGGAGAAGTATTGCCTAGAGGTACAGAGAAGACAAGACACGGGCATGGGGCAGGAGTTTGGAGGACCTGGGTTCAAATCCCAGCGCCGACACTTAGCAGTGTGACCCGAGGCAAGGGATTCAGTTTTTAGCCTCTAGGCTTAGAACAATTCTTTGTCCTGGGGTGGGGGTGGGAGGGATCCCTCCTAGCCCTCCCCCAACCTCTTCCCAGCCCCACAAACTCACCAGCTTGCTGGATGCGGGAGGCTGGGTTGGTAGCCACGGGTTCTGCCACATTGCGGAGGCGGTTGGCAGTGGCACCAGCAGGGGGTCCTGGGGGGAGGGCCCGCGTAGCAGACCCTCGCAGCTGTCCCATTCTCTCCTCTCTCTCGTGCTCCCGCCGCTCTCGGTCCATATCCTCGGGGTTCCGGGCTGCACCCTGCTGGGACGGGGGAAGAGGGAATGACAAAATAGGGATGGGGAAGAGTTTGGCATCGCGCCACCGAGGAAATAGCGCCATTAGCCCACAGAAGGGAATTCCCAGACTAGGGGGATGAGGAAGGGAGGGCAACCAGCCGGAGTTCCAGAAGACACCGTAGAGATCATTTTGTCCAATGCCCTCATTATGGAGAGAAGAAAATGGAGGCCCAGAGGAGAGGCAGTGACTTGCCCAAGATCACACCGGTTATGAGACAGAAGAACCAAAATTTGAACCCAGAAACTCGCAGATCAAGGCCAGAAGAGAGGAGGAACATGAGATGAAGGAGAAGGTTGAAAGGGTTCAGAGCAAAAGGCAGAAGGGGGTGTTCTGTCATGCCCGCTATACTCCCCAGCCACCCCTTCTGGCTCCTGGGGGGCACAGGGGGGTCTCCCTTTGTGCTCCCAGAGCAGTTCCTCTGACAGCCAGGGAAAGGGAGCCCTGGTGCTGGAGGCTAGAGCTGGGTGGGACCAGCCAGGAGCCCCTAGGGGACAGAGGCTGTGAAGAACCTTGGGGCTCTGCTCTTCAGCAGCATCCCCAGTTTGGAAGGCAAGGTCCAGGAGAGAAAGAAAGAAGCCAGAGAGCTGAGCGAAGAGCCAGGGGTGGCAAGTTACCTAATTGGTCCTGGGGCACAGCGCAGGGAAGGGCAGGGGGATGGCTGGAAGGGGGCCGCATCTGTAGAGGAGAGAGCTCAAGGCTGAGTTGGGGGGCACATATTCATACACCTTTAATCCCAAAGTGGCAGTGGGGGGCAAGGGGGCAGCTGAGAGGAGCCCATCTTTGGGCTCCCAGGAAAGAAGGGAGGGGTCCTGAAGGGACCTTCCCCCCTGTGGAAACACTCAATTTCCATACACCTGAAGTTTCACCAGTACAGGGAACTCCCAAATGAGGAAACTCCCTTTACCAATTCCGGTGTGCCCCTTCAAAAGTTGCCTGTGGTTGGTGAGAAATGAAGTAACCAGCAGTGGGACTTGAATTCAGGTCCCAGCTCTCTATCCACTAAACCAGGGGTCTGCAACGTATGGCTTTTTCTGCAGGAGCCATAAAGTCCATTTTTTTTTAGGCGCTGTCACAGGAGCGCGCACTGTGAGCACTGTACGGCTCTCACAAAATTACATTTAAAAAAATGTGGCATTTATGGTTCTCACGGCCAAAAAGGTTGCCGACCCCTGCACTAAACCATGCTGTCTCTAGTGTTTGGGGTTAAGATGTTAAAATGACATAAGATGTCCTACTCGGGGAAAAAAACCCCACCTCTTTTTCCTTTATTGATTCATGAGGACCCACAAACATTCCACTTTAGAACTACCAAAAAAATCTTCCATTTTATCTGCCGGACATTTCCATTTAAACCAAAGAGATCCAAGGGAGATCTTTGTGAAGTGGGCAAAACCCTCCAAGACCATAGGAGTCCAGGCCTTCTCTAGGTGTTGGAAATGATGGGTGCTGCTAAATTCAAGGGGAATCCCAGAGACCTAGATCCCAGAGTTGGAAGGAACCTCATGAGGTAGCTCTCAACCTGTAGCTGAAGGGGAATATCCCATTGGATTTCCCTAATGAGTGACTTCCAGCCCCGATCCTAAGAAGAAGAGCCAGCTTCCTGGGGAGTCCCGAATGCCACAAGTAGCTCAAGAAAGGCCTGCTAGTATCTATGATCACCAATTGGAGAGGTTGCTTGAACTGCTTGTATGTAAGATGTGCTTTGGATCCTGTCCCTACCCCAGTCCCAAGCTTTGCAATTACCAGGCAGCAGATATGTGTAAGTTGGATGGGTGGGAATGCATGTTCCACCCAGCCAGTCCCACTCCTCTCCATGCAAACCTCAGCAAAAGGAGCTGTCTTCTCTGATAAAGGCCTTATTTCTCAAGTATATAGAGAACGGAGTCAAATTTATAAGAATACAAGTCATTCCCCAAAAGATAAATGGTCAAAGGATATGAACAGGCAGTTTCCAGATGAAGAAATCAAAGCTATCTATAATCATATGAAAAAGTCCACATTGAATAGAGAAATGGAAATGAAAACAATTAGGAGGTACCACTTCACATCAATTGGATTGGATAATATGACAGTAAAGGAAAATGGTAGATGTTGAAGGGAATGTGGGAAACTTGGGACACTAATCCATTATTGGTAGAATTGTGAACTGATCCAACCATTCTGGAGAGCAATTTGGAACTATGCCCAAAAAGGGTTACAAAACTGTGCATCCCCTTTGAATCTGTAATACCACTACTAGGTATGCACCCCAAAGAGATCAAACAAAAAAAGTGGGAAAAGACCTATTGGTACCAAAATATTTAAAGCAGCTCTTTTTTGTGGTGGCAAAGAATTAGAAATTAAGGAGATGCCCATCAAATGGGAAATGACTGAACAAGTTGTAGTGTATGATTGTGAGGAATACTATTGTGCTATAAGAAATGATGAGCAAGATGATTTCAGAAAAAGCTGGAAAGACTTCTATGAACTGATGAAAGGTGAAGTGATCAGGATGAGAAGAATATTGTACACAGTAATAGCAATAGAGTATGATGATTAACTATGAATGACTTGCTATTCTCAGCAAAACAGTGATCTAAGATAAACTAAGGACTCATGATGAGAAATGCTGTCCACTTCCAAAGAAAGAAGTAACATAGTCTGAATGCAGATCAGAACGTACTATTTTCTACTTCATTATTTTCTTGGTGTGGCTTTTTTTTTTTGCTTTTGTTTTCTCTGAGTCTTAAAATGGAAATTATGTGATCGTACATGTATAACCTAGATCATATTGCTTACCATTTCAGAGAGGAAGGAAGGAAGAGAAGGAGGGAGAGAGTTTGGATCTCAAAGTTTTGGAAAATGTAGGCTAAAAATTATTATACAAAAACAGGAAAAATAAAATATTATTTTAAAAAGGAACCATCTTAGAGAATAGAGAACATCAGGCTTGGAAATACAAAGGCCTTCTTGCAGCAACTCCCACATAATACTACATCATCATCTCTGGGTCTTGGCACCAACCATCCTCCATGCCTGGAAGGTCTTCCCTCTGCCTTGGAGAACCTTCCCTTCCTTCAATACTGAACTCAAGCACCATCATTTCTATATGAGATTTTTCCTGATCCCCTCCTAGATGCTAGTAGTGGTTCCTCTGTCACAAGCAGCCTTGTATTAATTCTGTATATATTTATATATGTAACTATTGTCTCCCCTGAGAGACTGAAAGCTCCTTAAGAGCAGAAACTGTTTTTTTTCCTCTTTATATTCTTTGTGCTTAGCATAGCCTCTAGCACACAGTAGGTGCTTAATAAATGTTTACTGTTTGATAACAACAGGTCCTGAATTATTAGAGAAGGTATTGAGGGGATTCCAAGGATCAATGCAGGGAGGGGATGGAGGAAAGTCAGGGTGCTACCTGAACCCCCCATGGTTCTCCCTAACTGAAGCACTGGAGTGACAAGGAATCCCATGAAATATGGCATCCCTCTTCTGCTTGAGTTCAATCTGGATGAGTATTTCAGTCATTTCTTAAACTTACTTCCTTTTCTCTATTCATAATAAAAACCTTTTTCACATCTGTCCTACCGGGCTTCCAAAGGAACTTAAATAAGCAAATAAAGACCTCAACCCTATTAGCAGTGTCTCAGATCCCCCTCTCAGGGAGTTACTGATTTGGCAGCTATATGGTACAGTGGATGGCACATTGGGCCTGGAGTCAGGAAGTTCCTGAGGTCAAATCCAGACTCACACATCCTAATTTGTGAGACCCTGGGAAAGTCACTTAATCCTGTATGCCTCAGTTTCCTCATCTGAAAATGAGCTGGAGAAGGAAATGGCAAACCACTCTAGTATCTTTCCCAAGAAAACCCCAAATGGGGTCAGGAAGAAGCAGACATGGTTGAAAAAATGACTGGATAACAACACTGCTGGGGGGTAGAAATGGAAGTGACCAATGTGAGAAGCCCTGGAAAAATGTAGAAGCAATTTTAAAAATTATTCCCTAAAGGAGAAAGATTCAGACAATACTCGCCTTCTTGCCCCATTCAGCCCTCACCCTTCTCAAAAGCCCCTTCTAGAGGCAACAACTTAGGAAAGCTATGAGGATGGAGGTGTCCCAAACTAGGATGGAGAATAGGATTTAGAATGAAAAGAGACCTAAAGATCCTATGGCACAAACCCCTCATTTTTCAAGGAGACACAGGTAAGAAATGGGTTAGCCAGAACTCCAACCCAGGCCCTTGTATGTCAAATCTAGCTCATATACATAGTCACACAGCTAATGGGGAAGAAGACTGGGAGGGCTGTCAAAGTCATCTCATTGACTGCTGCAGAGAACCATAGGCTCTCAGAGCAAAAGGGACCTCACAGGTGAGCCAGGAGCTCACTCTCCATTATTCCTCATGAGTGGGGGCCTGCTCTTTCCCCCTAGAAGATCTTCAGAGTTAACACATTTGAATAGGGCAGGTCATCAAAAGTCAAAGGTTCCCGGGGCTTACAGACTCCCAGTCACTCCTGCACTTCAATCCCCATGTCTATTCCCCAGACCAGATTCAGGTTTGAACTGTCTGACCTCTTTTTCTGGGCTCAGGACAGAAAAGAGGGAGGGAAAGAAGGAAGAAGAAAGGAAAGGAATGTCAAGAAACAAAGTGGAATCTTAAGAAACAAAGCCAAAGGGAAAGACCCTTAAAGGGCCAAGTGAGGGGATGGTCACATCCATCCCTCATCTTCTTCACTTCTCCGAGTGGTGGGCCAAGATCATGACACAGTCATTGGTATCATCATAATGACTGATATTTATATAGCACTCTAAGATTTTCAAAGTGCTTTATAAATAGTATCTCATTTGATCCTCACAAGAACCCTGGGAGGGAGGTGCCATTATGATCCCCATTTTACAGATGAAAAAACTGAGGCAGAAGGTCAAGTGACTTGCCCAGAGCTGCCTAGCTAGTAAGTGTATGAGGCAAGATATGAACACAAATCTTCCTGACTCCAAGCTCAGCACTCTATGTGCTAAGATCCAGTGGCTTACAAGATTTTGGCCCTTTTCCTTCTGGTATATCAAGGTGGGGTGAGACAAAGATGCAGACTAAGGCTGTACAGTATTTAGAACCAGGAAAGTAAGCGTTCTGCTCAGCTCTGCCTGGATCAGACCATAGTAGAACTCCTGAGCCCCATTTTTTCTAGGACATTGACAAACTGGACATGTTGGAGAAGGGCAAAGTGAACTGTGGAAGGAATGAAGACCATACCACACGCAGATGTCTCCACTCTCCATTGTCCCTCATGTATGAGTAGAGATGGATTCTGAGGAAATGGGGATGCTCAGCCTGGAGAAGGAAGACTTTGGTAATTGAAGCCTCAAGTATTTTTAGGGATGCCAAACAAAAAAGAGATTCACCCCATTCTATTTGGCCCCAAAGGCAGAACAAGAAACAGTGGTTGGAGGCTCCGCTGACTTGACTTTCAGCCCAGGGTAAAACATCCTGATGCTCAGAATTGCCCTGAAGTTGAATGGGTTTCCTCATAAGGTAGTGAGCTTTCTGTCACTGGAAGTCTTCAGGCAAAGGCTGGATAACTACTCATCAGAGATGTCGCCAAGGGTTTCCCTGTAGTCCCTTCTAGCCCCATATCTGTGATGTCTTACTATCAGCTTGTTTTCTGAAGATGTCCTCCTTACATGGGGAATCTTCCAAGTCACTATGGCCAACAGTGATGGGAGATCAGGAAAATGTCCATTCAAAGCAGTCAAATCCAAAATAAAGTGGACCCTTGTAGAAAGCCCAGCCACTGGGCCACAGCCAAGAAAGTGCCCATAGAATAGTGGGTGTAGGTGGTCCTACCAACCTTCCTAAGAGATGCCACCAACCTGAAGGTCTTGGGTCTGGAGGGAGCATCTGTTGAGCATTGCCTCATCTTGTCTGATATCCAAGTGACACAGATGAGAAAGAATCCAGAATGCCAGAAACCCAGCAGGGCTCTTCAGCCTTCTCCAAGATGGGCTCATCAGGAATCCCTCCCTTCTTTCTTTGAATGGATATCCTCAAGAGGTGGTGGATGGGCTCCCCCTCCTTGCAGGTCTTCAATCCATCAAATGTGTTACAGTGGGGGTTCCTTTCTGATATGCATTAGACTAAATGGCTTCTGGTATCTCCTCCAACTCTTAAAATTCTATGATTCCTAAAGGTTCTGTCCCAGAAGTCATACCCCTTGGTTCATCAAGCAGAGTCACAGCAGCTTGAACCCTCTTGGAATGGCTGATGATTTGGTATGATGTCCACAATGGAATTTCTTATAGTCCCTGAAAGGCGATCATGTCTTGGGAATTGGTGACCAATTTGTAAATGACAAGGAAGAAAAAATAGAACGCACACAGACAGACAGACAGACACACACACATATACACATTTTCCAGGATGAAGCCTTTGCATGGCTTCTTTGCCTCTGCCCCTTGGGCTGAATTGCTGAATTGTATACCCTCTCTTGAATCTCTAGCTTCTGGCTTAGAAAGAACAAATGAGAAAGCATTGTCGTAGCTATGGAGAAGGCCTGGAAAGCTTTCGTGTGGGAGGTGGCAACAGCAGTTTAGTGACCCTGTGGCAATGTTTCCCGAACCCTGGCTCCATCCTCTTCCCTGGCTCACCGTGTGATGTCCCTTTCCTACCATGGATGATTTCAGTTGTCCCTCATTTGGGAAAAAAAGTAGCCTCCTGCAGAGAGAAATATCAGGCATTCTGCAGGCCTTGAGGGCAAGGTAAGAAGTAGCCAGAATGAAACCACTGATTTTGGCAAGAGTGTCCATTATGTCAGCATACAGCCGGTGCTGACTAAATGCTGAAATACATCGAGCAGATAAGAGGAGCTTGAGAACCAGGTATCCCTGGAGGGGATCGGCCAGGAGGGGGCAGGAGACCTGCCCTTCAGGGAGAGCAGGCCCATGCTCCTCGGCATTGGCGACATTAAGAGACAGTCATGGCCAGATGAGTAAGGAAGAGGCCTTTTTAATGAGCTCGAGTTTGGTACAGAGATCACTGGTAGGCCATCAAGATGGCGGTCTAGTCCCATCTGGCATCCCCCTTCAGCATAAGGAAATGCACGTCATCCTCAGCTTCATCTCAGCTCTCTGGGCACATCAGAGGACCACCTCAGGATGCCCTCCTTGAGACTATCCAAGACACCTCGCCCGTACCCCTGGGCTCTGTCACTGTTTGGGGCAGGGCACGCCCTGGGGCCCCCTCCTGGCTCGCTCTTGGTCCCATTTTGGCCCCAGGCCGGGCGTTATCCACAGATCCTGCTTTAGTAGACATTCGTAGCTTTGTGCTCACGGTGTGTCCGTGAGGTCAGAACTGGGGCCCTGGGGTCCAGACCACCGGCCAGTGGCTAAGGTGGCCCATCTCCTCCATCTCCTCAACCTCCTCCACCTGCTCCTCTGCATGGCACTGGGTGCCCAGGGGCGTTGGGCACCTGGAAGGGGACACAGAGCAAAGAGTGGGGGAGCTCAGCTGCCTGGCGGCTGGGAGAAGAGCGCCGAGAAATAATCAATAGAAGCCGAGGGCAGGCCAAGCCAGCGGGTCCTTACCAGTACATGGGCTGGCCTGAGCGGCCTGGGTGTGAGCTGACGTCTTTCTCGAAAGAACGAGACTGTCCTGGGGTAGCTCCCTTTCCCGGAAGAGATTTAGAAGAAACAAGACATGGGGATTTGGGAAGTTCTAAAGCAGTCCCGACCCTCGTTAAGAACCCCTCGAGGCCCCTTCCAGCGAAGGCAAGATGGCGGCCATGCCAGAACAGACTCCCAAGGATGGCGCTTGGCCTTCCCCCCAACCCCGGGGGGAAGGGAAGGAGGGACGCCCTCGGCATCCTAGCTGTCAGCGAGGGAGGCTGGGGGGAAGAGGGCCACACGCAATGCAGCGTGGAGAGCAGCCACGGGGAAGAGGAGGGAGAGCAGCAGGGCCACGGCGAGGAAGGTGGTCAGGCAGCTGCCAAGGTACCCCCAACCCCCCCAGCGAGAAGCCTGGAGGAGGTTGAGGGAGAGAAGCCAGCTCTTCGGTCCCTGGGCCGCAGGATGAGCAGGAGACGGGACCTCGGCTCCGTCTCCAGCCTGGCCCTGCTGACAGAGACAGCAGTTACCCCAGTGGGGGCCACCTACCCTCTGCGCCCCTGCGGATGCTGCCTCTCGCCGGGACAAGGGGGAGCAGGGCACGGCCAGCCAAGCCGAACCCAGCAGCAGACCTCCAGCCCGCCTCCCGTCTCTCTCCACTAGCCTCCAAGGAGGGCGGCTCAGGAAGGGGTGGGGTGGGGGGTGACTCACGAATTTGAGCATGTTCCAGTCAAAAACATAGTCATAGGAGAAGCCCTGGCGATGGAAGAGGTTACGGAAGAGCTGGCGCAGGTAGGAGTAGTCGGGCTTGTCATCGAACCGGAGAGAGCGGCAGAAGTTGAGGTATGTGGAGAATTCAGCTGGGAGAAGGCCAGGGAGGAGAGAGGAGACAGAAAACAGGCAGAGTGACTCTCCCACCTAACAAATCTGCCCCCACCGAGCCCCAGATGCATTCCTCTTCTGGGACAGAGAAGGGTAAAAAGGCTTTTATTGGGACCAGCTAGGTGGCTCGGTAGATAAAGCCAGGCCTGGAGGCAAGAGGTCCTGGGTTCAAACTTGCCCTTAGACACTTCCTAGCTGTGTGACCCTGGGCAAGTCATTTAACTCCAATTGTCTAGCCCTTACTGTTCTTTTGCCTTGGAACCAATATTGATTCTGAGACAGAAGGTAAGTGTTTAAAAATATATACTATATTATATTGCATTATATCGCATTATTTTACATTACATTACATTACATTACATTACATTACATTACATTACATTATATTATATTATATTATATTATATTATATTATATTATATTATATTATATTATCTGCCCAAATGATTTTTTTCTAAAATGGGGCAGGGAAGCAGTCAGAATTAAGGGCATGGGGAAGCTGTCCATCCCTTTTAGCCATTCTGGAAACATCTTTTTTGTAGGTCATCCCTGCTCTCATTAGATTGTAAGATCTTAGGGGGCAGCTAGGTGGATACTTCCTGCTATGGAATCCTAGACAAGACACTTAACCCCCACTGCTCTTCTGCCTTGGAGCCAATACACAGTATTGATTTTAAGATGGGAGGTGAGGGTTTTTTTTTTAAATTAAAATAAAAATTTTAAAAAGATTGTTAGCTCCTTGAGGACAAGGACTGTCTTGAATCCTCAACACTTAGCACATAACTTTGTTGTTGTTTAGTCAATTAGTCATGGCTTACTCTTTGTGACCCCATTTGGGGTTTTCTGGGCCAAGATACTGGAGTGGTTTGCCATTTCCTTCTCCAGCTCATTTTACACAGAAGGAAGTTAAGGCGACAGGGTTAAGTGACTTGCTCAGAGTCACATAGCTAGTAAATATCAGGCTAGATTTGTGCTCAGGTCCTCATAGTGGACACTTAATAAATATCCACTGACTCCTGACGGACTAGTAAACCCAGATCTTGCCATTCCCTTCATATTTAGCCTTGATGAGAAAAAACCTTATAAGAACTGTGAACTTTGATCACTGTCACATTTGACCAGAGTTCAGGCATACTCAGGGTAAAGTTCCCCAGTTTGGCCTTCAAACATTTTTATTCTTTTCTTTTCTTTTCTTTTTGTTTGTTTGTTATTTAAAATTGTTTTCAGTTCCAAACTCTTTCTCCCACCAGTTCCTTTCCCACTGAGAAGGCAACTTAATGTATTTTTTAAAAACCAGAATTCATTAGCATAGGGCACTCCTGCTCTGCCAATTCAAGTCCCAAGGAAAAGCCTAAGTCAATGGCTCAGGGGACATTTAGAACTTAAAAGAGACTTTAGATGGCCTCCTTGACCTGGGCGCTGTATACATTTTTATATGTACTTGTTATGTCTCCCATTTGAAAGACGAAACTTGTTACTCACCTCCTGAGAGAGGTGATGGACTCCAGGTATCAAATGAGATTGATATTTTTGGACATGGCCAATGTAGGATTTTTTTTTCGCTTGACTAGGCTTTTTTTTCTTCAGTAATGTTTTGTTTTTTCACATTCGTTACAAGAGATTTGCCTTTCTTTTTCTTTTCTTTTCAAACTCTTACCTTCTGTCTTGAAATATTGGCTCCAAGGTAGAAGAGTGGTAAGGGCTAGGCAATGGGGGTTAAGTGACTTGCTCAGGGTCACCTAGCTAGGAAGTGTGTGAGGTCAGATTTGAACCAAAGACCTCCCATCTCTAGGCCTGACTCTCCATCCACTGAGCTACTCAGCGGCCTACCTTTTTCTTTTTTCAATGAGGAAGAAGGTGGGAGGAAGAGAAAATAGATTTTTGTTCATTGAAAAAAATAAAAATAAGGTTTAAAAAACATGTAAGATCTTTATTAGTAGGAATTGTCTCATTTTGTACACTTACATGTCTAGCTCCTATCATGGTGCCTGACATCGAGTAGGAGCCTAATAAATGCAGATTGGCTGATTCTTCTTCATGAAAGGTCTCTGAAGTCACTAGAGCTGTCCTGCCACCCAGGACTTCTCTTGTCTGGGTCCCTGAAAGAGCTAGGGACTGCTGGTCCCTTCTAAGCCACCTTGCTCAGTACCCAACCATGCCAACTACAAACTGGCCTCTGGCCCCAACCTAGTGGCCTGGTGCCAAGCAGGTAACCAGGACTCTGTCAGCACCTCGGACAGCACCCGCTGTATTTTTTTTTTTCCCTCCCTCTAAAAAGCATCTATGGTGTGACCATGTTAAGAATGGAAGCTTGTGGGGGATGCTGAGAGTGAACCCCCTTTTTAAATCTTTGTATCCCCAGTGCCCAGCGCAGTGCTTGGTGGTCTTGCTGACTGATTGCCCAATTCCAGGTTGCAAGCCTACTCACAGGGGTATCCTTTGCAAAGGACCTCAATGGGTGTGGACATCTTCTTCTCACTAATGCGTTCATACTTCTGCCTCTTGGTGGCTGCCTTGAGGCCCTGCCAGGGCAGGGAGCCCAGGTTGAAATACATGAGCACGTAACCCAAACTCTCCAGGTCGTCACGGCGGCTTTGCTCTGCAGGGGAAGAGAGGGAAGGAGACAGTCAGGCACCAGCTCATCCAGCCAGGAGGAAGGGGGGAAGGCACCAGAGGCCCCAGGCAGCAGAAGCCGAAGGGGCATCCATTTAAAATCCATCAGCTGGAAAACACTCTCCCCAGCCAAAGAAGGAGCTGTTGGAGTCTGACTGCAGACCAAAGCACCATCTTCCACTTTATTTCCTTCATGAGTTTTTTATTAATGGGTGATGTCTTCTGTCCAGGCAAGAGCAAAATGGAAATATGTAGTGCATGAAGGCACTGGTGTAACTTCTGTACTGCCTCAAAGAGGGGGGAGAGAGACAGGGAAAAAATCTGAATCCTAAAGTGTTAGAAAACAATTGTCAGAATTTATTTCTATAAGTAACTTAAAAAATATAAAAAGTAAAAGACACCAAACTCCATCATCCCAGAGAGGCAGTGTGGGCTAGACTTGGGTTTGAATTCCACCTGAGACACTGAGCAGAATAGCCATGGGCAAGGACCAGCTCAATCTGGACATTTTCCATCCCTCTTGTTTTTTTAAACCCTTACCTTCTGTCTTAGAGACAATACAGAGCATCAATTCCAAGGCAGAAGAGCAGTCAGGGCTAGGCAATGAGGGTAAAGTGGCTTGCCCAGGGTCACATGGCTAGGGGGTATATGGAGTTGGATTTGAACCCAGGACCTCCAATCTCCAGGCCTGGCTCTCTATCCACTGAGCTACCTAGCTGCCCTCTCTCTATCCCTCTTTTTCATGACTCTTGAAATCCTACAATCTCAGGGGGAAGGGACTTTAGAGGTGGTCTGTTTCAGTCTCTCAGTCCATGCAGTAATCCCCTCTGCAGCCTCTCTGACTAGTTGGCAGTAAGAGAGAACAGCACAGGTCATCCTGCCTCTCCCTCCCAGCCAGGGACACTGCATTATGACCAACACCAACATCAGCACTGAAGAGTGTTTGCTAAGTGAATAAAGGAAGCACCAAAAATCTCTTATGGAATGAGCCCTTTATGGGTTTCAATCCAGGTTGGGGAAGGGGCAATGTCATTCATTCCCATGACCATCATCCAACTTCAGGCCCTCATTTCCTCTTGCTTGGACTATTGCAATAGCCAAGTGATTACTTTCTTCTTTGTCTTTCTGTCTCCTCTTTCTCTCTGTCTCCCTCTCCCTCCTTCCCCCCTCCCCTCCCCACCCTTCCTCTCTGTCTCTTCCTCTCTCTCTCCCAGCCTCCCCAACTCTCTCTCCTCTCTCTCTCCACCTCTCTCTCCTCTCTCTCCCTCTCACCCTCTCTCCCTCTCTCCATCTCTCTCCCTCCATCTCTCTGTCTCTCTCTTCTCTCCATCCCTCTCCTTTCTCTCTCCATCTTTCTCTGTCTGTCTCTCCATCTCTCTGTCTCACCTCTCCTCTCTACCCCTTGTCTTCTTCCCCCTTCTCTTTCTCTTTTCTCTCTCTCTGCTCCTGTCCCTGTCCCTGTCTCTGTCTGTCTGACCACCTCTCTCCACTGGTGCAATCTTTCTTATGCATAGGTCCTTCCTCTCACTCCCTCACTCCCAAAATCTCAACAGCCCCCCTCACCCCCACCTCATCTTGCTGCCTAGGATAAAGCCCAAACTCCTTCACCTGGCATTCCAGGCCCCTTCCCAAGTTTGGTCCTCACCTATCCTTCTACCTTAGCCCATCCTGCCCTGTGATCCAGCCAGATCAGACCCCTCTACATTCTCTCCACATATGTTTTCCAGCTCCCCCCATGCTTTGTTCACATCATTTTTACACTTGCCCCTTCCCTTGCTCTATATTTCTATCCACCCTTCAAGGCTAAATTCAGGGGCTCCCCTTTATGAAGCCTTCCCTGACTCCCATCTCCCTCACCACAAGCGGTTTTCTCCTCTCAATCTCCCCTCTTATGTCAAGCCTCAGGTTCTGTCTCGTATTACAATTATTTGAGCATTCTCTATCCCATCTAGGCTGTCAGTTCTGTGAAGGGCAGAGATGCCTTTGTGGCTCCTCCAGAACCGAGTTCAGAGCCGCTGCAGGTACATCATGAATAGGTTTGGCTCGCCTAAGCTATTAAGGTTCAAATGTTGTGTTTTTTTTGGGGGGGGGGAGGTTAAACATTTTGTTAAATGGAAAAAATAAAATGAAATTTTAAAACATTTTAGAATGAATGAACAATTAGCCTCATCCTTCCCAGAAGCTCCAAACTCCATCTGCCTAGATCTGGGAATGACAAATATCAGGCCAATAAGAACCAATGGATCTTGGATTGGGTTCATTATTTTATTATTTTTTTTTAAACTCTCACCTTCCATCTTAAAATCGATACTGTGGATTGGTTCCAAGGCAGAAGAGCAGTGAGGTAGGGGTTAAGTGATTTGCCCAGGGTCACTCAGCTAAGAAGTGTCTGAGGCCACATTTGAACCCAGGGCTCTCTAGGCCTGGCTCTCCACCCAGTTTGGGTTCATTATACAGAGTCCAGGTTAGGAAACATGGAAGGAGACTGACAGGTTTATTATTAGTTACTACTGACTAATTATGAAGTGAGAATTCTAGTGCATCCCAGCTAGAAGGAGTATGAGGATAACAAAAGAGAGAGAGACATCCAGCAGCATCAATGTGAGCATCCAGGAAGCCCTCTGAATTCAGAGGTTACTAGGCCAGATCCTTCATGAGCGTATTGAACCTTCCTTTCCCTTAGGGTTTAGTGAGTATTGCTGTCAGTACCAAGGAGGCTCAAATAGTTTGTTAAATTAATCTGGTCCAATCCTCTTATTTTACATAATAATGATAACTAACATTTATATAGAAAATTTAAATTGTTTGCTTTTTCAAAGCCTCACCTGCCATCTTAGAATTGATCCTGTGGATTGGTTCCAAGGCAGAAGATTGGGAAGGACTGGGCAATGGGGGTGAAGTGACTCAACCAAGGTCACCCTGGGAGGAAGGATCTGAGGCCAGATTTGAACCCAGGACTTCTAGCTCTGGGCCTGGCTCTCTATTCACTGAGCTTCCTAACTGCCCCCAATAAGCACTCTTCTGATGAGCTTTTAAGGTCCTCTACGATGTGATCCCAACCTATTTTCCAGCTAGGAAGTGTTTGAGGTCACATTTGAACCCAGGACTTTCCGTCTCCTGGCATTGTAGTATTCCAGGAAGGCAGAGGGGAAGGCCTGGCCGTTGTAAGTGGCTTTAGGGGAAGCAGAGAGGATTTCCTAGAGGAGACAGATGGAGGCCAGGCCGGGTCCAAAGAGGCTGTGCTCTATCACACAATGGAAAGCCAGGGCTGGCCTCATCCCACCTGCCCACCGAGGGGCCACTCTCTCTGCTTCTTCGTTCCCGTCGAGCCCCTTCCCAATATCTCCAGAGCCAGAGCCTTCGCAGAGCCCCTCTACCTCAGCTAACTAAACAGCCTCAGGCCCTCCCTCCGAAGGAAGAGGCAGCTAGGAAGCTTCCCCCCACCTAGCCAAGACGAGCCCTCACAGTGGCCTGCGGACACCTACCTACTCATTCCCTGGTTTCAGATGGGGCTGCCTCATCGTCTTCTTTAACGAAACATGAACAAAAATAGTGTTGTTATATAAGATCACGGCCGTGCTCATGGGTAATTGCTCTCTAAGATCCTTGAGGGCACAGCACATGGGAGGTGCTCTATCAAAAGGATTTTTTTTCAGGGGCAGTTGGGCAGCTCAGTGGACGGAGAGCCAGGCCCAGAGGTAGAGGTTCTGGGTTCAAATCTGGCCTCAGACACTTTCTAGCTGGGTGACTCTGGGCAAGTCACTTAACCCCCTTGGCCTAGTCCTTCCCACACGTCTGCCTTAGAACCAGTATACAATATTGATTCTGAGATCTTTTAAGGGTTTAAAATTGAATGAATGAATGAGTTAATGAATAAATAAATAAAACAAAATTATTTCTTTTCCTTTTTAAAAACCTTACTTCTCCTCAATCAATGTCAATGCTAAGGCAGAAGAGCTTCAAGGGCTAGATAATTGGGGTTAAGTGACTTGTCCCAGGTCATATGGACAGGAAGTATCTGAGACTAGATTTGAACCCAAAGCCTCCAGGTCTGGTACTCTATCACTATTTTTTTTTCTCTCTATCACTATTTCTTGAATGAGGCTACCATCAGAATCTTCATTGGCCTCCCTCTATCCTGCCAAATCAACTTCCCACAATCTCAACACTCCCTTGCTCAAAGACCCTCCATGGCCCCTAGTGGACCACAAAATCAAGCCCAAACTCTTGATCAGACTCATTCCTCACTGACCTGGCATTCACTCCAGAAATGGAACTCCCAACTGATTTTCCAACATTTGCTCTCTCCCCTCCAGCCTGACCCAGCGCAGCACACAAAGGAGCTGCTGTTTAATGACCACAACGGGAGAACATTCTCCTTGTGCTTCCAGGACTGCGGAGCACCCAGCATGCATGTTTTTCCTTGAGTCTCCACCGTCACTGGATCCTGTCTATTATCCCCATTTACATTTTTTTTAATTCTTGTTTTTAAAAAACCATTTTTCCATGGTTCCACGATTCATTTTCTTTCCTTCCCACCTCCCAGAGCTGACAAGCAATTCCACTGTATCCCCATTTATAAAATCCTTACGTTCTGCTAGCTCTTTTAAAGAAATGAATATGGAAATGGGCTGGAGTGATAATATATTTATGTATAACCCAGCTTGTGAACTCTGGGAGGGGGGAAGGATGAGGGGAGGGAGAAAACATGAATCATGTAACCATGGAAGAAAAAGCAAATTAATTAATTACTTTTTATAAAATCCTTACCTTCTGTCTTAGTATGAATTCTAAGGAAAAAAAAGCGGCAAGGCCAGGCAACTACAAATAAGTGACTTGACCCCCTAGTTCTTTCCATTCTTGCCTCTTTTATTCCCATTTTTACAGATGAAGAAACTGAGGTGAAGAGAGATGATTTGCTCTTGGTCACTCAGCTCCTCAGTATTTGATGCTGTGTGAATGGAATTAGCTCACCCTCATTCATTTGTTCAGACTCTAGCCACCAGAAATAATGTTACCCCACCCAACTTAGAATTAAGTGGGGAAGGGGAGGTCTGTAACCCACACATGATAGTAAGTGACAAATCAAAAACAAGGGACTGCCCTTTGGGCAGTCCAAAACAATGTTGAGGCTGCCATTTGCCCACCTGAAATTGGAGGTGGATGCAGGAAGTGATGAAAGATGCTATCTTTTAAATATGATGGTAACTTCCTGTGAGGGGCTTTTGGTGCTTTGAACTTGGTACTGAAGGATCTCTGGTGAGACCTCAGGCTGCTTCCCTTGAATTGTCACGTGGGTAAGTTAGGCTGACTCTCTTTCTCTTCCCTTGGCGTTTCTGGAGGCTCTAGCCTTAGGGAGGCCTCTCTTATTGGAGGAGGCCTTGTGGCTAGAAGCCTTGTTTAATTAACCTCTGTGCCCCTCTGCTGGGGCCTCTAAATTCCTACCTGGTTCAGGCCTCTGGTCAGGGCCAGAGTTTCTCTCTCTCAATTTCCCTACCTTCAACCTTCCTAATTGTAAATAAACTGCCATAAAAGTCATCCTGACTTGGGTCTATTTTATTTTGAAATCGAGCTAATTGATTTCTGGCAACCATACCTTAAATATCTAGTCTCCCCTCTTACAATGCTGAATTTGGATCCAGGACTTTCTTAACTACAAGTCTGTTCTCTATCTACTATGACATCTAGCTGAAAAAATGATGAGGGGGTAGCTGGGTAGCTGAATGGATGGAGATCAAGGCCTAGAGATGGGAGGTCCTGGGTTCAAATCTGGCCTCAGATATTTCCTCCCTGGGTGATCCTGGGAAAGTCATTTAACTCTCAATGCTTAAGCATTGCCTTTCTGCCTTGGGGCTGTTACTAAGACACAGAGTAAAGATTTTTTTTAAAATGACTAGATGGCTGTTGAGGTCTCTCCCAGCTTAGAACTAGACTGCTTGGATGTATGATACTAAGCAAATGCCTTCCCTTCCTTGGCCCCAGGCTTCTTATCAGTAAAACAAAGAGGCTGGACAGTCCTTATCTAGGCTCCAATGACTAGGCATCCCCAGGCTTAGGGATCAATTTTTCAGGCTCAGCAAGTGGCAAAGTGACAGAAGAACCCTGAGCTGTGTCAGGGGAGGAAAAGCCCACACTGACAAAATTACACACACTTATGGACTTACATTAAGTATTTAAAAAAAAATAAAGCTTAAACCCTTACCTTCTGTTTTAAAATCAATACTAAATACTGGTTCCAAGGCAGAAGATTGACTCGCCCAGGATTATACAGCTAGGAAGTACCTGAGGTCATTAAGTATTACTTTAATGACAACTTGCTAAAAGATGGAGTTGGCTCAGTGGATTGTAAGCCAGGCGTAGAAACAGAGGTCCTTGGTTCAAATTTGGCTTCACATACTTTCTAGCTGGGCAAGTCACTTATCCCCATTGTCTAGTCCTTACTGTTCTTCTGCCTTGGAACCAATACACAGTAGTGATTCTAAGCTGGAAGGTTTTTTTTTTAAGGGTTTAAAGGGTTTCTTAAAAATTAATATTCTTGGGGGCAGCTGGGTGGCTCAGTGGATTGAGAGCCAGGCCTAGAGGAGGTCCTAGGTTCAAATCTGGCCTCAGACACTTCCCAGCTGTGTGACCCTGGGCAAGTCACATGACCCCCATTGCCTACCCTTACCACTCTTCTGCCTTGGAGCCAATACACAGTATTGACTCCAAGACGGAAGGTAAGGGTTTTAAAAAAAAGTTAATATTCTTCATAGCTGAGCTCTTTGTGGTGGCAAAAAATTGGAAAATGAGGGGCTGCCCCTAGACTAGGGAATGGCTGAACAAATTGTGGTATCTGCTGGTGATGGAATACTATTGTGCTGAAAGGAATAAAGAACTGGCGGAATTCCATGTGAACTGGAACGACCTCCAGGAATTGATGCAGAGTGAAAGGAGCAGAACCAGGAAAACATTGTACACAGAGACTGATACACTGTGAAACAAACTAATGTAATGGACTCTGCTACTAGTAGCAATTCGACAAGCCAGGGCTCTCCTGAAGGACTTATGGGAAAGAATGCTATCCACATTGAGAGAAAGAACTATGGGAGTAGAAATGCAAAAGAAAAACATATGACATCACTTATCACATGTATATAAGGGGATGTGATTTGGGGTTTTGGCATTAAAATATTGCTGTATGGTAAAAATAAATGTGGAAATAGGTATCAAGTGATAACATTTGTACAACCCAGTGGAATGGCTTGTCAGCTCTGGGAGGGGAGAAGGGAGGGAAAGAAAATGAATCATGGAAACATGGGAAAATATTTAAAAAGTAAAAATAAATAAAAAATAAAAAATTTAATATTCTGCAGACTACTGCAAAAGTCAATAAAAGGACTCTTTTGTGATTAAGAATGCTGGGACATAAGCCGGTCCTCTTTAGGATCCTCAGACAACTCCAATAGCAGATAGGATGATGAGTAAGACACGGACGTCATACCAGCTACTGCTGTTGCTGGTTAGTACTATTCATGGTACTCCTACAATGGGGGCTCAAGTCTGTAGCCCAACTTGGAAGCCACGAGGACTCAAGAGGACAATCACTCCCACGCTCAACCCAATTCTTGCTTCCCCCAGTTCAGGCCACTCACCGATGCCCAAGTGGGTGTTGATGGAAGCATAGCGGGCAGTCCCAGTCAGGTTTTTGTTTTCCCGGTAGGGGATATGCTGGTGGGTGCGGGCATCCCGATATTTCTTGGCCAGGCCAAAGTCGATGATATATACCAGGTTTCCTTTCTTGCCCAGGCCCATGAGGAAGTTGTCGGGTTTCACATCTCGGTGGATGAAGTTCTTAGAATGGATATACTCGATGCGGCTGATCTGGGAAAGGGGGGAGAGAGGGTGGAACCGTGAGTGCCCCAATTCCCAGGGGCTGGAGGAGAGAAAGCAAAAGGGGCACCATCTGGTAGAAGGCCAGGTTGGGGGAAGCTCTGCCACCAGCACAGCTCCTGTCCTAAAATGTCTCCAATAATTCGACTCTGCCCCCTGAAAAGGCCCTGCCTCTCCTGCCTCAGAGAGCCTTGTTCATGCTGCACTCCGTGCCTGGAATGCCCTTTTTGACTTCCTACCCATCCAACCTGTCCTTTCCAAATGCCAATTCTTCCAGGAAGCTCTCTCCATTCCCTTCCTTTGCTAACTATCTTCTCTGATCTCAGAGTCAAAATGAAATAGACCCTGCCCTCAAGGAGCTTACACTCTAATGGAGGAAATAGCAATACACACACATAAGGAAATACCCCCAAAAATTATATGTATGAGTGTGTGTATTATATGTATAATACACACATTACACACACACACACACACACACACACACACACACACACACACACAGAGGTGTTCTGTAAGTCAGTGCAGTTGAGTCAGACCCAGAGACAGGAGGTCCTGGGTTCAAATCTGGCCTCAGATGCTTCCTAGCTGTGTGATCCTCGGCAAGTCACTTAACCCCCATTGCCTATCCCTTATCACTCTTCTGCCTTGGAACTAATACACAGTATTGATTCTAAGACGGAAGGTAAGGTTTAAAAAAAAGCTATTAAAGCTTCAGATTGCTCAAAGACTTTGAGGACACCCTGTAAACATTCTAGGTCCAGCATGCTATGGCGCCCCCTAGTGACCTCTTTAAGGTCATCAAAGTGATTTACACTCATTCTCTGCACCTCCCAATAATCCAGAGGAGAAAGCAGATCTAGAGGTGTTTCTATTTTCTTTTTCTTTTTTTTTTCAATTTATTTATCTATTTTTTCCGGTGGTGTTTTTTTTTCTTTTTCTTTTTTTTTTTAAATATATTTATTTTTTTCTGGTAGTGTTTCTTTTTTCTTTTTCTTTTTTTAAAATTTATCTTTTTTTTCTGATGGTGTTTCTGTCATCATTTTTAAACTAAGGAAACTAAGGTGTAGAGAGTGGAAGTCAACTGCCCAAAATGGTACAGTTAGAAAGTAGAAGCTGGGCTCTCTAGTTTGTCCCATGACCCTCCGTCTCTGCAAAAAGCCTAGAGCAGGAGTCAGCAACCACGACTCTAGTCTCTCAGCTCTTCTGATAGTGGCCTGGATGACCTTAGTCATTTCCCCCTCGGAGGCTTCAGGTGGTCCATTTGCACACTCTCTCCACCTCTTCGTTTTAATCTAGCTTTACCCCAGAGACAGCCTATTGCAGTCATCCTCACCTCCAGAGGCTACTTTTTCTCCTAAATGGTCTCTCTACAAATACTCCAGAATGTGTGCCTTCCATCTTCACTCAACAAACTTTCTTCTTTCAAAAGCTTAAGATCATAGGATCATAGATCAAGAGCTGAGAGGGTCCTCAGAGGCCCCTCAGTCCAACCTCCTCCCTTCACAGAGGAGGAAACTGAGGCTACTCAGGTTAAGAGATTAAGAGAGTTGCCCAAAGTTACACATGCAGGAAATTCAAGGATTATAGCTCTAGAGCTGGGCTCGTGGGGCCATGGATCTAAAGTTGGGGTTATGGCACCACTGTTGTAGAGCTGAGGTCCAAGCTCTAAAACTGGGGCCATGGGCTCACTGTTTCAGGGCTGAGGTGGCAGGGTCATAATTCTAGTGCTGTGGTTATGGAGGTCATAGCTCTAGAGCTGGGGTTGTGGGGTTGTGACTCTAAAGATGGGATTGTGAATCTAGAGGGTCATGGTTCTGGAACTGGGGATTGTGGCATCACAGCTCTAGAGGTGTGATCAGGATCCCACATCTGCTGGAAGCTCTTTTTTAAGAACATCTTTAGAACTTTTTTTTAATGATTGGATTTTGATTGATTGATTGAACAGCCTTAGTTTATTTGATAGTTTGTTCAGTTCAAAAGTAAACCACTTTGTTATTTTTTTTAGTTTTTCATAGTAAATTTTAATAAAAAAATGTGTGCCTGAAGACATAAAAAATAACTTTTGAGAAATGTAAATGAAGTACCTGCTGCAGCTGAAAATAAAAAGCAAAGCACTGTAGCAGAGAATACATAGAGGAAGGGTAGGAGTGGATGGTTCCTTCCATTCTAGCTCTGGATCCTTTGATTATTCCTCTATTTAGGTCATAAAATAATCTCATTCTGACACTAAGCCATGAGCCAAGGTGTATCTTGGTCCAGCCTTTTCATTTTAGATGAGAAAACTATAAACATTTTAAATTCAACATGTCCAAAAGGGAACTCGCTATCTTATTCCCTTGATACTCTCTCTAGGGATGTGACTTGCTTAATTAAGGTTACACAGAGAGGTATTAGAGGTGAAATTTGAATCCAGGTCCTATAAGATCTGATTGGATCATTCTCCCACTTCCTTCCAATGGCTTTGGTATCTAACTTCACCTAATCCCTGCTATTAAATTCTCAGGGATTTCAGCACCAGTACTGACAAGCCCTCTGACATCCTGTCCTCGGCATCCTCAGCCCCAACATATCAGCATACACAACCTAAGAATGCTGAGTGTCCTTGGAAAGGACTGCAAAATAGGACTAACTTCACCTACTTCCTCACCTGGGTTCTCACTTTTAAATTATTGTTGTTATTTTTTAAATTCAGTCATATTCCTCTTCCATCCCCTCCTTTGTTTAGGCTTGACTTGTGGTTGCACTGGGACAGGAAATTCCTAGTAAGGAAATTGTCTTTACCCACACAGATTAGGACCTGTTTGGTAACTCAGTAATCTTGGAGAGCTTCCTGGAGTGCAAAGAGATGAAATAATTTGCCCAGGGTCACACAACAGGGCTGTTGCAGAAGTAAGACTCGAACAACGGGTCTTCCTGCCTCTGAGGCCAAAGAAAAGACGTAATGGCTAGATCCGTTGGATGAAAGTCATCTGAGTATCTTTGTGGAATATTTTGAAGGTGGAATTTCAAATATTTTTATATACATTGTGTATTTGAGAGGGATTCTGTATATCTGAATCCACAAAAGCCATGAGGTCTCTCATTCTACCTTGATCTTCTTTGTAGCTCACTCCCCGCAGTGACTGCCAACACCACCCACACGCCATCTCACTCCCCCGAGGAGACTGGAGCATCCGTCTCCTCTTTCCTCCTGGACGCCGGACCCTAGAGATGGGATTCTCCTACTACTCTCGCTTCTCATCCCTTTACTTCCCCTCTTGTCTCCAGTTCTCTCCTGCCCCTCCGAGATCAGTCACTTCTGCCTTTCTCTCCTGCCATGCCAGGCTCTCCCTTCTTTCCACCTGCCTAGAAACATGCTTCGGATCTTAGGAATCCTTTTAAAAAAAAGAAAAAGATTTCCTTTGGTTTTTCTATGCCAGTCAACTACCATTCTGCCGCCCTTCCTCCTTTCCTTCATTGCCTAGCTTCTCAAAAAATTTGCAATCTGTTTCATCACCATGTGTTCATTCCTCGCCATCTGACTTCCATCTTCCATTGATCTAGTGAAACTAATCTAGAGTCATGAATGGATTCGTGAATGGAAGCGTGGCATGCCAGGAAACATACCAGATCTGGAGTCGGAGACTCTGGGTTCAAATACCGGCATTAATATGTGGCCGCTCTGTGGGCCTGAGCAAGTCACCCCTGTTCCTGGACTATAAAATGAGAGGCGAGGGCTGGATGGTAGAGTAGAGGGCCTCTGAGGTCACCCCTGTCTCGAGTGATGAGGTGGCCTCCCTCTTTACCAGCACCAAGTGACCCCACTCCATCTGCTCCTTCCATAGACTGTCCCCACCTGTCATCCCTATTCCGCCATTTATTTTCATTCTCCTCCTGTCCCTACAGCCTACCAACATGCCCAAGACTCCCCCATCTTGGGAAAAAACCCTCCCTTGGTCTTTCCATCCCCACTAACTTTCATCTCCTGTCTCTTCTACCCTTTGTGGCTAAACTCCCTGAAAAGCCTCCACACACAGGCCCCTCCTTTCTCTCCTCTCCCTCTTCTCACAATCCTTATCTTTCCACCTCAACTACTTTCTCCAAGTCACCAATGATCTGATCCAACGGCCTTTTCTCAGTCCTCATTTTCCTTAACCTCCCTGCAATCTTGGGCCCTGGTGATCCTCCACTCTCTCCTCCTTCCTACTCTCTTCTCTCCCTGTTTTTGGGGCACAGCCCTTCTTTCCTACATGTCTGCTCCTTCTCAGTCTCCTTTGCTGGACCCTGATCCAGATCCTTAATCTTCGGCGCCTCACAGGGTTCTGTCCTGGGCCCTCTTCTCCCACTAGACTGCTTCACTCGGTGATTTCACCAGCTCCCGTGGATTTAATTACTATTCTCTGGCTGATAATTCTCAAAATGATCTAGCTTGCCCCAGCCCCTCTACAGACTTCTGATCCTACATCCCCAACTACTTTTCAGACATCTCAAATTGGACATCCAGGTAGACATCTTTTTTTTTTTTTCCTTTTTCTTAAACCCATACCTTTTGGGAGAAGCTGAGTAGCACAGTGGATTGAGAATCAAGTCTAGGGACAGGAGGCCCTAGGTTCAAGTCTGGCCTCAGACACTTCCTTATTAAGAAATAGGGTTTAGGGGACAGCTGGGTGGCTCAGTGGATGGAGAAACAGGCCTAGAGACAGGAGGTCCTGGGTTCAAATCTGGCCCCAGATACTTCCTAGCTGTGTGACCCTGGGCAAGTCACGTAACCCCCATTGCCTATCCCTTACCATTCTTCTGCCTTGGAACCATACACAGTATTGATTCTAAGGTGGAAGGTAAGGATTGAAAAAAAACACCAACAAAACCCTTATCTTTTGTCCTAAAATCAATATCAATTGATCAAAGTATCAATTCCAAGACAGAAGAGTGGTAAAGGTTAGGCAATAGAGATGAAGTGACTTGCCCAGGGTCATACAGCTAGGAAGTGTCTGAGGCCAAATTTGAACCCAGGAACTCCCGTTTCCAGGCCTAATTCTCTATTCACCAAGTTCCCTACTTGCCCATCCAGATAGAGATCTTAAACTCAATCTGTCCAAAATGGAACCCATTATCTTTCCCCCTAAATCCTCCCTGCTCCTGCTGTCTGTTACTAGAGAGGGAAACATTCTCCTCTCAGTCTATGAGGCTCCTCACCTAAGAGTCCTCCTGGATTTCTCGCTGTCACTTGCCCCTATATCCAATTTATTGTCTGTCTGTGGAGTTCAACTTTGTAGTATCCCTCCTCTCCTCTCGCATTGCCCCCGTCCTGGTGCAGGCCCTCATCGCCTCACCATTGGACTACGGCAACAGCCGCTAGGTCTGCCTGCCTCCATCTCTCTCCATTCAGCCACCAAAGCGATTTTCCTAAGGCCCTGCCTGACCATGTCACCCCCTTACTCAACAAACTCCAGTGGCTCCCTGCCACTTATCAGGATCTAACACACATCTTCTCTTTGGCATTCGAAGTCCTTCTGAACCAATCCCTGGCCTCCTTTTCCATCCGTATCCCTTTCTCCCCAAAACATTCATTCTCTTTGATCCAGAGACACTGGCCTCCTGGCTGTTCCAGGAGCAAGACCCTCCGTCTCTTGGCTCTGGCATTCCCTCTGACGGTCTCCCCCCTCTTCTCGGCCTTATTGCCCCCCCTGACTTCCTGGAGGTCCCAATGAAAACCTGACCTTCTACAAGAAGCCTTTCCCAACCCTCTTAATTTCAGCACCTCCCCTCTCTTGATGATTTCCTATTTATCCTCTATATAGCTTGTTTGAGAATATGCGTATGTACATACACACACATGAAAACAGGCATCTACGAAAATATACATATGAAATATACATATACCCATGAGAACATAGACATGTTAAATACACACATACATTTGAACCTAAACCTATACACATATATGTGTGTAAGCACGTGTGTGCACGTATAAAATATGTAAGCATTGTATGTCTCTATGTGGGTATACATGCATGTGTGTGCATGTCACACACATGTATCTGTTGCCTTTTTCATTAGACTGTGAGCTCCTTGAGGAGAGAGATTGTCTTTTGCACCTCCAGTACGTAGCCCAGTGCCCGGCACAGAGCAGAAATATCGATCGATCGATCGATCGATTGATTTTCCTGAGCCCTGGCAGCGCTAGGCCGGAGCCTTCCTTCTCTGTTGCCTGCAGTGACTGTTCCTCCTTCACCTGGCCCCTTCTCTGGGTGGTTTCCCAGGGTCTCTGGCCCTCTTCTCTCCTCTGGCTCCTTGCTGTAGCCTTGCCCTCAATTCTTGGGGCTCCCAAATCTGAGTCCCCCTAGAGCGGCTCTCCCTTCTCAGCCCCTACCGTACGCCAATTGAGACCGAGACCAAGAGCGCCACAGAAGGGGACGTGGGCTTCGGCAGAGGCTCCAACTCACCATCTGGTCGGCCAAGAGAAGGACGGTCTTGAGGCTAAACTTGCGGGAGCAGAAATTGAAGAGGTCTTCCAGGCTGGGGCCCAGCAGCTCCATCACCATGACGTTGTAGTCCCCCTCGGCTCCGCACCACTTGATAGAGGGGATCCCCACTGCGAGGGGCAGAAGGCATCGGTGAGGCCGCTGAGCCCCCCCGCCACCAAGCCCCAGACCCCGAGGGAAGGAACGGGCACCACCCCCTTCTCTCCCCGGGACGCTCCGCCAGGGTCACCCAGCAGGGAACCACCAGGACCGGGACCCAAGCCCAGGTGTCAGGCTGCGAGGGTGGCCCCTGCTCACCTCCTCCCTGCATCATCTTGTAGAACTTGCTCTCGATATGCAGCTGGGGGTGCTTCGTCTTCACACATTCCAACTTAATGGCCACCTCCTCCCCAGAAGCGATGTTGGCACCTGAAGAGGGAAGCAAGGGGGGACCCGGTCAGGAGGGGGTCATGGGACCAGAGCTTTGGAACAGAACTGGGAGAGAGGTCTGAGTTAGAAGGAAACTTGGAACAAGGGATGTAAGAGTCAGGAAAGGCCTTAGGACAGAGAATGTGAGGGGGAGGGGCCTTAGGGCAGGGAGTGTCTGAGGGGGAGGGGCCTCAGAGCAGGAGTGTCTGAGGGGGAGGGGCCTTAGGACAGCTAGTGTCAGGGGAGGGGCCTTAGGGCAGGGAGTGTC
>NC_058134.1:216379507-216388163 GCF_016433145.1 Gracilinanus agilis | reverse complement strand
GCCTCAGAGCAGGAGTGTCTGAGGGGGAGGGGCCTTAGGGCAGGGAGTGTCTGAGGGGGAGGGGCCTTAGGGCAGGGAGTGTCTGGGGGGAGGGGCCTTAGGACAGGGAGTGTCAGGGGGAGGGGCCTTAGGACAGGGAGTGTCATGGGGGAGGGGCCTTAGACCAGGCAGAGCCCCACCTGCCTTAGAACTGAGAATGTCAGTCAGGAGGGGCCCTAGAACAGAGAATGTCAGAACACAGAATGTTTGAGCTGGAAAGAGATTTTGGAGATCATCCAGCCCAAAGCCATCATTTTTTCAGAGGGGAAGAGACTTGCTGGTGAGCATTCCTATAGTATTCTAAGGTTTGTTAAGTGCTTTACAAATATTACCTCATTTGATCTTTGAAATAACCCTGGGAGATTCAGTGTCTTGCCCAGGGTCGGGCAGCTAGTCAGTGTCTGAGGCTGGATTTGAACTCAGGTTTTTCTGACTTCAGGCTTAGTGCTCCGTGCACTGTGAAAATACCTAATTGTCCAAGATTATACAGCTGGCATGTGACAGAGCCAGGATTGAAACTCAGATCCTCTGACTTCAAAATCTGGGGTGTTTCCCAGTACATTACTCTGTCATCTCTATTATTCTTCCCTCTCCAACCCATTTTCCACCCCACTTGCCAGCTGGTGGCATCACAGTGCACAGAGCTCTCTGGGCCTGGAGTCAGGAGGACCCGAGTTCAAATCCAGCCTCAGATACATTAGCTGCAATATCTAATTCTAAGTTCCACAAGTATCTAACAATCGTATCTCCTCCTATGCTGCATCACCAACTTAGAATTACTTGGGGAAATCGAGGTAAAAGATGTAATCATAGGAGAGAGAAAAACAAGATGTGCCAGGTCAGGTAGCAGGATCTGGGAACATCCATTGGATGGCCCATGGGAGACACTCATGCCCACAGGATGGCAAAGAACTCAAGGAAGACCCCCAGCACAGCTGGCAAACCTACCGGATGGCACTGACAGGTGTCATTGCACGTGATGGACAGGGGAGGATGAAGGGAATACCCGCACAGAGGAAGTCCCCGACCAATGGAGCATTTGAGCTCTTCTCCCGATCCCTAACCCAGTGAAGTGCTTCATCAATGTTTACAAGATAGATGGTGAGGGATGCTCAACTGCATCTAACTTTCCAGCTGTGTCCGTCCAAGTTTTACACCGTGTGCTGGTACAGCAGTGACCACTGAATGCCACGCCACCATGCATGCCATCCCACACACCACCATAATAACACAGAGGGGTGAGACCCCACACATGGGAGCCAAGGGAGCTGCTGCCTTTTCCTATCATTCAGCTTTGCTCTCTCTTCTAGTATCTCTCCAGGTATTTGTCCAAACCCACATACCGTCCAGTGTATCTACTCTTTGTCAATGGACAGCTGTTTCCACCAAACTATACATCACTCTTTGTTCATTCATTCATTCATCCAATATTTATATACTTAATATTTCTATATTATTTATTTATACAAATTTATATAAATATTTACATTAAATATTCATACTTTCCAAGCACCCACCTAAATGTCCCAGGGGCAATATAATTTTTTTTTTAACCCTTACCCTTTGTCTTAGAATCTATACTAAAGGGGGCAGCTGGGTAGCTCAGTGGATTAGAAGTCAAGCCTAGAGACAAGAGGTCCTAGGTTCAAATCTGGCCTCAGACACTTCCCAGCTGTGTGACCCTGGGCAAGTCACTTGACCCCCATTGCCCACCCTTACCACTCTTCCACCTAGGAGCCAATACACACAAGTTAAGGGTTAAAAAAAAAAAGAATCTATACTAAGTTTTGATTCTAAGACTGAAAGATGGTAAGGGCTAGGCAACTGGAGTTAAGTGACTTGCCCAGGGTCACACTGCTAGTGGGCAGTACCATTTCAATTTACTTATAGTTGATCCCACAGTAGGGAAGAGTGGAGGATAGTCTTCCCAAATGGCTGGAACATTGGCCAAGGGTAGTGGCTCAGATCCCAGCTCTGTATGATCTTGGGCTAGTCACTTGCTTGGTACCTTAGTTCCATCCTCTGTAAAATGAGGAGATTGGACTCAGGCTCTTAAGGTCGAGCTCTTGTAGGATGACCCTAATCCAAAGGGCAGTACCAAGATTTAGCCTCCATCTCTTAGTTGCAAAGCAGCCTCAGATCAGACAGACAAGTTTTGCTCAGGCATGGTTTTCCTAACAGAGAAGAAATCCATAGGGTGAGCCGTGGCACCCGTGACTCCCTTCATCTCACCCCAGAGTCGTCTCCCATCTGTACCCTACTCCTAAAGCCTCATACGGACCATTGCGGCTACATAAAGGCTCCAGCTGGGGGCTGGACCGCAGAGGCAGCTTTCAGCTCAAAGTGAGGACAATCTTCCTAATAGTTAAGAGCCAGTCTGATGTGGAATGGGATGCTCTAGGCCAGTGATGGGCAAACTACGGCCTGCAGGCCAGATGGGCCCCCTGAAATGTTCTATCCCAAAGGGGAACATTATTCCTAATCTGACAAATACAATGAGCAGGATACAACACAATGAAACTTCGAAAGAGTTGCCTTAGACACAGACTGACAGAGGATCATTTCCTTTCCTTTGGTCTGGTCCCCTCTTTAAAAAGTTTGCCCAGCACTGGGCTAGGAGGTGCCCCCCTCCCTGACAACCAGGTCTTCAAACAGAGGCTTGTCTAGGTTGCTAGGACGTGCTCCTCTGTTCAGCAGGTGTTGGCTTCCATGAGCCCAGAGGTCCTGTCTAACACTGCAATTCTGTGTTGTCTCCTTGGAACCACTCCACGGGACCTCGCCTTTAAGCCCCAGGCTTTCTCCTACACACATTTCTCAGCCTTCCTGCCCTCTAACTCCTGGCTTCTCCACCTTGGTCCAAGAACCTGCTCCATTCCCTGGGGTGAGAGATTGTCTACACCTGATCCCAGATTACCCATCTGCCTTCGGCCCTCCTTGCTTCCACTAACTCTTGGTCCTAGGTTCTGGCAACCACTTGCTTTTCCCCGGTCTGCTTCCACACACTCCAGGGCCCGAGAGCACCTAAGGTTTAGGACCACACACAGGTAAAACATAAAAAGCAAAAAAAAAAAGGCTGTGGGGAAGCAGGAATACCTCTAGAAGAGAGATAGGAGGCAATGTACCTCCTCCCCTTCACAGAGGGGAGAGGATATGGGTGCAGAATACCACCTACACTGGGAGCAACTGTGTAGCTCAGGGGATTGAGAGGCAGGCCTAGAAATGGGAAGTCCTGAGTTCAAATCTGGCCTCAGACACTTCTCAGCTGTGTGACCCTGGGCAAGTCACTGAACCCCCATTGCCTACCCTTATGACTCTTTGCCTTGGAACCAATACTCAGTATTGAGTCTAAGGTGGAAAATAAGGATTAAAAGAAATAAATATCACATACACTGTCAGGCCCAGCTGATGGTCTGGTGGTTTGGTTAAACTGCTTCCCCTCTTCCCCAATGATTATCTATCAATCTAGCTATGGTCTTTCTTTCTTTCTTTCTTTCTTTCTTCCTTTCTGTTTTTTTGAGGCTGGTCTCCCTATCCCACCCACACTAAAAAGGGGTCCCTCCTGGGTCAATCCCGTAACCAGGCAGCACAGGGAAGGGAATAAACATTGATACAGCCAGCGCCTATTATGTGCCACCTGGCCCCAATGCTAAGCATTTTACAAATATTCTCTCATTTCATCCTCACAAACACCCTGGGAATCGGTTCTATTATCATCCCCATTTTGCACTGGAGAAAATGGAGGCAAACAGAGGAGAAATGGCTTGCCCAGGGCCCAGGGCCAGTGCTGCGGCTCAATCTGAACTCGGGTCTTCCTGCCTCAGCCCGGCACTTTGACCCGCTTCCTCTCGGAGCAGGGCTCAGCGCCCTCACCTCTGCCGTCTGGGCTTCACCACCCTGGTGTGATTCATTAGCCTGCCTGCACGCTCAAGAGCTCCAGCAGCCTCATTCTCCCCTGGAAGCTGCCATTAGAGGCTTTCGACATTCTGGCTTTTTATGCTTGGCCATGGTGGGTGGCTCTATGGCAAGGGGGGAGGAGAGGACGATGTCTGGAAAGGAGAGTAATGAAAAAACGAAATAGAGGCATAGTTGTTTTTTTTTCAAGAGAGTATCTATTAAAGACATCTATCGAGGCCAGACCGAGTGGGTGGTCCTGGCTTCGGTCCTCCCGGACCCCTTGGGCTCTCTGGCAGGGCCCCCACCCAAAGTGTCCTCTGCTCATCTGGTCCCCAAATGAAGCCGGCTTTTCTGGTCCCAGACCGGCCCCCGTCCGCTTGGGATTGGCTCCTGCGAGGGCTCTGGATGGATCTTATTGGCTGACTCGTGATCCCATGCCCGTTCCCAGCCTATCAGGGAGCCTCTGGTTCTAAGTGGTCACTAGGTAACAGGGAGATGGAGAGAAGAAAGATCCCGCCCCGGAGGATATTAACAATCCTCGCGCTGCCTCCCTGGCTAAGTTCTGCAGCTGTTCTGGGCCTCCGTTTCTTATTTTGCTCCTAGAATCTCAGCAGGCTTTCTAGCTGCCAGGAGGAGGGGTTGGAGAGACCTCCCCCCCCCCAAAAAAAAAAAAAACACAACACAGAAAATAAATAAATAAAAAATTTTCTTCTTCTCCTGTCTGCTCCCGTGGCCCCACCATCACAGGGACCTTAGATATCATCAGCTGCTCCAACCCCATAATAATAATAATGAGTAAGAATAATAACCGACATTTACATAAATCTTCAAAGTTTGCAAAGCTCCCTTACATACTTATCTCGGCGGATCCTCAAAGCCTGTGAGATGGGCATTATCCCCATTTTACAGATGGGGAAACTGAGGCTGATAAAGATCAAAAGACTTCTTCAAAGGGCCACAACCAGAAAGTGGACAAGGGTAGGATTCAAAGCCAGGTCAGTCTCCTAGGCCACTGAGTTTCATTTGACAGATGGGGAAACTGAGGCTCAAGTTCCCACAGTGAGTTAGTGGCGGTGCTAAAACGAGCAGCCTAGCTTCATGACTCTCCATAGAGGGTTCTTTTCCACTAATAATTATAATTACATACATTTATAGGGTACTTGAAGGTTTGTGAACGCTTTCCACACATGATCTCACTGGAATCTCACTCACAACCCTGGGAGACAGTGGATCCTGGCCATTTTAGGTTTATCTGTAATTAGCACCAGTAGGCCCATTCTGCAGATGGGGAAATAGAGAATTGGCAAAAGCAAAGGGCCAAAGGCCCCTCAGCTGGGAGGCATTGAAGGTAGGCTTCAAGCCTAGGCCTGACTTCCTGAGTACACGTCCAGCATTGGATGAGCTTCATTCTCAGGAAGCCACAGAACCCACAATGAGTCACATTGGATGGCAAGGACTCAGATGCCATTTTTTATCCTCCTTTAAGTAGTTCTTCCCTGGGACTGGATTAATTTGGGGAAAAAAAAAGTATTTTTGGTTTTGACCTGTGATTTCATCCCTATTTGAAACACCCCAAGGGCTTTGAGGTGGCTCAGTGGATGGAGAGCCGGGCCTAGAGACCAGAGGTCCTGGGTTCAAACTTCCCTTGAGAAGTTAAGTGACTCGCCCAGGCTCCCACAGCCAGCGGGTGCTGGAGGTGGGTCCAGACCCAAAGTCTTCCACAAGCGGTCCCAGACTGGGAAATGCTTTCTGGTTGGACAGTGGAATTACTGCAACAAAAGAATATCAAAACTAGACTTTGAAATCATGATCGGGCCCCTTTCTTCCCTTATGGAGCCAGCAGAACAGCTCATATATACCTCAGGAGATTTGGGGTGAGTCTGGCTGAGCTGCTCCCTACCCCAGTTTATTCTTTAATTTAATGGAGAACTCTCTGGGAGGAGGAAAGAGGAAATGAAGAGGAAATAAAGGGAATAGAAAAGCCATTTTAAACATTCGAATTTTCCTTGTAATTTGCAAGGATGAAACAAGAAATTTCTGAGGTATCCCTTTCCTGAAACTCATTTGCAGACTCCATGGACCAACCAAAGAACATTTATTGTGCGCTTCAGTCTCCACTGGAGCCCTAGAACAGAACAGGAAGTACACTGAAAGTGGGTGTTAAGAGGCAGCTGGTAGTGTAATGAACCCAGAATCAGGAAGACCTGGGTTCAAAACCAGCCTCAAACACTTACTAGCTGTGTCATAATCTTGGTTTGCCTCAGTTTCCCCAATTGTAAATTGAGAATAATAAAATCTACTAAGTGGTCTGACCTTAGGCAAGTCACAGTTTTTCTGGCCTTCGGTTTCCTCATCTGTAAAACAAATGGGTTGGCCTAGATGGCCTTTAAAGTCTCATCCAGGGGGCAGCTGGGTGGCTCAGTGGATAGAGAGCCAGGCCTAGAGACTGGAGGTCCTGGGTTCAAATATGGCCTCAGTCACTTCCTAGCTATGTGGCCCTGGCCAAGTCACTTAACCCCCATTGCCTAGCCCTTACCACTCTTCTGCCTTGAAGCCAATACACAGTAGTAATTCTAAGATGGAAGGTAAAGGTTTAAAAAAAAATAAAATAGAATAAAAATAAAGTCCCTTCCCATCTGGGATCTTGCTTCTGGCATTCTGTAGCAGTGTGACCTTGGACAAGTCACTTAACATGATGGCAAGTTCCTTCGTCCACATAGATATTCCTGCTTCCCAGAGGTAGTGAAATTCAAGGCAGATTCTCCTATCTGTGCACAATGGCCCTCATGACCAGTGGGGACCTGCCAGCTCTCTAAAAACATAAGCTCTTCTCTTTGTTACCCAGGCCCCTTTTTCTCTCACTACACGCTGGGGCAAGAAGTGACAAAGATAACGAGGCAGTGTAGTGACTTAACCAAGGACCATTGGTGGTGAGTGACAAAACCAGGGTTCAAACCCAGAGCAAAAAAGCTCTCTCAGGACCCCATGTGAATTTGAACCCAGGCCCTTTGACACCAGAAGCAGTGGCACATGGACATCTCCCAGGGCAGACAGGGCTCCCCCAATCCTGGGTACGAGTCTCTGGAAAGCCTAATAAGTCTCCGAAAGGCCTGAGGTCTGTCAGATTCAGAGGTCCCAGGCTCACAGAGTTAAGAGTAACCAGGAACCTCACAAATCAGCGAGTCTAAATAGTTCATTTTATGAATAACATGGAATTAGGATTTGGGGGATACTCTATGTATCACCCTGTGGAATGGCTTGTCAACTCCGGCTTGGGGAAGGGAGACAACAAGAATTATGTCACCCTGAAAAAAAAATTTTAAATTTAAAAAAAATGGAAATGGTTCATTTTACAGATGAAGAAACTGAGTCCTAGAGATTGAGTGACTTGCCCAAGGTCACACAGATAATAAGCAGCAGAACTGAGATTGATTCTCAGGTACGGAACATCCTCTTCTCCTTAGGAGGGGACTCACCTGGGAGAGGTCTTTTCCTGTTACCCTCCCACAGGCAGAGGTAGAGGGGTGTTCCCAGGGGAGGACCCCAAGCATAGGGCCTGCCTTGGGTCCAAAGGGCCCACCGGGCAGAGCTGGAAGCAGTGGAGGGAAGCAGCAGGAGTCACTCACAAGGGACCCTCCAAAAGCAAAGGCTGGACAATGGGTTGGGCATGCTCTGGTGAGGATCCTCCATCTGGGCTGGACTAGGGATCAACGGAGTGGATTTGTCCTCAGGGGCAGGCAGGAAGCAATGGTCTCTGAACCCCTAGACCAGGCAGATAGTCTATAAGCCAAGGGCGAGAGGCTCCTAGAGCCCCTGAGGGCATCCAGTCCAACCTCTTCATTCCACATTTGAAGAAACTGAGGCCCAGGGAGGGAAGCTGAGCAGGCAGCGACAGAGACATATTTCACTTCACATATACTTATACTTTTTTCTCCCTAAATACTTCTTCCTACTGACAAGAGTCAGAAACTATAGCTTTTACCCATAGCCCTAAATATTTTATCCATTGGAACTGGAATGAGGAAGAGCCACATTCAAATCCTGCCTTAGACACTATCTGTGAGGCCCTGGGAAAGTCATTCAATCTCTACCTGCCTCGGTTATCTCATCTATAAAATGGGAATAATAATAATAATAGCACTTACTTCCCAGGATTGTTGTAAGGATCAAATGAGATATTAAAGAAAGCACTTTGCTAGACCTTAAATCACTATATGCTAGTTATAATTAATATTTATTATTATTGTCATTATTTTATATATTTATATCATAAATATATTATAAATTACATTCTATTTATTTTATTTATAATAATTTATGATATATTGATTATATTAAGAATATAATTATATTCTATTTCTATATAACTGTATACTATATTATTATAAATATATGTCATATTTATATAATATTATTATTATTATTATCATCATCATCATCATCATCCAAGGTCCACATTTCCAGGACTGGAAAGGACCACATAGGCCATAATCTTTTTATTTTATAAAAGAGGAAAGAGGGGACAGCTGGGTGGCTCAGTGGATTGAGAGCCAGGCCTAGAGACAGGAAGTTCTAGATTCAGAGCTGGCTTCAGATGCTTCCTAGCTATGTGACCCTGGGCAAGTCACTTAATCCCCATGGCCTAGCTGTTACCACTCTTCTGCTTTGGCACCAATACACAGTATTGATTCTAAGATGGAAGGTGAGGATATAGAAAAAAAAT